>NC_133331.1:132084229-132400479 GCF_042186555.1 Aquarana catesbeiana | reverse complement strand
GTTTCTTAATCCAGTGCTAAATTGGTCTCGTCACTTTGGAGTTGATTTACTAAAACTGGAGAATGCAAAATCTGGTGCAGCTCTGCATAGAAACCAATAAGCTTTCAGATTTTTTTTTTTTTAGCAAAGCTTAATTGAACAAACTGAAGTTAGAAGTTGATTGGCTACCATGCACAGCTGCACCAGATTTTGCACTCTCCAGTTTTAGTATAGCAACCGCAGTACCTCTTTATTTCATTTTTTTTTATTAGCCTATATAGTCAGTTCGGCCAGGTTTCCCCGCATCCAATTCGCATAACAGGAGAACGTGACTGGCTCCCTATTGAGCCGGTTCACATATCTCTGTTGCGGCTGCGGAGCGCATTGCACAGAAACACTGTGTGTTTTTGGCTCCGTTTCAGGGCCAAATTCAGGCACAGATTCGGCCCTGATTTGTCCCTAAAACGTGGAACAGGGACGCACAGCGCTCCTGAGCGATCCACAGCGGGTTACAGTGTGAACCCGGCCTTCCAGGTTTCATATGTCAATTTGCAGCGCCTTTAACGAGGCATTTTAATATGATTGACACTAGGTGTTCTAAAGCATTAAGATATGTTTTTGTTTTCTTTTCTTCCCCAGAATGATTCAGATTTTGGAGCCACGATCTCTTCCACGGTCTATTATGCCTGTTGATGTTGCTGTAAGGATATGCTTAGCACATTCACCTCCTCTAAAGAAGTTTCTCAGCCCTTATGATGACTGCAGGGGCCGGAATCTTGTCAATCGTTTTAAGCCACTAAGACCATGCATTTCCTTAAAAAAGGAATCCAATACTAGGAACGGTGAATGGAACCGATCGAAATCCCGAGGCAAAAAGAGCGTGGTCTTTGCTGACTCCAAGGGCCTCTCGTTGACATCTGTGCATGTTTTCACAGAGTTTAAGGAAGAGCCTGACACTGACCTCCAGTTTGATCTGATTGATCTTGAAGGCATCACAGCCAGCTTAAAACTACATGAAGAGAAGAACTTGATCCTGGGATTCACTCAACCCTCAGCTGACTATTTGCAGTTCCGCAATAAAATCCTAAAGAACTTAATTTGTTTGGAAAACTGCAGTCTTCAGGAGAGATCCATTTCGGGAACCATCAAAGTAAAGAATCTGAGCTATGAAAAAGAAGTCAAGGTGCGAGTAACCTTTAACACCTGGAAAACCTACACAGATTTTAACTGTGTCTACATGAACAATGTGTATGGAGGCACAGACTGCGACACCTTTTCTTTTGCAATAGATATTCCTCCCAGCATTCCCAGCCATGAGAAAATTGAGTTCTGCCTGTCATATGAATGCAATGGCCAAGTGTTTTGGGATAACAATGATGGACAAAACTACACTATAGTCCGTGCAGAATGGAAATCCGATGGTGTGCAGATCCATTCACTTATAAAAACAGACATAACCTCCTACAAATTACAAAACCACAAACCTGAAAATGATTTAGATCAATTTGGCACACCCAAAACATCCATGGGTCTCTTTCCTGAGTGGCAAAGTTGGGGTAAAATAGGGAACACCTCACCTTACTGGTGAAAATCCTTGGCCATCGTTCTTAATTATATAAAGAATCTCGATGTCCTTGGGCACAAAGAGCATATAATACGTAAATGCTACATGTTATGTAATGGCATCAAGGCAAAACAAGATTACGTATTTCGAGCGTGAAAATAATTGAGGCAGCAAGCTTTCCTCTTAAACAAATTGTAAAGGTCCAAAGCACCTACAAATCCTGGATAAGCCTGCATTAGAGTAGAGCACATGTGCCTGTCAACTACCAACTCAATTGATGCCATTAAAAGCCTATATATATATCTAAAAAATCTAGGAGTTGAGTGTTGGAGAGATAGAGTTTTATGAACCATTTAAAAACACAAACAGATGGTGTTTAAGAAAGCGCAATAGTATGGGTTAACCAAGGTAAAATAAACATGGAAGGGGGGTGAAGTATACAATTCTATCCAATCCACGAGGATAGGTTTAAGAGCTGACCCTTAGGTGTACAAATGGTTGCAGAAAGTGAGTTCAGTTTTCTGGAGCATCAAGTGTGAATTCCATCTACATTAGATAAGCACAATTCCTAAACACTACAACATTTGATGGTTATTTAAAGATGCTTAATCAGCGAGCAAATACCTAAGCTACATGTGCTCACCAGAAGCTTCTTTGTAGAGATAAGTAGTGGCTAGATGTTTTACTTTAAGTCTCTTGCATTTCTGATAATTTAATGATCTTCGAACAAGTGCCTTTCAATAATGCCAAAAAAATGAAAAATGCAGAACTGAGGGTTGTACACTTAGATTTTAATTAGCAAAATTGTATTGTGTGTGCCATACAAAAGAATAAACAAGCCAACCAACATAAATACATTATGCCACCACTTCTGTAATGCTTGCTTAGTAATATCCTGATCAATCATAAGGTACTATTAAAACAGTCAAATTAAAATATCAGTATTAAAATGGCACTTAATTAGGTCCTTAATTAAAAAAGAAAAAAGCTATAGCTGTGTTCCTTTAATAATTTGCACTTATTTCTATCGCAATCTGTAAGATTGTGTATACACTATGGTTGATAAGTAATTTAGCGCAAAGAGCTGTGATGTGTTGTAATCCAGAGCAACCAATCAGAAGGTGACTTTAAGTAAGCTAGTGCAAGTACTGAGTACTGAGAACTGATCTGTGATTGGATGTTTCTGGCAATGGCACAGCACCGCTCAATTGTTAATTGTTAAATGAAAACCTTCGTTTACAAAACAATTACAGAAGATATGAATCCCAATCCTTCATATTGAAGGTAAGAATTGTGTTGCACCTTTTTATGTGAATTTGGTATTTAATATAATTGTAGATTCCTTAAATGAATGATGAGTTGATTGTAGGTGATGTTTTTTTGCACATGGGTAGATAAATCCTTTGAGGTGTTTCATTTTTTTCCCCCAGAATGTGTATTTTTGTTGATGAGAAGATACATATTGAAAAACAAAGACAGTTTTATTAATATAGATATTTTTGGAGGGTATTTGTCACAGCTCTTTCTTCTGTCTGAATAATGTTCATTTTTTTCATCTGCAGTACTTCATGTCTCCCTGAACTTTCTGTGCACTTTTTTGGATTCTTACAGATGAATTATATTTTTGTACTGTGTAGCAGGGTTGATTGTGAAGCTTTGAAAAAGAAAAATTCAGCTAATGTTTGAAGAAACTGTGAAATGAACGGGTATGCCTAATGCATAAAACAGCCATTTCCATTGTCTGCTGGTCCTGGGTTTATAATATTCATGGAAATGAGCACATCGAATGTTTGATTGCCACTTTTTGGAGAGTAAGAGATTGAGATATTTTTGTATTTCTAAGAGTTAATGGATGTCAAAAGATACAATTGTGATGGTTCCTAAGACATACATTTCCTACTGTAAAGTTTTATCATTATAAAATGAAACTGTATGATGCAAATGTTTCTGGCAATAAATTATGTTTTTCTATATTGCATTGTGACTCATGTTTTGTTTAGATACTTCATTGACAGAAAACGGGAACATTGGTACCACTTTAAAGTTTGCAAAATTGCAGTTTAGAAGAAATGTAAGAATAAGCCATGCATAATCAGTGTCTGCTTCATTGGAGATCCCAGAGGAATGATCTGCTGCGTCTGTTCTTGCTTGCATCTCTACATCATCCTCATTCAGATCTACTTAGCCCTGACATGCTGGAGGAGGAGAGACCACACACAGGTCACGATTCTTATAAAGCTAGAGCTGCCCAGGAGAATTTTAGTATCTCAATTAAAATTGCTAGTGATTAGGCTCCAAAATTAGACATACAAATGGCAAATTGATTGCACTGACATTAAAATGGGTTTGTTATGTTGCTAGTTTGTACATTCCACCCAAAAGGGGAAGCTCCGCTTTTTTGCCTTCTCCCCCCTTTGCTGCCACATTTGGCACCTTTTGGCGGGGGGGGGAGCCGGTACCTGGTTTTGACAAGTACCCACTTTCCATTTCCGGATGACTTTGCGGGGGGGGGGATCTAATCCGGAAGTTTGGCCCCCTCCTCATTGCTCCGCCGCCAGGCCATTTCCAAAGTGCAGCATGCTTCGTGCATGCACAGTAGGAAACCGGCTTCACAGCCGATTTCCCTTACCCGAGATGGTGGCGGCAGTACCCGGGAATTGATTGAAAAATCGGGTCGGGTGAAGACATCGCGGGCACCCTGGACAGGTAAGTGTCCTAATATTAAAAGTCAGCAGCTACAGTATTTGTAGCTGCTGACCTTTAATTTTTTTCTGAAGGAGCCTGGAGCTCCGCTTTAACATAAAAATTGCAACTACCAATGTATTATTGTATAGGTTCTCTGCTTTCAGTAAATAAAAATTTCAATGTGTATATAAAGATCCTGCATGGAGGATCTTTATATACATATTGATGTCTATAGGGTACTTTAGTATAGCAGCTGACTAGTACTTTTTGGATCACTATCCTGTGCTATTATGTACACTTTCTTTGGTTTTATTAGCATTGATTGTTTTCATCTTTAGCGCAGAGAGGGGTTTATTAATTGTTATTTAAGTTGGTCTGGCAGTGGACGGGTTAGTGTGCTCCTCTACTTTCCTAACAGGTTCACTTCTAGTGGATCTCACAGGAGCTTGACAAGTTTGCTTTAATTCATTCCTGACTGCCATTTAAAAAAATTCCTGTAAGATGATGACCCTGGGTGATGCCTGAGCAAATATTGCACTGTCCTTTTGGAGAGAAAAGGAGAGGAAGGCATTGGCATGGGTACTTTTTGAGAGATAATAAATACTTATAAGGTGTTAAATACTTACATACGTAGTTACATTGGTCCATTTTGGACCAGTGTAAGTATGTCTAAGTCAAACCAATGGGATCCTTTTGGAAGCTGGAATTCACTGTAGTAGCTCCCTTTACTACAGTATTCTCCACAAGTTTCTGGGCCCTGTGCTGAGTGGCTGCCTTGCTGCATTGTAAACATGGGAGGTCCCTTGCTTGACATGGGCACCTTTCAGAGGAACAATTTGCATTTTCTCAATGAATGCAAAATGTTCTCTGGATGAGGTGGAGAGGCGAATGATGACACAATCTCCACGTTGTCCAATCAGAGAACACTTTGCATTAATTGAGAAAATGTGAAGTGTGCCCTGAATGGCACCTGTGCTGTGTTCAGTAAATCCTCAGTAAGAGACTCAAAACCTAGAGGCAATAACTGGAGTAGTGGTGCTTACTACAGTGATTTCCAGCTTCCAGGGGGATCCCACAAGTAGAGCACATACATAGTTACATTGGTCCAACCATGTAACTATGTAATTAAAACAGTTAAAGAATTAAAAATCTACAGGAAGATTAAACTCATCAGTGCAATGCAGTGTAATATAACAAACATTTTTAGCATCTCCAGCAATCTTTTGGACATAGTATACCAAGAATTAGAGGCAACTAAGCTGGACTCATGGTAAGATTTTTTTTCCCCCTGGAGTTTGACTTTCTCTGAGTAGACAAGGGAGGGGGGTAAAAATGAACATCAGGATCCCACCTTGTCCATTCAGAAAACCTTTGCATTCAGCGAAAAGAATATAACATGTTTTCTAAATAGAGGGTTGTTGAGCTAGCGACCCCCTATCAATGTATGAGCAGCGGTGGAGCTCACATCAGCTGATACAGAGGATCAAAGCTGATAGTGGAATGTGGCATGATACATGGAAGATTTTGCATCCCCAGCAACCTTCCAGGCATAGTACACCAAGAATTTGATGTAACTAAACTGGACCAATCGCATAGCAAAATTAATTTTTTTCCTGAAGTTTGGCTTTCTCTGAGTGGACAAAAAGAGGGAAGGGGTGGTTGAACATTAGGATCTCACCTTGACCATTCACAGAAATCCTTGCATTCAGTGAGAAGAATACAAGACATTTTGTGAATGGAAAGGTTGAAGAGCTACCGACCCCTTATCATCACTGTATGAGCAGCTGAGATGGAAGATTAAAGCTTACAGCGAAATGCCGCATGATACAACAAAGATTTTGCATCCCTAGCGACCTTCTGGGCGTAGTATACCAAGAATTAGAGCTAACTAAGCTGGACCCAGCACACATCATAAAATATGTTTTCCTGGACTTCAGCTTTAACATGAATTAACAGGCTTGTTTATATTGAAGGCTACCTGTATGTTTGTAAAAAAAACATAGTAAGTATCATACAAATGTAGACTACCTTGTTAAAAATAAGTACAGTTAGGACTGCCCCAACAGATCCCACATCACTCTTCATGACCTGTAATAATTCATTATGAATGTTGCATTATGCTCATTTTAGTAACCACTGTCAGAGCTCACATTAAGGTAACCCTCTTTATTACTGTAATGCAGTCAGGCTGAATTACATGCATTTTTTTTTTTTTTGCTTTTTACAGCTAGGTGTTGCAGCAAGATCCTGTGCTGGCAGCAATAGGAAATTTGTGTTCCTGCTCTCACACACAAGCAGCTGCCCAGCTCTCCAACACCCCTCTTGGACACTGCTCTAACAGCTCTGCTTGGGGAGTGATAGTGATGTTGATTAGCGCAGTATTCAATGGGATGTGTTGGACTGCAGAAGAGCTTGTGTGTGTGAGCTGTGGTCCTGCTCTCCTGTGTTCTGGCAGCATCCAGTAGTTTTTTTCTTAACCCTTGCTGCAGCACTGACTGTGACTGGTAAAAAAGAGTCATATTTTTACTATATATGCAGCCTGACTGTAGTACAATTATAGATTAAAGGGGTTCAGTTGGGCTTTAACCTATTTGTAAAAACATACATATCCTAAATATCATCAACAATATAGTCCATAAATGAAGCAACAAAAGTCAGATTCAGTGAAGTGTGTCAGAAATTTATCAGAGTGTTCTCTCAAGTGTCCTTGGAGAAAATGTAGTAACACTATTAAACACTATTAAAGACAGTGGCAACAGAAAAAGAAAGTCCCAGCAATCTTCTTCCAATGCCTGTAAGTGAAAACCCCCTGAATGGGCTACTCCTTCTGATAATATCAGCTACGATGAAACACTTCAGGCGGGGTCAACGTAAGTGATGTTACCACGCAGGGCGATACACGAAACGGGACAACACAGACACATTTTGCTGATCAGATGTTTACTGCGATATCACTTTGTTGGCTTGCTATACATGTGAGTACGCATGTTCCTGCTTTTAATAAACTATGTGGTTTTAACTATATTACAGTATGCAAGTTTTTCTTTTTGTATGCTATTACCACTGGGAAATGTTGGAGTGCCTGCAATGAGATATATTTGGAGAACTTGTGCAGATTGGGCTGTTTAACCCTTTGAGCACTGTTTGGCCATACATTTAAGAGTTGGTCATATCTATGCGGTTATCACCACTTGAGCACATTGAGGTGGAGTGGACACTGGTTGGTGGCTTTTCTATCTAGAGGCATTGGAAATAGGTTTTGGGGACTTTCTTTTTCTTTTGCCACTGTCTTCAGTAGTGGTTTTCTCTTGCTGCATTTTCTCCAAGGAAACTTGTAAGGACACTCTGATACATTTTTCACACACTTCACTGAATTTGTATGGACTATGATGTTGATGATATTTAGGATATGAATTCTTATTTGCACAATTAGCGCTGCACTTGTTTGAGATTTGATATCACAAATCCTGATTCCGGTGTCTTATTTACTGGCAGTTGTTACACTCAAGCGTGCCATTTACTCTGACATATTTAACCTATATGCACTTAAAGGCGTTAGACATCTTAATTGTTATTTATAATCTTCTAGGAATTTAAAGTGACTCTCTTAGGTTAAAAAGAAAAATAGCCTGAAAGTTCCCTGCAGTAGAAGAGATAGTATACTCCTCATGTTTCCTACCTCCTCTCCTCTGTGTCTCCCGCCACAGTCTGGTTCCATCATCCAACCCCTATGTCACTGCTGAGCTCTAGAGCAATGTGAGGTCTAAGAAAGGAACCACAGAATATGGGGACAGGCATTGGACACTACTAGGCTGAAGCAGAGAGAGGTAGGAGCAGGGCCATGTTTTAAAAATTGATTGGACCCTGGACAAACATTTTCTTGGGCCCCCCTCCATGCAATTTCGCTTTCCACCTGCCTGCACACCATGGACTGGGGTGGTGAAATATCAATAGACAGAAAACTCTTAGGAATCCTAGAACTCCTGGGATCAGTGGCAGAGCTGGGGGGAGGGGAGTGTGTGATCAATGGCAATGCTGATTTTTTTAACGACTACCAGTATAAAGAGGAGTTTCAATACTGGCCACCAATGTAATAGGGGTTTACACTGACCACTAATGTAATAGAAGCATTCACAGTAACCACCAAACTAAGGAGGGCTTTACACTAACCACTAATGTAAGGGGGACCTTCACACTGGCCACTAGTGTGAATAGAAGGATTGTACACCAAGCTCAAATGTAATAAGAAGATTTACAATGACCACCAATGTAAAGGGGATTTACACTGACCACTAATGTAATAGGAGCATTATTATTATTATTATACAGGATTTATATAGCGCCAAAAGTTTACGTAGCGCTTTACAACTTGAGGGTAGACAGTACAAATACAATACACTTTGATACAGTAGGAATCAGAGGGCCCTGCTCCTTAGAGCTTACAATCTAAGAGGGAAGGTCAAGAGATACAAGAGGTAATAACTGTGGGTGATGTGCTGATTGAGAAGATAAATGTACAGTTGTTAGGTGGGGGCCAGATAGGCTTCTCTGAAGAGATGAGTTTTCAGGGATCGTCTGAAAGTGGATAAAGTAGGAGAAAATCGGACGGATTGGGGTAGAGCATTCCAGAGGATGGGGAAGGTTCTGGAAAAGTCCTGAAGGCGAACATGGGATGAGGTGACAAGGGAGTTTGAGAGCAGGAGGTATTGGGAGGAGCCAAGAGAATGATTAGGTTGGTATTTTGTGACTAGGTTAGAGATGTAGCTGGAGGCCAGGTTGTGGATGGCTTTGTAAGTTATAGTTAGTATCTTGAATTTAATTTGGTGACTGAGTGGCAGCCAATGGAGGGATTGGCAGAGGGGTGTAGCAGACGCTGAGCGGTTTGTGAGGTGGATGAGCCTGGCAGCAGCGTTCATGACGGACTGAAGTGGGGATAGCCTATTTAGAGGTAAACCAATGAGGAGGGAGTTGCAATAGTCGAGGCGGGAGATGACCAGGGAGTGGATTAGAAGCTTTGTGGTGACATTGGTTAGGAAGGGGCGTATCTTAAAGATGTTGCGGAGATTGAGGCGGCAAGTTTTGGATAGTGATAAGGTTAGTTCAGAGTCCAGGATTACACCTAGGACCTTGGCGTGGGGAGATGGGTTGATAGTTGAGCCGTTGATATTGACAGGGAAATCAGGGGAAGTGGCACCTGAGGGAGGAAATATCATGAGCTCGTTTTTGGATAGGTTGAGTTTGAGGAAGTGATGTAACATCCAGGCTGATATGTCTGCTAGTAAGTTGGTAATGCGTGAGGAGACAGATGGAGAGAGCTGGGGGGTGGAGAGATAGATTTGGGTGTCATCAGCGTAGAGATGATATTTAAAGCCGTGGGAGGCAATCAACTGACCCAGGGAGGTGGTGTAGATTGAGAAAAGGAGAGGTCCAAGAACAGAGCCTTGGGGGACCCCAACAGAGAAAGGAAGAGGAGAGGAGGAAGTAGAGTTGTAAGTGACACTGAAGGAGCGGTGGGATAGGTAGGATGAGAACCAGCGAAGAGTACAGTCACGGAGACCAAAGTAGTGGAGTTTTTTGAGGAGGAGGGGGTGGTCCACTGTGTCAAAGGCAGCAGAGAGATCCAGGAGAAGTAGTACAGAATAGTGTCCATTGGCTTTAGCCATTAGTAGGTCATTTGAGAGTTTAAGGAGAGCAGTTTCCATGGAGTGTTGAGGGCGAAAACCGGACTGAAGGGGATCAAGAAGTTTATTCATGGTCAGATGGTCGCTTAGTCGGTTGTAGACCAGTCTTTCAAGAATTTTGGAGGAGAAGGAGAGTAAGGAGATGGGACGTAAGTTGTTGAGATTGGTGGGGTCCAGTGAGGGTTTTTTAAGTATGGGGGTGACTAGCGCATGTTTTAGAGAGTTTGGAAAGATGCCACAAGAGAGGGAGAGGTTGCAAATGTGAGTTAGAGAGTGTAGAATCGAGTCAGAGGGTGAGCGTAGCATTTGCGAGGGAACAGGATCCAGGGTGCATGTGGTTAGATGAGTGTTAGATAAAAGTTTAGCAACCTCAGTAATAGTAGCAGGGTTGAATGAGGGAAGTAATGATTGTATCTGTGGACATGGGGTGTTGCATGGGTGAGGTTTTTGCGCATTGGTGATCTCCTCATGAATTGTATCGATCTTAGTTTTGAAGTGATTGGCAATCTCCTGGGCAGTGATTGAGTTGGTGGGTGGAGGCAGTGGAGGACAGAGTAGAGTGTTGAAGGTAGAGAAGAGTTGACGTGGACTGGATGAGAAGGTGTTAATGAGTGTGATAAAGTAGGTCTGTCTGGCAGTGTGAAGGCAGGAGTAGTATTTTAGGAGGGCAGATTTATATTGTGTGAAGTCTTCCTGGGTCTTAGTCTTATGCCACAGGCGCTCAAGAGCGCGGCTACGTTTTCTGAGACTTCTGGTGTCATCTGTTTGCCAGGGTTGTAGCAGTCGGGGCCTAATTCTGCGTGTAGTGAGGGGGGCTAGCTTGTCTAAGGAGGAAGACAGTGAGCTGTTGTAGATGAAAGTAGCTAGGTTGGGGCAGGACAGAGGTGAGATTTTGTCATAGAGGTGATCAGTAGCAGAGAAGAGAAGGGTTGAGGTGGCAAAGGTTTCTACGTGTAACTGTTAGGCGGTTGGAGGGAGAAGAGGTGGAAGACACGGAGAGAGCAAAACTAATAAGGTGGTGATCAGAGAGTGGGAGTGGATTGTTGAAAAGGTTGCACGGAGTGCACAGATAGGAAAAGACAAGGTCAAGGGTGTTACCGTTGGAGTGGGTAGGAGCCTATATCCATTGCTTCAGGTCAAGCGATGAGGTTAGACTGAGAAGTTTAGAAGTAATAGTAGTGTTAGTGTTAACAGGGATGTTGAAGTCCCCAAGAATAATTGTGGGGATTTCAGAAGAGAGAAAGTAGGGTAGCCAGGCAGAGAAGTCATCAAGAAAGGCTGATACTGGTCCAGGGGGCCGGTAGATGACAGCAATTCTTAGAGAAATGGGAGAGAATAGACGAATGCAGTGTGCCAGAGAGGGAGGCGGGTGAAGTACCTGATAGGTGCTGCATGGGGCTGGAAGGAGTCCCACTCCACCTCCCTTCCGTCCACTTGGCCTGGGGGAGTGGGTCCAGAGAAGGCCCCCATGGGAGAGGGAAGCAGGAGAAATAGTATCTGATTCATGAAGCCAGGTTTCAGTAATGGCAAGTAGGTTAAAGGAATTTGTGATAAAGAGGTTGTGAAGGGCGGTGAGTTTGTTGCAGACAAAACGTGCATTCCACAGGGCACAGGAAAAGGGGGGGCTGGTTTTGGAAAGAGGAATAGAGACCAAGTTCTGTGGGTTGCGGCTCCTGCCAGAGGGTGTAGGGGGATGGGAGCATTGGGCAAAGACAGATGATGGTGGCCCAGGGTTTGGGGATATGTCACCAGACATTAGGAGAAGCAGGAGGGTGAGGGAGGTAATGTGGGAATGTGATTTATGTGAAGGGGCATGTCTCAGAGTACTGGAGGTTTTATCAGTATATGGATGTAGAATGAGCAAGAGTTGGTAGAGCAGTAGTAGGGAGAAGACAGAAGGCAGGGTGATATGTATAAACAGGGGGGTGGAGAGGGGGGGTGAAGGTAAGAGAGTTTGAGGAGAGAGGACAGGAGTGTCAGAAGCAGTGGTAGAGAGTGCATGTTACAGAGTGGAAGGAGAGCTTATTAGAGAGACCGGGTCCCCTGCAGTCTGTTAGGTGCTTTCCAGTGCAGTTTGCTATATTTGTTTGCTTCGTGCAATCGCTGAAGTGCAGAGATTGAAGTGCATATCACTTGTAGAAGCCTTAAGGATAGAAGCCATTGCAATGAGGAGCATTCACAGTAACCACCAATGTAAGGAGGGATTTACACCAACCACTAATGTAAGGGGGACCTTCACACTGACCATTAGTGTGAATTATAGGATTCTACACCAAGTCCCAATGTAATGAGAAGATTTACACTAACCACCAATGTAACTGAGACATTTAGCCTGCGTTCACATTTTTGTGTCGGGAACGCATGCAAAATCGCTTTCCTGACACCACAGAAACGTGCTGTCCTTTAGCAGATACACAGCGGTGCCATTAATTGTTAATGACACCCTCACGCATGGTGCTTAAGCTTAAGCACTAAAGTTGTGCTAAACATGTTAACCTTATCCGTGGACGCCTGTGATTTTATCTGTCTTCGTCTAATAAAGAAGTTTACTACTGGTATCCTGTTGCGGTGTGCGGCCATCTATTTCCAATTCTTCTGAAAATTCCAGGAGCCGTGACGTCACTCATAGGCTCCCTTGTCCCAACCGTGGTCAATGCTCTCTCCTCTCCCCCGCAGCTGCTGCTCACTGACACAGGGAAGTTGAAGCTACAGGATCATGTGATAACAACTTGGATTTTGGAGTGGGCTAGTAAAATAAGGGGAACCACATCCTTTAGCCACATAAAAATGCAAGAAGACAAGGTAAAACTGCCTTTTAAGGTACCCAACAGCATATAATATATAAAATATATATATTTTTTATTTACATTTACTAATAAAACAACCGAAAGATACATTAAAAGTAAACATGTTAATTTCTATAGTTTTGTGTCCAATGTCATTATTTAACCAAGTTTATTCCCATTCTCAATCTCAACGATAACATATTCTATATAATATCTTGATCAGTGTGCAAGTATTATAATCAATTATTGTAATCATCACAATAAATAAGGCATTAACTAGGAGTGGAAACAGTTCTCGACCATCTCCTTAATCTTTTATAAGAGGAAGTGGGGGAGGACATAAAGTGGTTGTAAAGGCATATGGTTTTTTGCCCTAATGCATTCGATGTGCTGCCCCCGGGTGTCCTTAATCCCAGTCTTAGGCTCGTATCTCTGCTGGTTTGTTCTCCCGCTGGCAGGTGAATGCCCAGAGAAAGGTGCTCTCTCTCTCTAACTCCCTTGGTGCCAAGAGCTTTTTTCGTCAGTTTAATGAAAATCCTCTTTCCACTCCTCCTACTGCACAGTGCATATTGGGATCTGTAGTGTAACAATTATAGTGTGGCCTCTATGTGGGGGCCGTCTCAACCTACCACTCCCAGGATTCTCAGCGCTCTGCATTGAAGTTTATGGGCTTTCTTGGCTTTAGCTCTTCCCCTTCTGACAGGAGGAGGATGGTGCAGCACAACATCCGTATCCCAGTAGAGGGAGAGAAAAATAAAGGGCAATGACTCCATCTCCATATTGCTGTAGCCTAGTATATGGCTACAATTGAGTAGGCGTCCTAGGCAGAGTGATGGGAACAGGCTAACCCTGATATTCAGTATGCCATGTAAGTCTGTAGCCTGGGAAGGAGAGTACCCTTAAAGGTAGGCCATAGACCTGGGGTCGGCAACCCATCGATTGCGGGCTTCCTGTCGACCTCGGGTAGGTGACAGGTAGACAGGGAACGGGTCTGCGCCGCCAACCCCCGCCTTCTCACTGCCCTTAGCCTCCCTTGCCGCGCCTTCGGTCCTCCTCTATCTCCCCCCCCATGCCTCCACCGCTGTCATCAGTGAACAGCGGGGAGTGAGAACCAGCACACATCAGGACAGAGGGCTAAACAACCAATCACCATCTTGATAATATGAAAAGTCACTCTGCCAGCTCCCGACCCGCCCCCTGTCTAGAACTGTGCTGCCTCTAGGTTTCCTGTGTGTACAGGTAGGATGCTATGGGAGTGGATAGATTGCTATAGATTAGGCTTCTAAACCTTTTATACCCTAGAGGAAACCGTGAAAAAATTATCAAGTCTTAGGGAACCCCTTTTAAAAAGAATTATAAAAAAAGCTCATGGTACTTTAGTGTAACCAACAGTGGCGGCCCGTCCATTAGGAGCGCCAGAGCGCTGCCCCCTCTATCCACGGCCGCCACCCCCATGCTCTATTCACTGCTGCTATTTTGACAGGACACCGCCACCCCCCATTCATGCATCCGGCCCCTTTTAGGAGGCTGGGCGCGTGAATTACAGCGGCGGGGGTGTTTTTTTGAAGCACCAGATTAGAGCCAGAGGCTCTAATATTCTTCAAAATAGGGTGGGCTCGTCGCACAGAGTATTGCACCAGAAGCCCACCCAGGTGTTACAACAGCGAATGAATATTCGCTATTGAAACACTGATCCTCAATCCGGCCAATCAGAAGCAGGTCTGAGACCCGTTTTCCAATTGGCCAAAAAGAGAAGAATCCCAATTGGCCGCCAAGGAGGAGAGAGGAAGCGGAAGCCGCCGCGTTGCCTGTGGAGAGCAGGGGAAGGTAAAGCCGTCGCCCCCGCCGCTGAGCAAGGAAAGCCGCCGGTAAAACCCGGGAGAAGGGCTGCCCACCATAGATGGGGTAAGTGCACCAGACCCACCCGTCCGTCGACCAACCGACTGGGGGGTGTTACTGTTTGCAGCCCGCCCCCCCCCAAAAAATTACCACCGTCCTCCACTGGTAACCAATAAGTTAAAGGCATTTACAAGAATAAATAATGTGGGGTAGCTAGCGTGTTTGACACTTAGGGCATACAACTGTTTGCCAACCCTCTATAGAGTTACTTTTAGTAATATTCTTGAAATGATCAACAATTACAGAAAGGAAACACAGACAGTAAATTGTGATGTTCTCTGACATTAGTGGTCAGTGTAGAAATAACCCCTTACGTTGGTAGTTAATATAAGGTTGCTCTCTTGCACAGGTGGTCAGTTTAGGTGGGGGATTAATCCACTTTGCTGTCAGAAGGCAACCCTGGCTAAGAAATACTACTATTGATGTTTTTATTTGTACCCTCATGAGAGACATTAAATATACCACCTGTAGTTGTACAACCAGAACCCTTTTCCTTTTTTTAGTAGTAGTGATTTTAGTTGTTATGTATTAGTATTGCCCCTTTTATGTTACATGATATGTCTGCTGCAGTATTTTCTCCATGGGAAAGTGATATCATCTCCAATTAAGGACAGGAAAATTACTTATTTAGCTGATTGCAGATTCCTACATTCCATGAGTCACTCTGGCAGTGGAATTCCTTCACTCTTCTTTGGCTCAGAGCCCCTTTCTTCTTATCTGTGTGACCAAGAGCTTTAGTTGTTGTTTCTGATACCTCAACTGTAATAATGTTATGACAAATTATAAATCTGAGCTATGGATATATACTATATAAATAGAAGTAAATATAGGAAAGAAAAATGCATTTCATTTGTGGCTCTTCATAATAATGTCATATAGTCACAATGGATGTTGCTATTATATTCAGCACCCTTGCTGTGTTCCTGACATACCAGCAAGTTTGATCCTCTGCTGCCCTTATGGAAAGCCATGCAATTAAGACATTTTCTGTCTCATCACTGAGGTAAGGTGCAGTCCCTTGCTACTCCTACTGCTTTGAGAGATTTTGCCTTTTGGAAGGTCCAGTGACACATGGTCTTTCTCAATCTTAGTGCATATTGACCCACCCAGACAACTCTCGACCTCCAAAATGCATAACTAGGCCTTGATATCTTGCAAAACTTAGGAGATGGGTTATAAAATTTTAACTCAATGGTATAGAGTCCCATCGATCTCACACAGGCTGTAGGGCACCCCCAGCAAAGAGCTTTCCTCTTTGTTGGGGGTGCCCTAGGCTGACTACATTCTGGAGCCAGGTCCACCACTGGATCTTCAGGCTGCTGGATATACAGATGCCTATGGAAGCGGTGGCCTTCCTCTTACATTTAACATTTAACACCTACAGTATCTCACAAAAGTGAGTACACCCCTCACATTTTTGTAAATATTTTAATTTTTTCTTTTCATGTAAAAACACTGAAGAAATGGCACTTTGCTACAATGTAAAGTAGTGAGTGTACAGCTTGTATAACAGTGTAAATTTGCTGTCCTCTCAAAATAACTCAACAACTCAATTTTCTCTCCCCGGTATCATGTGACTTGTTAGTGTTACAAGTTCTCAGGTGTGAATGTGGAGCAGGTGTGTTAAATTTGGTATTATCGCTCTCAGTCTCTCATACTGGTCACTGGAAGTTCAACATGGCACCTATTGGCAAAGAGCTCTCTGAGGATCTGAAAAAAAGAATTGTTGCTCTACATAAAGATGGCCTAGGTTATAAGAAGATTGCCAAGACCCTGAAACTGAGCTGCAGCATGGTGGCCAAGACCATACAGCGGTTTAACAGGACAGGTTCCACTCAGAACAGGCCTTGCCATGGTCAACCAAAGAAGTTGAGTGCACATGCTCAACGTCATATCCAGAGGTTGTCTTTGAGAAATAGACATATGAGTGCTGCCAGCATTACTGCAGAGGTTAAAGCGGTGGGGGGTCAGCCTGTCAGTGCTCAGGCCATATGCCGCACACTGCATCAAATTGGTCTGCATGGCTGTCGTCCCAGAAGTAAGCCTCTTCTAAAGTTGATGCACAAGAAAGCCCGCAAACAGTTTACTGAAGAAAAGCAGACTAAGGTCATGGATTACTGGAACCATGTCCTGTGGTCTGATGAGACCAAGATAAACTTATTTGGTTCAGATGGTGTCAAGCATGTGTGGCGGCAATCAGGTGAGGAGTACAAAGACAAGTGTGTCTTGCCTACAGTCAAGCATGGTGGTGGGAGTGTCATGGTCTGGGGCTGCATGAGTGCTGCCGGGACTGGGGAGCTACAGTTCATTGAGGGAACCATGAATGCCAACATGTACTGTGACATACTGAAGCAGAGCATGAGCCAGACCTAAACCCTATTGAGCATCGATGGGACATCCTCAATTGGAGGGTGGAGGAGCGCAAAGTCTCTAACATCCACCAGCTCCATGATGTCATCATGGAGGAGTGGAAGAGTACTCCAGTGACAACCTGTGAAGCTCCATGCCCAAGAGGGTTAAGGCAGTGCTGGCCACACAAAATATTGACACTTTGGGCCCAATTTGGACATTTTCACTTAGGGGTGTACTCACTTTTGTTGCCAGCAGTTTAAACATTATTGGCTGTGTGTTGAGGTATTTTGAGGGGACAGCAAATTTACACTGTTATACAAGCTATACACTCACTACTTTACATTGTAACAAAGTGTCATTTCTTCAGTGTTGTCACATGAAAAGATATAATAAAATATTTACAAAAATGTGAGGGGTGTACTCATTTTTGTGAGATACTGTATGTTGTTGAAATGGTACACATGCTTGCTTCTACTAAATTTGTTGAATGCGGCTAAGCCTTGTGCATCACTGTGTTGGAAGCACACCACTGCACCATCTATCCGGCTGTGGTTTACCAAGATAAACGAGACCTATCAGATGGACGCTCAGATGGCTTCAACTAATCATAGGGAAGATCGACGCAACAAAACCTGGTTTTACTGGATGGAATTCACATGCTCCCCCAATTACCGAACCATTGTGGGCTCTCAGGCATAAGACAGGTTATATCCCCATCAGGCCCCTTTGGGGGTTTCTGAGTTTTACATTTCTATTGCGCCACCCCTGGATGATATATGGTCCCCTCCTTTGTCCCCCCCCCCACCCCAGCCACTTCCTATTTTTGACAATTCTTCTCCTCTTCCCTCCTTTCCACCCTTTGGGCATATTCTAATGAATCATGCATTCAGGGACGGTCTCCTGAGGTCAATTTGGTGTATGAGCACCCACTCAATATACATTCTCTTAGCTCTGTTTCTTTGATTGCCTCCTAAGATCTGTTACTGTACATATAATGCACTGGTCAGACTAATTGTTGGTGTACAATTGACGTGTTCTTAAGAAGCTCTATGATGCTTTATTTGAAAAGCTTTTTATGTATGGCTTGTTACATATTCGCCTGTTGAGACTGCATCTCCTGTGTGTACCTTTAAACGTTAAAATAAAGAATAAAAAAAAAATAAAAAAGCAAATATTTATTACCAAACCTGTTTCAAAAAAGAAACTTATTATGCACTATAGCTATGTTTATTCAGTTCTGTCTTTGAAACAATGCTAAAAGAATTCCTTATACTTAGTGCAAGGTACACCTATCGGTTCCCCCAAATGTAAAGCAATAAAAAAAAAATGTTCAGAAATTTTAAAAAATATAAATTCAGACCTATACTTTCACCAGCGGCTTTTGGGTTAATGTGACATCACAGACCTTCCCGTGAAATCCTGGGAATGGTAAGGATCCCAAGAGATGCTGTAGCACAGTGCAGGCACATAGGCAATACAGCTAAAGGCCAAAGTTTATGGTAAGTATATTTTTTCATTTTTATTGTAATGTGTGCTTTTTTATGTAGCGTTTTGACTGGGGAAGGGGGGTCTAACAGGTAATGTTTACTTAAAGTGACGCTAAATGATATCTTTGTTCTCCAAAAAGAATTCATACACATCCACTGCCTAATGTGCATAAAGCAGTGCATGTGACCACCACTAACGTTCACTGCTTGTTCCAAACAATTAAAAATGAGGGAGAAAAGTACTACAAATACTACAAATTCCATAGTTCATAGTCCTTAGTGTCATTTTAGTAATCCATTACTGTTTTAGCAGTAGTTCTGCAGTTAAAAATGGAGACTTTTTTTATGCTTTGTTTTTATTGCATTTATAAACGAGTAAAATACAGCTTATGCAACATATAGCGTACATGACATAAACAGTTTGTATAAATAGCAAACATCTCTAAGGAAAGCGCGTCAATAATGTTAATACAAACGTATCCTTTTTAACATTTTACCAAAGGCACTGCTATGTACAAAACCTTGAAATGGGTACAATTGAAAAACCCAACAAATAAACCAAGAAAAACTCCAATGTGTTAGTGATCCAAAAAGAGAGTCTCCAGGGTGTACAATAAAAGATTCTAACAGGAGATTGTGTATGTGTGGCAACATGCCACTATTCTTATCCACGTAATAAAAGATTGAGCTACTGAGACACAATATAATGCCCATATCTTATAACATTCCATAAACAGAAGGGTAACGACTCAGGTTTCAGGTAACTCACAGGTGCCAAATAAATCAAGCCATTGTCCCCATAACATATCAAATTTACGGGGGCATCCCCTCGCTTGTTGGCACCTGGTTAATCAGATTCTTCCAAAGGGAAAATGGAGATGTTTGATTAAGAGGTACAGTGCCTTGAAAAAGTACTCATACCTCTTGAAATTTTCCACGTTATGCTACAACCAAAAATGTAAATGTATTTTATTGAGATTTTATGTGATAATTGTGAAGTGGAAGGAAAATGATAAATGGTTTTCATTTTTTTTTTTACAAATAAATATGTGAAAAGTGTGCAGTTGTATACTTTGTAGAACCACCTTTCACTTCAATTACAGCTGCAAGTCTTTTTGGGGATGTCTCTATCAGCTTTGTACATCTAGAGCAGGGCTGGTGCAAGGATTTTTGACACCCTAGGTGAAACCTCGTTTTGCCGCCCACTTAGCTCCGCCCCTGACTCCACCCCCTTTGCCCTGCCCATGTATATGGTGGAAGTGGCGGGGCTCATGGCCACCCTCCACCAAAAAAAAAACCCAAATTTCAAAATGAATTCAATAATTCTAGCACCAGAACTCCTGTGCAACACTAAACTGATGACCTGTAGGGACTTTGTGTCTGATGCCAGATTTATTGCTCTCATTCCAGTGTGCACGGTAACACATAACATGTGTAGGGCAACCATAGGTGCCAAAGCGCATGCATTTTTGTATATGTGTGGTGGGTACAGGGTGTACAGTATACAGGTGGGGTTAGAGAGTGTACAGTATACAGGTGGGGGTAGAGGGTGTACAATATACAGGTGGGGGGTAGAGGGTGTACAGTATACAGGTGGGGTGCAGGAAGTGTACAGTATACAGGTGGGGGGTAGAGGGTGTACAGTATACAGGTGGGGGGTAGAGGGTGTACAGCATACAGGTGGGGTGCAGGAAGTGTACAGTATACAGGTGGGGGTAGAGGGTGTACAGTATACAGGTGGGGGGTAGAGGGTATACAATATACAGGTGGGGTGCAGGAAGTGTACAGTATACAGGTGGGGGAGTAGAGGGTGTACAGTATACAGGTGGGGGTAGAGGGTGTAGAGTATACAAGTGGGGGAGTAGAGGGTGTACAGTATACAGGTGGTGGGTAGAGGGTGTACAGTATACAGATGGTTGTAGAGGGTGTACAGTATACAGGTGGGGGTAGAGGATGTACAGTATACAGGTGGGGGGTAGAGGGTGTACAGTATACAGGTGGGAGTAGAAGATGTACAGTATACAGGTGGGGGAGTAGAGGGTGTACAGTATACAGGTGGTGGGTAGAGGGTGTACAGTATACAGGTGGGGTTAGAGGGTGTACAATATACAGGTGGGGGGTAGAGGGTGCACATTATACAGGTGGGGTACAGGAAGTGTACAGTATACAGGTGGGGGGCGGCGCTGGAAGTGTACAATACACCCCCCTGGCCACAGTCGGTATGCAGACAGATGTGTAGGGAGGTCGGTGTCCCCCTGGCAGTCGTTCCTCTCACACACACAAGGCAGTCAGGCTGTGTGGAGAGGTGACTCACCGTCAGGCAGAGTATGATCAGCGTGATGAGCACGGAGCCCCATCCTGGCTCCTCACATCACCGGACACCGACTCTCTTTTCTCCACCTCCATTACCACCCATACACTCCACCTCCTCCGTGACGTAATACAACTCCGCCCTTTAGAGTTCCTCATTCGTCTTCTTCCCTAATCCAGATGGAACAAGACTCCGCCCCCGCAGACCCCCTTCTGAGGAGTTACTGAGCGATCTGAGGGAACCGCAAACGAGGGGGAGAGGATGGGGGGGCGACTATGACTGAAGGAGGAGGACAGGAGGATGTCAGGAGAGGCAGGGCAGGCCATCGGTCTCTGGCCTCAGTCGATTATTTTCAACACCCCTAGCGGCTGTGGTTGTGCCCTAGGTGGCAGTGAGCCCTAGGCGGTTGCCTGGTTTGCCTATTGGTAGCGCCGGCCCTGGTCTAGAGAGTGACATTTTTTGCCCATTCTTCTTTGCAAAATAGCTCAAGCTCTGTCAGTTTGGATTGACAGCATATGTGAACAGCAATACTCAAGTCTTGCCACAGATTCTCAATTTGATTAAGGTCTGGACAATAACTGGGTCATTCTAACACATGAATATGCTTTGAGCTAAACCATTCGATTGTAGCTCTGGCTGTATGTTTAGGGTTGTTTTCCTGCTGGAAGGTGAACCTCCGCCCCAGTCTCAAGTCTTTTGCAGACTCTAACAGGTTTTCTTCTAATGCTGTGTACACACATCTGGACTTTAGACGGACTGAATCACGTTGGACTTTTCGACTGACTTTTTGACGGACTTCTGTAGAATCGGACTTGTCTACACACAATCACACCAAAGTCCGACGGATTCGACCGTGATGAGGTACGACCAGACTAGAATAAGGAAGTTCATAGCCAGTAGCCAATAGCTGCCCTAGCGTCGGTTTTCGTCCGTCGGACTAGCATATAGACGAACCGACTTTTCGATCGGACTTGAGTTCATCGGAAAGATTTTGAAACATGTTCTAAATCTAAAGTCCGTCACATTTTCGACAGAAAAGATCCGCTGCAGGTCTGATGAAGCCCACACACGGATTTGTTCCGTCGGACAAGTTTGGTCGAAGAGTCCGGCCGTGTGTACACGGCATAAGATTGCCCTGTATTTTACTCCATCCATCTTCCCATCAACTCTGACCAGCTTCCCTGTCCCTGCTAAAGAAAAGCATCCCCACAAACATGATGCTGCCACCACCATGTTTCACAGTGGGGATGGTGTGTTCAGGGTGATGTGCAGTGTTAGTTTTCTGCCACGCATAGCGTTTTGCTTTTAGGCTGAAAAGTTAAATTTTGATCTCATCTGACCAGAGCACCTTCTTCCAAATGTTTGCTTTGTCCCCCTCATGGCTTCTTGCAAACTGCAAACAGGACTTCTTAATGCTTTCTTTCAATGGCCACTCTTTTATAAAGGACAGATTTGTGGAGTGAATGACTAATAGTTGTCCTGTGGACAGATTCTCCCACCTGAGCTGTGGATCTCTGCAGCTCCTCCAGAGTTGCCATGGGCCTCATGTCTGCTTCTCTGATGAATGCTCTCCTTACCTGGCCTGTCAGTTTAGGTGGACGGCCATGTCTTTGTAGGTTTGCAGTTGTGCCGTACTCTTTCCATTTTCAGATGATGGATTGAACAGTACTCTGTGAAATGTTCAAAGCTTGGGGTATTTTTTTATAACCTAACCCTGCGTTAAACTTCTCCACAACTTTATCCCTGACCTGTCTGGTGTGTTCCTTGGCCTTCATGAGGCTGTTTGTTCACTAAGGTTTTCTAACAAACCTCTGAGGGCTTTACAGAACCACTGTATTTATATTGAGATTAAATTACACACAGGTGGACTCTATTTACTAATTAGGTGACTTCTGAAGGCAATTGGTTCCACTAGATTTTAGTTAGGGGTGTAACATGGGCTGAATACAAATGCATTCCACACTTTTCAGATGTTTATTTGTAAAACATTTTGAAAACCATTTATCATTTTCCTTCCACTTCACAATTATGTGTCACTTTGTGTTGGCCTATCACATAAAATCCTAACAAAATACATTTACGCTTTTGGTTGTAACATGAAAAAATGTGGACAATATCAAGGGGTATGAATACTTTTTCAAGGCACTGTATATGTAAATTACACAAGTGGGCTTTAGTAAAAAATATAACCAAAGGTCCACCTCATATATCATACAGAACCTGACAAACCTGCCTCCTTTTTCCATAAACCAACAGAAACTCATAGTGTTGAAAAATAGAGCAAAAATGTGTCTGAGGCTGGGTTCACACCTCTGACAGATGCGGCTCGCAGCATGGGTCCGGTGCATCCTTGTTCTCCATTTCAGAGACGAATCTGGGACGAATTTTTGCCTGAATTTGGCCCTGAAATGGAGCCAAAGACGCACAGCGTTCCTGTGCATGCCACTCCGCAGCCACAATGTAGATATGTCATGCGAATTGGATGCAGGGAAACCGCACCCAATTCGCATAGGTGTGTACACAGCCTAAAGGAAAGAAAATTAGGACTGTAATCAGCACAGTGTGAAATGAGAGCATGCAACAGGTATACCGTATAAAGGGGAAAATTAATTAAAGCTGAAGTTTAGCTGAAAAGATTTTTTTTTCTCTACAGTTTTAGTTACATTACTTACCTTTAATTATATGTAATTATGTCCACCGATGTGTAGGCTGCTGGACCATGAAGAAATCTTCACTTCAGGGCTGTCCTGTCCTCTTCCTGCTGAACTTCTGGCACTGCGGGGGTAAGCCACATCGGGTCTCTGTGGTCAACTGCACTAAAGATAATCCAATAGGGACATGTCCCCTTGTACCTCCTCCATCAAGAGAAGTTATTTCACGTATTACACTGCCTGTAGCACAGTCTGTGATTGGGGCAGGGGAAGCTAATCAGTCACAGGGGTCTTTCCCCTATTCACAGATCATGTTATAGGCAGTGTAATCAGAACCTTTCTCAATAGAGGAGTGGTCAGGAGGAGACATGTCCCCATTCACTCAACTTTAGTGGACCTGAGCCTGGAGACGTAAAGCTGTTGACCACCACAGTGCCAAAAGTTCAGCAGCAGGAAGAGGACAGGGCAGCCCTGCGGTGAAAGTTTTTACAGAATCCAGCAGCTTGCATATTGTAGGACATTATTCATTACAGGCAAGTACTGTAACTAAAGCTGTGAAAATAATTTTTTTTTTTCTTTTTTCTTTTTTACTGAACTTCAACTTTAACATTAGATCTATTGATCTGATGGGACCAAAGGTACATGGTCCTTCTGCAGCAACACCCAGTATTTATTTTCTGTCTAATATGTTGAGACTAATTAGAAATAGAAACTAAATATTTACCCTTCCACTCATATTGCTGAGTAGTGCATAACAGATCACTCATTACAAGCTTTGAGTACTAGCCATTTAATATATAGTTAGGCTGGCAGAGGTCTGTTTGAGGAAATGGTGAACTGCTCCTAGTGACCTCTGTGTCAAGCTATCAATATCCCTCACACCTCCAGTATATTTATAGGCAAGGCTTGAAATCTCAGGGATCCAGTAAGGAAAAGTGAGTGAATGTGCCTTGGTATGTTAGTCTATGTAAATGACAGCAGCGAGTCTATTTTGTACATGTATAGGGATTTATACCTTTTAAAAAAAAAGTTCATGTTTGGAACATGTTACATGTTCCAGCATTCCGCCTCCTCACCCTTTACACCCCCCATGACAGCGGGTGGAGGAGGGTCTTCTCCCCTTCAGCTGCTGTCGCATTCAAAATTGTGGCAGCTGTGCGGGGCTCCATTCACACAGCAGCGCCATTCATTCACAGGGATCTGTGAATGAATAAACTACAAGTTTAATCTTCCACCGCAGCAGACGACTTGTAGTTCCCAATGAACTGCAACCAGGGCAGGACTTAGGGTGGTGGGGGCCCCTGGGCTTGAGTCACTTTCAGGCCCTACCTTCTATATATATATGCACAGCTCTATAAAACAGAAATAGAAAAGGACAAGGTGCGCCAGACTCAGTGCAGTATTAAAGAACTTTTGTTTAATTGGACAAGACAAAACAGCCAAATGGCTACTCACAAAAGTAGATAGCGTATAGCGTATAAGTGGGGGATACTGTACTGGTATTCGTCCTGGGTCCATGATTAATAAAAGCAATAAAAATGGATAAAATAAAATAATTACCGTATTTATCGGCGTATAACACGCGCCGGCGTATAACACACACCCCAACTTTAGGAGGGAAGTTTAAGGAAAAAACTTACATTTAAATACCCATCAATGCAGTCTTATCAGTGTCCATCTGCAGCCTTGTCAGTGTCATTGCAGCCTTGTCAGTGTCAGTGTAGCCTTGTCAGTGTAGCCTTGTCAGTGTAGCCTTGCCCCAGTGTCATTTGCAGACTTGTCAGTGTAGCCTTATGCACTCTACAGTGTAGCTGAGCATCATGGGAAATGTAGTTCCAAAACATCTGGGGTACCAAGGTTCGCCATCACTGGCTTAGGGTCATTGTCTTGTTGGGAGGGAAACCTTCGGCCCAGTCTGAGGTCCTGAGCACTCTGGAGAAGGCTTTTGTCCAGGATATCCCTGTACTTGGCCGCATTCATCTTTCCCTCAATTGCAACCAGTCGTCCTGTCCCTGCAGCTGAAAAACACCCCCACTGCAAAAATGTCAACAATTTTGTGTTTTTCTGTCAATATGGGGTGCTGTGTGTACATTAATGAGGAAAAAAATGAACTTAAATTATTTTAGCAAATGGCTGCAATATAACAAAGAGTGAAAAATTTAAGGGGGTCTGAATACTTTCCGTCCCCACTGTATATATATATATATATATATATATATATACATACACAAATATATATATTATATACAATTGTGACACAAGTCATATTGTAATTGAATGGTATTTAACAAATACCTTTCCTTTTCAATCTGCAGCGTTGTAATTTTCTGTAAAATGCAATGCAATATGGCTACCTGGAGGCATTTTGTACACAGTTTTTTTCTCAACAAAAGTGGAGCTGCTCTTAAAAAAGCCTACACTGGACCCTATCACCCTGAACAATGTAAGACCCATCTCCTTTCTCCCATTTACCTCCAATTTAACCAATGACACCACCAAGCTACTAATTCATCAACCTGTTATCTCTTACGTTAATTACGGCAACTC
Organism: Aquarana catesbeiana; assembly: GCF_042186555.1. NCBI lineage: Eukaryota > Metazoa > Chordata > Amphibia > Anura > Ranidae > Aquarana > Aquarana catesbeiana. Next base: position 132,374,537 of record NC_133331.1, on the reverse strand, counting down.
CATCTTCTTTGGCTCACTTTTTACACCGATTGTCCCTCTTTGGTCTATCATGAATGCTGTTGCTAGACTCATCCACCTTACCAACCTGTCAGTGGCTCTGACTAGGCCCCCTCTGTTAATCCCTCTACTGTCTTCACTAACGTATAAAATTCAAAATACTAACATCATACAAAGCCATCCACAATTCTGCCCCAGCTACATAATAAACTTCATATTAAAACCTCACCCAAACCATCCACCCTTCCCCTCCCACAACCTTCTCCTCTGTAGATCCCTTGTCACCATGCTCACTTCCAGAGCCTCTCCCATGTTCTGGAACTCCTTACCCCAATCTGTTCAGCTAATTCCTACTCTGTCTTTAGGCAATCCCTGAAAATTCATCTTTTTTAGAAAAACCTATCCTTTCCCCACCTAAAAACGTTTGCTTTCTGCATCAGCTCATCCCTCATAGTTATTACCTTTTGTATCACTTCCTCCTACCTTTTTGGTTGTAGGTTCTCACAAGCAGTACCCTCCTAATCCTTTTGTATTAAATTATATTGCAATTGTAGTGTCTCCCTTTGAAAAATGTTGGCGGTACACAAATCCTGTATAATAGTACTAATAATAAAAATAATAAAAATATTAGTCTACATTGCAGTTCTGTGCAATATAAATGGTGATTACAACTCCTGCTTTCACTGCTCAAGGATTCTGTCACTTGGAGTCAATGTAATAGGAAAGCACATGCACCAGTTCTTAAGGAGGAGGTCCAATCTCTGAAAAAAAAAAATACAAGTCATCAGCTACAAATACTGTAGCTGAGCAGACACAGGCGTGCACACAGAGTGTGCTGGGTGTGCCTAGGCATACCCTAATCATTCTGTGTGGTGCCGATTCCCCCTGTACTGCTGCCAGCTTCCCTCCTCTCCTCTCAGGAGTGGGGAAGAGGCTGATAAATATTTTATTAACCAGCCCCTTCCTTTTCTGAATGAACACAGTTGGAGATCTGTACTGATCGCTGCTGTCTTCATGTTTAAAGCGTTCCGCCTGGATAAAAAAAAATTTAAGTCAGTAGCACAATGTGCGCCGATCTTTCCCCCGGAAGTGGGAGCAGATACCTGGATTTGACAGGTATCTGCTCCCCCCTCCACCCTGAAACGTGCCAAATGTGGCACCGGATGGGGGGGGGGGGGAATCCGATCAGTGGAAGTTCCATTTATGGGTGGAACTTTAATTAAAGTATAGTAAACTATGTTTACTGCAGGCTGCAGAGAAAGAGACTGGGAAATCTCTGTCCTCGGTTTCTTTCTCTGTCTCAAAAGTGAGACATCGGTGATATTTCATCTAAGCCCCATAATGGGGCTCCTAACAAAAATGTAAAAAAATAATTTTAAAAATTGTAAAAAATAATAAAAAAAAAATAAAATTGTCAAAAATAATTTTAAAAAATACAAAAAACACTGACTCTGTCCACTGCCCTACTGACACCAATCTTTGCTCTACTGACACCGTCCACTGCTCTGCTGATATATGCCCATAAAGAAAAAGAATTTAAAAACCAAAGAATTGTGTGTGATGATTCACACTAATATCCCCTAATCACTATTTACCTTATATAGGTAGTGTCACTCTAGTCAATATACTGCATATAGACCAAAAGTTGTTCCCACTGTAGTAGTGAAAAACTGAATGACCAAATGAGCAACACAGCATACACTGTAGGGATTTAAGGAAGAAACTATTTAATGAATAATTAAAATTCATATAACATCCATCCTCCATTGGAGGTAAGTGTAGAAGCATAAAAACAAGATGTAAAGCCAGTGGCTACTGTGCTAAATAGTCAATGGATAGGGCAACACACACCACAAATGACATGAACAAAAAACAAAAAACAGTAACACATAAAACATAACACAACAAACTCACTGCTGTTCATGACCTCTTTATCACTAATTCCTTTAATCTACTTGCACTCACCGAAACCTGGCTCCACGAATATGACACCCCTTCTCCTGTTTCCCTATCCCAGGGTGGCCTTCACTGGACTCACTCCCCTAAGCCTAATGGACGCAAGGGAGGTGGAGTGGGATTCCTCCTATCCCCTCAATGCACCTTCCAGGTTATTCACTCTCCTCCCTCTTTTTCTCTCTCATCATTTGCAGCCCACTGTATACGTCTATTCTCTCCTACTTCCCTAAGAATTGCTGTGATCTACTGGCCCCCTGGACCATTATCAACTTTCCTTGATGAGTTTTCTGCCTGGCTACCCTACTTTCTCTCTTCGGAAATTCCCACAATCCTTCTCTCTTTCAACATCCCTGCTAATACAAACACTCCTGCTACTTCTAAACTTCTTATGCCCCGTACACACGGTCGGATTTTGCGATGGAAAATGTCCGATCGGAGCGTGTTGTCGGAAATTCCGACCGTGTCCATCGGACATTTTCCATCGGATTTTCCGACACACAAAGTTTGAGAGCAGGCTATAAAATTTTACGACAAAAAATCCGATCGCGTCAATTCTGACCGTGTGTGGCCTGTTCCGACGCACAAAGTGCCACGCATGCTCAGAAGAAATTCCGAGACGGAACAGCTCGGTCTGGTAAACTTAGCGTTCGCAATGGATACAGCATTTTCGTCACGCTGCAATGTTAAAAATGGTTTAATACAGCGCACTCTCTTCTTCTTTATAATGTGAGAAGAATGAAATAGTTTTGCTGCTCATATTCACACACACTTCTCACAAAGTTCTTTCTTTATTATTTATCGGGATTCCCTTAATATATTTTGATTTGTCACATCTGACAAAAATATATATATATTTTTTTAAAGCCAGTTCTTTTTGGATTTTATGTTTGTATTTTTTCAAAGGCTGATCTTTGTTTAATTTTATTTTTAGTTTTACTCCAGAATATTTTTGTGTGTGTTTTGTGTGTCAAGTTACCACAACACCATTGATATCTTTTATTATTGAATCTCAAGGAGATTGCTTGGTGTTGGTGTCCCTTGTTAATTTCACATTGTATTTCTGAAATGGACCTGAATCCTCACAAACAAACTGTCCTTTTTGAAGTAAAACACACATAGGCAAGTATAATTCAAACCAAAATTCCTTTATTAAGGGCTCAGAACCAAACAAAGAGGGAGGCAACACTGGAGAAACAGTTGAAATTAGCGAAGCCTGGGACCCCCAGGGCAGACATCAATTCTTGAACATCAAAATTGGTGGCCTGAGGAGTCCATATGTAAGGAAGTGCAGTCTGGTCCAGAAGTCCCAGAGATCCGGAAAGCAGCAGATGACATCTGTGTCCCCAGGCTGTGGTACCACAAGAGGCTGCATCTTTTGCCAGACCAGACTGGATCCAGGGTCCTCACTTTCTGGTCTTCCTTCCACGCTTTCTTCCTGGCTGTGGCTCTGCTGTTGGAGATGTGGCAGGAGGAGGAGTAGGACCTGGAGGAGGAGGAGGACTAGTAGGACCTGGAGGAGAAGGAGGAGGAGGAGGAGGAGGAGGAGGACCTGGAGGAGGAGGACCATGTGTGGGGTCACAAAGGTGGTTATCAGATGTTATTTGGGCCCTCAACCCCTTATTGAGAGCCTCCAACATTAATGACTCACACGTGAGTTGTTGGCCCTCCTCCATCCGCTGCATTTTCCAGGCAATGATGGCAGCAAAGTCCTCCTCCACGGTGTGTGGTGCTCCCAGGGCCTCTGTAGCCTTCCAAAAGAGGCCTATGGCAGCCTCCTCTAGGGTACTCCTCCTCCTGCCACTTTCTCTTTGCGGGTGTAGGGGAGGGACCGGCATATCAGCCAGCCTGCTCGGCCCGGCCACCTCCTGGCTGAGACTTCCCTGTGTATGAAAAAGAGACATGGTTGTAATGTTTTGCATCATCAATCACAATCATAAATTAGTACTCCAAACTAACATCTAGTTAACATCATTGATTGGACAACCAGAAATATTTAGAGGAATGCTATACCTGGCTCAGTCTGGGCTCCTCCACATGTTGCTGCCTGGAAGGCCCAGGTTGGGCGTCAGAAGCCTCAGCTGGAGGGGAAGGAAGCGTGGAAGGAAGACTGGAGAGTGATGACCCAGGTTCAGTCTGGCCTGCCAGAAAATGCAGCCTGTCATAGTACCACATCCTGGGGACATAGATGTCATCTGCTGCTCCGGATCTCTGCGAATCCTGGACTTTCTTGCGCTCCCTTACATATGTGCTCCTCAGGCCACCAATTAGGATCTTCAAATATGTGATGTCTGCCGTGGGGATCACCTGCTTCACAATTTCCAACAATTGATCCAGCACTGCCTTCCTCTTTGTTTGGTTCCTATAATGTGGGTGGTTGATCTCTCACAGACAAGGCAGCTCCCTGAACATGTCAATGAATATTGCCATGAAGTCTGTATCATTCAAGATATCCATTTTCACTGCAAGACACAACACAAGACAAACCCTAATGTCAGCCAAAACTCTCCTAATCTTGGTACAATATAGGCCTCAATCTAGAAGCAGTATAGGCACAAGTATGTCTCTTACCTTAGTTCTTACGATTGGCGCCTCTAATGCTCCTTCCTCCGCTCACAGATCGTATGTAATACGCACGCGTGTTACGCTTTATACACACTGCGCATGCGTGTAATTCCGCCCGCCCCTGACGTTCTTTCTAGTCTATTCCCCGCCCCTTTTCGTTCTGCGCAGTGGGGGAAGAGCACATGGCGAATACACAACAGGTGCGTGCTAATTACAGGAACGAGGAGGAGGAGGAGGAAAGCCCGGATCCGGACACGTCCCGATCCAGAAGGAGATTTAAGGCCTCAAATATGTCCTTTGGGGAGATGTTGGAGATGGTGGACATCCTGAAGAAGGCCAACTATGATGGGAAGTATGGACCTTACCCCAACCCCAATATCAGAAAGGCCAAGATCATGGTGAAAGTGGCCAGGAGTCTGCACCAGAATTTCGGGGTACGACGATCGAAAGATCAGCTCAGGAAGTGGTGGTCGGACCTCAAATTACGAGAACACGAGCAGTACAGAAAGATCCGGAGAGTGCTGCAAAAAAGTAAGTAGTTGTGCTGTGTTCCTATTCTTTATGTTTATTACGTTCGTGCTGCTCCATGTGCTTTTCTTAAAAGTGTACATTTTAAAATGGCAACTTTCATGTTCATGGGCACATTATTCGTTCGTATCAAACATTCAACATCAAACACCATTGTTTTGGCCATATGCATTTGGCCACATTTTTTACGCCCTACTTGTATGAAACTAATTTGGTGGTGTAGATGGCTTTGTTACTAGAATGAAATGCAAACTAGATTCTGTGTAAGGAGAGGACACTCAGCAGCTGTTTTCACATCTGGACACTGGAGCACTAGTGTGGGACCCCAGAACACCATTTTTATTAGGGGGGCCACACATGTGCTCCAGTGTATACTATAGGGGGGTCTCCATCTGTGAAGCTTGTACAAAACAGGTAAAGTATTGCAGCTTGACAAAGGACACTGAAAATGCTACATCTTGGAACTCTGCTAAAATTGACAATTGTACCCCACTTCCAAGCAATGTTTCATCTTTATAGTTCTGCCATCAAATATCTGTGTGCTAAGTATAGCATTTTTGTTTTACATAGGGGAGAAAAGACTCGGAGGACACCCCTCATCCGAGGAGACCAAAGCCCCCCCCTCTGGAAGAAGGGGAAATACCCCCAACCCAAGAAGAGCAGGAGGAGGAAGACTTGGTGGAACTAGTCACCACAACAGGTGAGTGTCTGCGACCACAGGCTCAGGTAAGAGATGGATGCCGGCATATTTTTGATACCTGTTTTGTTTTGCTCTCTTTTTAGGTGATCATGATGTCGTGGATCCTAATCCTTTCACATCAGAAAGTGCCCAGATCCTGATTGGGGAGATCATGGGGTGTAATTTAGCTTTGGAAAACCGCAAGAAAAACATCAATGATGTTATCCAAAAAAATAAGAACATCATTGATGTTTTGGGGCGAGTTTAAAACCCCTCAAAATCACTTTCTTCTTTTGTGTTCTACAAATTTTAAAATGTTTTAGCGATTTTTAGAAAAGCCAAATTTGCCATCACGGGAGATCAATGGACGCGTTTTGGGGGTGCAACCCCTTCCTCAATAATAAAGTAGCTGAGAGGAAGGGGTTTCTCCCCCAAAACACGTCCCTTGATGCCCCGTGATGGCAGGTCGCACATGTTGACATTGGGAAATTTGTGTGCATCTTCCAAATTTGGCTTTTCCTGGGGTGACTTCACCCCATCTGAACGCAATATCAAACACAGTTCCTAAATACTCATGTCTGATATTGCCTTCAAGTTCTACCAAATGTGAACTTTGTAAGTTCAAGATTTGTGTCTTTCTTGTTGGTTTTACACATGCCCGTTTTATCTTAAATGGACATTTATATTTGTGATAATGCCACCCCAAAAATTGTTATACAACAAACATGTTGGTTTGTTTTAAAAACCTTTTCTAAATGCACCTGTGATTGTGCAGGTATTAAAAAGATTGTTAATGAAGAATGTGTGGATTATTGTCTCAACGCTACAACACTTTGGTGGTGATGTAATTGGTGTTTTCTGTGAAAATGGGGGTTATTTCCTAAGGGCAAATCCTCTTTGCACTACAAGTGCAGTTTCAGTGCAGTTGCAAGTGCACTTGTAGTGCAAAGTGTCTTTGCCTTTAGTAAATAACAGCCAACAGTGCTTTGTATAAGGTTACACAATCACGCCATTTTCAGGACTCCCCACATTTCTGTCAGAGTCAGGTAAAACAAACACAAGCAGGAAATGTCATCAAAGATTTGTTATTTTTGGGATTTTATTTGATAAAGGCTTCACAAATTGTCTGGCATATTGATGGCCCCCCTACCCGCAAAGAACTCAAGGTATCTTAACCGGACATCATGGGCACTCAGGGAGGGCAAGCCAGGACGGCCACTTTCAAGCGCCGTCAGGGTTGGTTCATTGATCATTCCGGCCTCAGGCCCAACTGAGCCAGCATAGTTGGCAGAATGTTTGCGTAAAAAGTTATGTAGAACACAGCACGCCAGGATTAGATGATTAAGTTTATACTCCGCCATATGGATGGGTGTCAGAAATAGGCGGAACCGGCTGGCCATGATTCCAAATGTGTTCTCCACCACTCTTCTGGCTCTGGCCAGCCAGTAATTAAAAACCCTCTGTTCCGGGGTGAGGGTCCTCATCGGGAATGGCCACATAAGATGGTCCCCCAGCGCAAAGGCTTCATCCGCAACGAAGACGAATGGGAGTCCTTCCACATTGTCTTCTGGAGGTGGCAAGTCCAAGCTGCCATTCTGGAGCCGCCTGTAAAACTCCGTCTGGGCGATGACTCCACCATTGGACATCCGGCCATTCTTCCCCACGTCCACATACAGGAACTCATAAGTAGCCGACACCACCGCCAACATCACAATACTATTGAACCCCTTGTAATTATAATAGTATGACCCCGAGTCGGGCGGTGGGACGATGTGGACGTGTCTCCCATCAATTGCCCCTCCGCAGTTAGGAAAGTCCCACCGCTGGGCAAAGTGGGAGGCCACAGTCTGCCATTCCTGTGGCGTGGAAGGAAAATGTTGAGGGAAAAAATAAAACATTATTATTTTTGCACATAACCATGGAAAGCAGATTAGACACAAACATTCTTGGCCAACATCCAGATCACATTTATTAAGGGGAATTTTACAACACCAAAGTATAAGGTACACCTATCATATTCCCCCTCCCACCCCCTCTCATGGGCCATTTCTAACATTATAGGGGGGGGATCTTGGACAGGTAACCCTCTTCACTTCATTGAGAGATGAATGCCTAAATACAGGGTATTACTTGGAACAGCCCCTCCTTAGTTACACTATTGGCAGCCCACTGGACAGGTAAGAAGTGTCATAATACAAAGATATAAATACACATTGTACACATTAGAGCACATTTTGACATTCTGCTATTACCTATCAAGATAATAATAGGATAGAAAAACTTAAAACAGTGCCATTTGAAAGTATACGGGCAGGCCCTTGCACTACATGCTTTGAGGAATTCATCCATACATCTGACCACAAAAGAGGTGGGTATAGTGTGTATGGGTTTGGCAAAGTCAGCAGATAGATGATTGAGGATAGATAGAGAATTGGGATCAGCGGACTTAGCAGTTGGGGGGAGGGAGGGTTAATAAAAATGATTTGGGGACACTAAAAAACAAAGCCTCTGCCACTCTGCCTGAATTTAAAGCACAAATCACATTTCTAAAAATTTTAGGGGGTGTTTGGGGTAAAGCACTACTATGGAGCTGATAAAATACATTGTTTTAAGTGACGACATGAGGTGAATATAGGGCCTGTAGTCCATGCTGGGGAGGTTAGTGAAGGCAAATATGTATGAAGGACAAAAAAAAGATTACATAAAAATCCAGCATGCATGAGGAGAAAGGGGACATTCACAGCATATTCCAATCATGGTAATTAGGGAATGAGGAAACAAATACAAGATATTAGCAAACGTTCAATAAAATAAAATGTGATATTAAAGGATAAAAATCTTACCTTAATATACTCCTTCTGCAGGACCTGTATGATGGCAGAACAGGTCTCCGGGATTATGATCCCCAGAGCCTGGGGGGAGATGCCTGTTGAGAACTTCAAGTCCTGCAGGCTTCTCCCTGTCGCCAAGTACCGCAGGGTAGCGACGAGCCTCTGCTCCGCAGTGATGGCTTGCCTCATGCAGGTATCCTGCCTGCTAATATAGGGAGTCAGCAAAGCCAGCAGACGGTGAAATACGGGGTCCGTCATCCGGAGAAAGTTCCTGAAATCATCAGGATTATTCTCACGAATCTCACGGAGCAAAGGCATATGACAGAACTGGTCACGCTGAAGCAACCAATTCTTGGTCCATGAACTCCTCCCCACCCTGTTCATGGACTGGACTTGTGTCAGGACCCTAACACCAAGCCCCCGCACAGCACAAACTCTACAAGGAGTACATATACGAAACATGGCTAGAAAACGGTCGGCTGCTCAGAACGAAGTAACAGAACGCACTGAAGAACAGCAAGGCCTGTGAAGAGCGACCTGAAAAACAGTAACGAACGAACAAGAACACAATGACTAATTAAAGTCACGCGGAACTTGCTTGCACGCACTGAAGAGCAGATACAAACCCACAAGCACAAACTGAACCGCAGAAAACGATCTGAAAGCCATGAGTCTGAAAAAGCGCGAATCATCTCTCACCAAACTTTTACTAACAACACGAGATTAGCAAAAGGAGCCCAAAGGGTGCCGCGCTTGGTTCTGAACTGGCCTTTTCTAGTCTCGTTGTACGTGCTTGACGTCACCGCATTGTAGGCGATCGGAAATTCCGACAACTTTGTGCGACCGTGTGTACGCAAAACAAGTTTGAGCCAACATCCGTCAGAAAAAATCCTAGGATTTTGTTGTCGGAATGTCCGATCAATGTCCGATCGTGTGTACGGGGCATTAGTCTAACCTCTTCATTTGACCTAAAACAATGGGTACAGGCTTCTACTCACTCACCCTTGACCTTGTATTCTCCTACCTATGCACTCCATGCAACTTCTCAAACAATCCTTTTCCTCTCTCCGACCATCACCTTATTAGTTTCTCTCTGCCCCTGTCTTCCACCACCTTTCCCTCCAATCGCCTAACCATCACCCGTAGAAATTTTCACAACTTCAACTCCTCTCTCCTCTATTCTGCTACTGACCACCTCTATGACAAAATCTCTCCCCTGTCCTGCCCCAACCAAGCCACGTCCATCTACAATAAATCCCTGTCCTCCACCCTGGACAAGCTTGCTCCCCTCACTACACGCAGAATCAGGCCTCGACCCTTACAACCCTGGCAAACAGATGACACTCAAATTCTCAAAAAACGTAGTCGCGCTCTTGAGCGTCTGTGGCACAAGACTAAGTCTCTCAAAGACTTCAACCAATATAAATCTGCCCTCCAAGAATACTATTCTTTCCTCCACACTGCCAAGCAAACCTATTTTACAGCTCTTATTAACACCTTCTCATCCAGTCCCCGTAAACTCTTCTCTACCTTCAACTCTCTACTTTGTCCTCCACCGCCTCTACCCACTGACTCACTCACTGCCCAGGAGATCGCTAATTGCTTCAAAAACAAGATGCAATCCGCAATGAAATCTCCACTCTACAGGTATCTCCCCCAGCTAAGACCCCACATCAACAGGTACAACTGATACTCCCCCTATTCAAATCTGCTACTACAGACGAAGTTGCTAAACTACTTTCTATCGCCCACCTAACCACCTGTCCCCTGGACCCTATGCCCTCTCATATGCTACAGTCGCCCTCTGACTCCATCCTACAATCTCTAACCCACATCTTCAATCTCTCCCTCACCTCTGGCATCTTCCCCAATGCTCTAAAACATGCACTGGTCACCCCCATACTTAAAAAGCCGTCCTTGGACCCTACCAATCTTAACAACCTATGCCCTATCTCCTTGCTCCCCTTTTCCTCAAAACTCCTTGAACGCCTGGTTTACAACCAACTGAGTGACCACCTCATTAAAAACAACCTTCTTGATCCCCTTCAATCTGGATTTCGCCCTCAACACTCCACAGAAACTACTCTTTTAAAACTCACAAATGACCTACTAACTGCAAAAACCAACGGACACTATTCTGTACTCCTACTTCTGGATCTTTCAGCTGCCTTTGACACGGTTGACCACCCCCTCCTCCTCCAAAAACTTTACTCCCTCGGTCTCCGTGACTGTGCTCTTCAGTGGCTCTCATCCTACCTATCCCAACGCACCTTCAGTGTCACTTACAATTCTACGTCCTCCACTCCTCTTGCCTTCTCTGTCGGGGTTCCCCAAGGTTCTGTTCTTGGACCTCTTTTATTTTCTATCTACACCTCTTCCCTGGGTCAGCTGATAGCCTCTCACGGCTTTCAATATAATTTCTACGCTGACGACACACAAATCTATCTCTCCACCCCTCAACTCACTCCATCAGTTTCCTCACGCATCACTAACTTACTAACCGACATATCTGTATGAATGTCACACCACTTCCTCAAACTCAACTTGTCCAAAACCGAGCTTATAATATTTCCTCCCCCATGTGCCTCTTCCCCTGACTTGTCTGTCAAGAGAAATGGCACAACCATCCACCCGTCCCCTCAGGGTACTAGGTGTTATCCCGGATTCTGAACTCTCCTTTCGGCCCCACATCCAATCACTTTCCAAAGCTTGCCGCCTCAATCTCCGCAACATCTCTAAACTACGTCCCTTTCTAACCAATGAAACCAATAAGCTCCTGATTCACTCCCTGGTTATCTCTCGCCTCGACTACTGCAACTCCCTCCTTATTGGCTTACCTTTAAATAGACTATCCCCCTTCAGTGCATCATGAATGCTGCTGCCAGACTCATCCACCTTACAAACCGCTCAGTGTCTGCTACCCTTCTCTGCCAATCCCTCCATTAGCTGCCACTCGCCCAACGAATTAAATTCAAAATACTAACAATAAGTTACAAAGCCACCCACAACTCTGCCCCCAGCTACATCACTAGCCTAGTCTCAAAATACCAACCTAATTGCCCTCTCCGTTCCTCCCAGGACCTCCTGCTCTCTAGCTTCCTCATCACCTCCTCCCATATCCGCCTCCAGGACTTCTCCCGAGCCTCGCTCATCCTCTGGAATTCCCTACCCCAATCTGTCAGACTGTCTCCAAATGTATCCACTTTTAGGCGATCCCTGAAAACTTTCCTCTTCAGAGAAGCCTATCCTGCCTCCATCTAACAACTGCACTATTTTCTCCATTAGCTCATCCCCCACAGCTATTACCCTTTTGTATAACTTGACCCTCCCTCCTAGATTGTAAGCTCTAACGCACAGGGCCCTCTGATTCCTCCTGTATTGAATTGTATTGTACTTGTACTGTGTGCCCTCATGTTGTAAAGCGCTGCGTAAACTGTTGGCGCTATATAAATCCTGTATTATAATAATAATAATAATAATAATAATAATAATAATAATAATAAATAATAATAAAACATGTATACAATCGTCCGGACACCAGATAATACAGTGCCTTGCAAAAGTATTCACCCCCCTTGGCTTTTTACAGCCTTTAGTTCAATGTTTTTTTAATCTGAATTATATGTGATGGATCAGAGCACAATAGTCTAAGTTGGTGAAGTAAAATTAGAAAAACATATACATAAAACTATTTTTCAGAAATATAAAACTGATAATTGGCATGTGCGTATGTATTCACCCCCTTTGTTATGAAGCCCATAAAAAGCTCTGGTGCAACCAATTACCCTCAGAAGTCACATAATTAGTGAAATGATGTCCCCCTGTGTGCAATCAAAGTGTCACATTATCTGTGGTTACATATATACACCTTTTTGAAAGGCCCCAGAGGCTGCAACACCTAAGCAAAAGGCACCACTAACCAAACACTGCCATGAAGACCAAGGAACTCTCCAAACAAGTAAGGGACAATGTTGTTGAGAAGCACAAGTCAGGGTTAGGTTATAAAAAAATATATCCAAATCTTTCACGATCCCCAGGAGCACCATTAAATCTATCATAACCAAAAGGAAAGAACATGGCACAACAGCAAACCTGCCAAGAGACGGCCGCACACCAAAACTCGCGGACCAGGCAAGGAGGGCATTAATCAGAGAGGCAGCACAGAGACCTAAGGTAACCCTGGAGGAGCTGCAGAGTTCCACAGCAGAGACTGGAGTATCTGTACATAGGATGACAATAAGCCGTACGCTCCATAGAGTTGGGCTTTATGGCAGAGTGGCCATAAGAAAGCCATTACTTTCAGAAAAAAACAAAATGTCACGTTTTGAGTTTGTGAAAATTCATGTGGGAGACTCCTAAATGTATGGAGAAGGTGCTCTGGTGTGATGAGACTGAAATTGAACTTTTTGGCCATCAAAGAAAATGCTATGTCTGGCGCAAACCCAACACATCACATCACCCAAAGAACACAATTCCCACAGTGAAACATGGTGGTGGCAGCATCATGCTGTGGGGATGTTTTTCAGCAGTCAGGACTGGGAAACTGGTCAGAGTTGAGGGAAAGATGAATGGTGCTAAATACAGGGATATTCTTGAGCAAAACCTGTACCACTCTGTGTATGATTTGAGGCTAGGACGGAGGTTCACCTTCCAGCAGGACAAGGGGAAACATGTAAATATGTTGGAATGGCCTAGTCAAAGCCCAGACCTCAATCCAATAGAAAATCTGTGGTCAGACGTAAAGATTGCTGTTCACAAGCGCAAACCATCCAACTTGAAGGAGCTGGAGCTGTTTTGCAAGGAGGAATGAGCAAAAATCAAAGTGGTAAGATGTGGCAAGCTCATAGAGACTTATCCAAAGCGACTTAGGCCCCTTTCACACTGGGGCAGGGGCGGCGTTGGCGGTAAAGCACCACTATTGTTAGTGGCGCTTTACCGTCAGTATTCGGCCGCTAGCGGGGCGGTTTTACCCCTGCTAGCGGCCGAGAAAGGGTTAAAAACCACCGCAAAGCGCCTTTGCGGTATAGCCGCACTGTTCCATTGATTTCAATGGGCAGGAGCGGGGAAGGAGCGGTCTATACACTGCTTCTTCCCTGCTCAAAGATGCTGCTGGCAGGACTTTTTTTCCCATCCTGCCAGCACACCACTCCAGTGTGAAAGCCCTCGGGGCTTTCACACTGGAGACAAAGCAGCGGCACTTTCGGGTCGTTTTGCAGGCGCTATTTTTAGCGCAATATCGCCTGCAAACTGCCCCAGTGTGAAAGGGAGCTTAGAGCTGTGATAGCTGCAAAAGGTGGCTCTACAAACTATTGACTTTAGGAGGGTGAATAGCACATTGACTTTTTCTGTTATTTTGTCCTATTTGTTGTTTGCTTCACAATAAAAAAAAAAAAACATCTTCCAAGTCGTGGGCATTGTAAGGGTTAATGGTCAGGTGCGCCCCTCCTTCGAGCTGGACTCTGTTGGATACCAGGAGATTTTCTTGATCGATCGGTAATCAAGAAACCATACACAAGGATGGATTAATCAAGAATACAATGTATTACAGGAAGTTCACATGTTATATAGGAAAACAACATTATACATCAGTAGGGGCGGACTAAGGGGCAGTCCCCTAGTATAACCAATCACAAGAGTACAAGTATCACAAGTTACATGTTATATTACATATATATTTGCATAGTATTCTGCCCAGAAATATACTAAAAAGTCCCTTATCTAAATATCTAATATCTAAAATCCCTTATCTAAATATACCCTCTTAACTTTAACTAAACTTATTGGAATATAAGGCCGAGGTGTGAGGTATCCCTTGACAATGTTCCAAGATAAGTCTCTCACTTATGACCACAAGCGGCTTCCTGCTAGCTCTTGCACGCAAATAGCATGTTTTCTGCAAAAAGCCTTGCAAGTGCATTTCAAACTTTTCAAACTACAGCATAAGGAAAGTTTCAACTTAAGGCATCACTCTAACATTTATATAAGCATGAGGGAAACCATTTACAGGCATGTTCTGTACATTAAATGATGCAAATCCTCAAACAATCCATGATAATTCCAGGTTGTGAGGCAACACAACACGAAAAATGCCAAGGGGGGTGAATACTTTTTGCAAGGCACTGTATATGCGCAAATGGTCATGCCACGGCAAATCGCTGTATATAGCAATAAAAGGTCAAATATATGGCTTGACTGCCAGTGCAGAGTTCCCTGGGGGCTTGAGCCACTGAAGATATACGCCCATGTGTGTTTGTGCTCTGGGGTGCACACCCAATGTAATAGGCTGCGCAAACCAATGGCTGCGGACTTTTAATATAAGGACACTTACCTGTCCAGGGATCCAGAGATGTCAGCACCTGACAGCGCCGTGACAGTTCAGTGAAAACTACAAGCCGACAGCCGCAAAGGATGTTGGGGTTCATAGTTCATTCACACACAGAGCTGTGTGGATGAATGACGCAGCCATGTGGGCGGAGCCCCGCATGCAGTGTTGCCAACCGCCTGTAGATTTACGGGCAGCCCAGTGGCGAAACTACTGGGGTCGCAGCAGTCACGCTTGTGACTGGGCCCTGGGCCCCGGCGTCCCGCCACTGTGGGGGCCGCCCACCCGCTGCCGCCGGTTCTAGGCAATGATCGGGACATTACGTCCCACACATAGCAGTATACTGTACCATTTCTAGTTACAGGTCATGTAAACTGTGCCTCAGCGAGCACTCTCTGACTGTGAATGGTACAGCAGCTCCGCCCATTCCTCCAAGCAGTTGTCAGGAGGAAGAAACTGGAGTGGAGGAGAAAGTCAGCTGGTCAGCTAATGGGCAAGTCCAATGAGGGGGGAGGAGCTCTCCCCTTAGTGAGGAGATTTGCAGACAGTGTGCAGACAGTGTCCCCATGTCTGGAGAACCATTACTGGAGGCACTGTAAGTCTGAGCAAGGAGGGGGAATTGACTGAAACTAAGAGCAGGTGAGTGTTACTGTCCCTGATCCCATTCCCCCATCCCTCTGTCCCTGATCCCCTCCCACCATCCCTCTGTCCCTGATCCCCCCACCATCCCTCTGTCCCTGATCCCCCCACCACCATCCCTCTGTCCCTGATCCCCCCTCCTTCTGTCCCTGATCCCCCCCACCATCCCTCTGTCCCTGATCCCCCCCACCATCCCTCTGTCCCTGATCCCCCTCACCACCATCCTTCTGTCCCTGATCCCCCCCTCCTTCTGTCCCTGATCTCCCCCCACCATCCCTCTGTCCCTGATCACCCCCACCATCCCTCTGTCCCTGATCCCCCCCACCACCATCCCTCTGTCCCTGATCCCTCCCTCCTTCTGTCCCTGATCCCCCCACCATCCCTCTGTCCCTGATCCCCCCACCACCATCCCTCTGTCCCTGATCCCCCTCACCACCATCCTTCTGTCCCTGATCCCCCCCTCCTTCTGTCTCTGATCTCCCTCCACCATCCCTCTGTCCCTGATCACCCCCACCATCCCTCTGTCCCTGATCCCCCCACCACCATCCCTCTGTCCCTGATCCCTCCCTCCTTCTGTCCCTGATCCCCCCACCATCCCTCTGTCCCTGATCCCCCCACCACCATCCCTCTGTCCCTGATCCCCCCATCCCTCTGTCCCTGATCCCTCTCCACCATCTCCCTGTCCCTGATCCCCCCCACCATTCCTCTGTCCCTTGATCCCCCCACCACCATCCCTCTGTCCCTGATCCCCCCTCCTTCTGTCCTTGATCCCCCCACCACCATCCCTCTGTCCCTGATCCCCCCTCCTTCTGTCCCTGATCCCCCCCACCATCCCTCTGTCCCTGATCCCCCTCACCACCATCCCTCTGTCCCTGATCCCCCTCACCACCATCCTTCTGTCCCTGATCCCCCCTCCTTCTGTCCCTGATCTCCCCCCACCATCCCTTTGTCCCTGATCTCCCCCCACCATCCCTTTGTCCCTGATCACCCCCACCATCCCTCTGTCCCTGATCCCCCCATCCCTCTGTCCCTGATCCCTCTCCACCATCTCCTTGTCCCTGATCCCCCCCACCATTCCTCTGTCCCTTGATCCCCCCCACCACCATCCCTCTGTCCCTGATCCCCCCATCCTTCTGTTCCTGATCCCCCCTCCATCCCTCTGCCCATGATCCCCCCCCTACCATCCCTCTGTCCCTGATCCCCCTCCATCCCTCTGTTCCTGATCTCCCCACCATCCCCCTGTCCCTGATCCCCCCCATCCTTCTGTTCCTGACCCCCCCACCATCCCTCTGGCCCGGATCCCCCCCACCATCCCTCTGTCCCTGATCCTCCCCTCCATCCCTGATCCCCCCCCCACAATCCCTCTGTCTCTGATCCCCCCCATCCTTCTGTCCCTGACTCCCCCCACCATCCCTCTGTCCCTGATCCCCCCACCATCCCTCTGTCCCTATTTCCCCTCATCCTTCTGTCCCTGACCCCCCACCCACCATCCCTCTGTCCCTGATCCCACCCACCATCCCTCTGTCCCTGATCCCTCCCTCCTTCTGTCCCTGATCCCCCCACCATCCCTCTGTCCCTGATCCCCCCACCACCATCCCTCTGTCCCTGATCCCCCTCACCACCATCCTTCTGTCCCTGATCCCCCCCTCCTTCTGTCCCTGATCTCCCTCCACCATCCCTCTGTCCCTGATCACCCCCACCATCCCTCTGTCCCTGATCCCTCCCTCCTTCTGTCCCTGATCCCCCCACCATCCCTCTGTCCCTGATCCCCCCACCACCATCCCTCTGTCCCTGATCCCCCCATCCCTCTGTCCCTGATCCCTCTCCACCATCTCCCTGTCCCTGATCCCCCCCACCATTCCTCTGTCCCTTGATCCCCCCACCACCATCCCTCTGTCCCTGATCCCCCCTCCTTCTGTCCCTGATCCCCCCCACCATCCCTCTGTCCCTGATCCCCCCCACCATCCCTCTGTCCCTGATTCCCCTCACCACCATCCTTCTGTCCCTGATCCCCCCTCCTTCTGTCCCTGATCTCCCCCCACCATCCCTCTGTCCCTGATCACCCCCACCATCCCTCTGTCCCTGATCCCCCCACCACCATCCCTCTGTCCCTGATCCCTCCCTCCTTCTGTCCCTGATCCCCCCACCATCTCTCTGTCCCTGATCCCCCCACCACCATCCCTCTGTCCCTGATCCCCCCATCCCTCTGTCCCTGATCCCTCTCCACCATCTCCTTGTCCCTGATCCCCCCCACCACATCCCTCTGTCCCTGATCCCCCCATCCTTCTGTTCCTGATCCCCCCTCCATCCCTCTGCCCATGATCCCCCCCCTACCATCCCTCTGTCCCTGATCCCCCTCCATCCCTCTGTTCCTGATCTCCCCACCATCCCCCTGTCCCTGATCCCCCCCATCCTTCTGTTCCTGACCCCCCCACCATCCCTCTGG
Source organism: Aquarana catesbeiana (assembly GCF_042186555.1). NCBI lineage: Eukaryota > Metazoa > Chordata > Amphibia > Anura > Ranidae > Aquarana > Aquarana catesbeiana. The sequence goes on along the minus strand of NC_133331.1, from coordinate 132,356,577 downwards.
CCCGGATCCCCCCCACCATCCCTCTGTCCCTGATCCTCCCCTCCATCCCTGATCCCCCCCACAATCCCTCTGTCTCTGATCCCCCCCATCCTTCTGTCCCTGACTCCCCCCACCATCCCTCTGTCCCTGATCCCCCCACCATCCCTCTGTCCCTATTTCCCCTCATCCTTCTGTCCCTGACCCCCCACCCACCATCCCTCTGTCCCTGATCCCACCCACCATCCCTCTGTCCCTGATCCCCCCCACCATACCTCTGTCCCTGATCCCATCCCCCACCATCCCACTGTCCCTGATCTCATCCCTCTGTCCATAATTCAATCCCCCCACTATCCCTCTGTCCCTGATCTCATCCCCCACACCACCACCACTGATCCCACCACCGCCACTGATCCCATCCCCCCACCACCGCTAATGATCCCACCACCACCACTGATCCCATCTCCCCCACCACCACTACTGCCACTGATCCCAAGGGGACACTCTGTAGGCATTAAGGGGGCACTCTGGAGGTACTGTTTTAGTACCTCCAGAGTGCCCCCTTATATCTTCCAGAGTGCTCCCTTACATCCTCCAAAATGCCTCTAGTAATATTAAGGTCAGTGGCAGAACTACCAGGGTCTCAAAGGTCGCACTTGCGACTGGGCTCTGGAGTTCCCAGATAGGGTCCCCAGATGGAGTCAGGGGGGCCCTTCATGGTTTCTTGCACAGGGGCCCTGAAGGTTGTAGTTCCGCCTCTGGGGTAGCCCGTAAAAACAGGGCACTTTTTCTGGTGCCCGTAAATGCCCGTAGGAGCTGAGCAGTGACAGTAAAAATGGCTGCGACCGGCTCGGGTGGGAACTGCGCATGTGCATGCGCCAGCTCCGGAAATCCCCGAGACAATCCGATCCTGAGCCCGCACCGCTTGGCTCGCCCCTGCGCCCGCTGATGGTGTCATGCAGCAAACCGCCGCCGGCCTAAAATGCCAGGAGCCGAGCGGGCCACTGGAGGAGCCTCTGGCTCAGAGTGGAGACGGACAGTGCAATAGAGCTGGACCTGCACTTGTAGCACAACATAGATGCTTTACCCTGCAGGATGCAGACTCCCAAACTGGATGCTAAAATCCCTGACTGGGAACTTCAACTGGACTTTTCTATAGTAAATCTTCTGATTCGCAGGCTGATTGCAGTAAGCAGTCATCAGCAGGACTGGCAGACAGAATGTTTGGCATGGGACCTGTCTGGTAACTGGCTCACAAGCTTAAGGTACAGAGGTGGGTCAGATAACAGAACAAAGGCATGCAACAAGTATAATCAACTTTTCTAATGCTCCCCTGGTAGCACTGCAACTGTACTTTACAAAGTCCATTCAGTTTACCTTAAAATGGACCTGAACTCAAAAAAACAAATCTTCCTAAAAAAATAGCAGTGCACTTCTGGTATGTAAAGGTGTCTAGGCACTTATGTTCAGTGTTGCCAACCTCCCGTAGATTTATGGGCAGCCCATAAAAACAGGGCACTTTTTCTGGTGCCCGTAAATGCCCATCTCCTGTATCCTGTCTGCAGCCACTGACCACCTCCTGTATCTTGTTCACATCCTCTGACCACCTCCTGTATCCTGTCTGCAGCCTCTGACCACCTCCTGTATCCTGTCCGCAGCCTCTGACCACCTCCTGTATCCTGTCCGCAGCCTCTAACCACCTCCTGTATCCTGTCCGCAGCCTCTAACCACCTCCTGTATCCTGTCCGAATCCTCTGACCATCTCCTGCATCCTGTCTGCAGCCTCTGACCATCTTCTATATCCTGTCCGCAGCCTCTGACCATCTCCTGTATCCTGTCCGCAGCCTCTGACCATCTCCTGTATCCTGTCCGCAGCCTCTGACCATCTCCTGTATCCTGTCCGCAGCCTCTGACCGCCTCCTGTATCTACTTTGCGGAATGTGGTCTCTGGTCACCAGAGCCCCCCCCCACATCAGAGCTCCCAGCATTCCCCTTTACATCAGAGTCTGCAGGATTCCCCCTTACAGTGCAAGGGGGAACACTGCGGCGGACCCTGATGTAAGTGGGAACGCTGATGTAAAGGGGAATGCAGTGGACTGTGATGTAAGGGGGGCTCTGGTGACCAAAGCCCCCCTTACATCAGAGTTCCCCCTTAGATCACGTTCTGCAGAATTCCCCTTTACGTTAAAGTTCCCTTGCACTGTAAGGGGGAATCCTGCAGACTATGATATATGGGGAACTCTGTGCTGGCTTGGTTATAATAATCTGACCTTCATGTAAATGGAGAAATATGTTTTTTGACTTTTGTTTAACTTAAACACATTACTAATAGCACTAGCTACATGTTTATAGTTTAAATATTGATATTTGCACTGTTTAGCACTGAAAACGTCCATTTTGTGTACTTTTTTTGCAGTGTCAGTAAACAATATGGCTCTGTCAGTAAATTTCAGGATTGGTGCCGTTTGTAAATTTTGGCATCCTGACAGTAAATTTTAATTTGTGGGGTTGGCAACACTGCCCGCACGACTGCGCTGTTTTCAAAAAGCGACAGCCAGTACGGGGAACGGCGAGCGGCTGTAGCAGTGGGAACAAATGAGCGGAACATGTAACATGTTCCCAAAGGCGAAGTTATCCTTTAACTGGCAATTGCACGGTCATGCAACACTGTATGCAAAAAAAAAAAAAAAAATGTTATCATTTATTTTTTCCACATAAATAGAGCTTTCTTTTGGTGGTATTTAATAACCTCTGGGTTTTTCATTTTTTTGCTATATAAATGAAAAAAAGACCAACAATTTAAAAAAAAAATGCACCTGGCCTGCATGCTTTGGCCAATCACAGCGCGCTCTACTGCAAGAGCCATAATTGACCACAGGCAGGGTGCATTTGGCCAATCATTGCTCAGGGGGACTAAGTCCACGCCCCACACTATATAAGGCTGCTTACATAGCGGCCGTGTATAGTGTGTGACTGTGGACGGAGATAGATTGAGCTAGATTAGGCAGGCAGGTTGGCTAGTTAGTGGCAGTGTATTTAATATATATATATATATATATATATATATATATATATATATATATATATATATATATATATATATATATATATACACACAGTCTAGTATATCTATATATACTCTGCATATAGTGTAGACTAGATATTCAGCGTAGACTCTATATTCAGTCAGTGTAGGCAGTGTAGTATATATAACACAGTGTATTGAAGTGGTTAAGGGGAACCCCACACCAATTTTCTTTTTTTTAAATGGCATGGGGGTCCCCCAAAAATTCATACCAGACCCTTATCTGAGCAAGCAGCCATGGCAGGCCAGGAAAGGGGGGCCGAGCGAGGCCCCCCCCCCCCGTCTGATCCATACCAGGCCACTTACCCTCAACATGGGGAGGGTGCTTTGGGGTCTCCCCCAAAGCACCTTATCCCCATGTTGATGGGGACAAGGGCCTCATCCCCACAACATATAAATGTATATATACTGTATATTTAAATGTGTATATATATAAAATAGTTAATTTTTATCGTTTAACTTTAAGCATTATTAAAATCACTGCTCCTGAAAAAACGGTTGTTTTTAAAACTTTTTTTTGCATTGATACATGTCTCCTGGGGCAGTACCAGGGTCCCCATACACTTTTTATGGCAATCACTTGCATATAAGCATTTAAAATGAGCACTTTTGATTCTTCATGTTCGTGTCCCATAGACTTTAACAGTGTTCGCATGTTCGTACAAATTTTTGGTCTGTTCACATGTTCTTGTGCGAACCGAACTGGGGGTGTTCGGCTTATCCCTAGTGGTGAAACATAATGACTAAATTACACTGGTTTAACCATATTGCTCCTTTGCTCTATCTGATCACAACCTCATCAATTTCACAGTGTACGGTCTTCAATTACCTATCACTTCAAGCATAAAACAATTACTCGTAAAAAACATCACCACTTTAAGCCTTCACTTCCCTGTCTTGCTACTGACCACCTCAATGACAAAATGTCAACCCCCTGTCCTGTCCTAACCTGGCCACCTCTGTTTACAACAGTTCGCTTTCATCATCATTGGATGCACTTGCTCCTCTAACTACACACAGAATCAAGACCCACCCATTGCAAACTTGGCAAATCTATGCAAGCATGCAACCTATACAAATCTGCCCTCCTAAAATACAATACCTGGCTCCATGCTGCTGAACAAACCTACTTTGTCACTCTTATTAATACCTTGTCATCTAGTCCTCATCAGCTCTTCTCTAGCTTTAACACTCTACTTTTTCCTTACTCCCTCCACCCACTGACTCACTGCCAAAAAGATTGCCAATCACTTCAAAAGCAAGATGCAATTCATGAGGACATCTCCACTGTACAGATATATTCCCCACAGTGGCAGAATTACCGGGGTCGCAACAGTCACACTTGCGACGGAGCCCGGCATTCCGCCACTGTCGGGGGCCCAGCGGGGTTGCTATTCACGGCTCTGAGCAGAGATAGTGTCTGTCATGAAGCAGTAGCAGTGATAGAAGCACTAACGTTCTATTTGCACGTCTGTCCTCTCTGGCACGGGATGAGAGAGGACACACAGCTGACCTCACGGCTCCCCCTTCTCCCCCCTCCCTCTCCTGTGTGCTCCGCAGGCAGTCACGTGTGAAGCTAAAGAGCGGAGCACACAGGAGAGGGAGGGGAGAGAAGGGGGAGCCGTGAGGTCAGCTGTGTGTCCTCTCTCATCCCGTGCCAGAGAGCAGGGCCGTCTTTAACGTGGGGCAAACAGGGCATCTGCCCCAGGCCTTATTTTTGCTGCCCTGTTTGCCCCGAACTGTCCGCAAATTGGGGCCCCGATGATGGCACAGCAGAGCGCACCGGGGACATGGGAAGCAGAGCTGTATTAGCCAGCGGAGAGGGGGTGGGGCCAGGAGCTCCACTGACACGCTGATGCGCCCTATGCAGCCTGTGTACTCGGGAGGGAGCGGCCGTAGTAGGAGCTGAGAGCCCCACCCCCCTGTATTCCCCAGCCAGCAGAGAGGGGCGGGGCCAGGAGCTCCACTGAAGCTCTGACCCCGCCCCATGCAGTCTGTGTACTCAGGAAGGAGCGGCTGTAGAAGGAGAGAAGAAGATTTGAGTGGGAGTCCCGCCCCAGACCTCTAAAAGTGTATGATGAGCCCAGCTGGCCAGGTATGTCCTTCCCCCATAGACTGCCTGAATGCTATCCTAAACCCTGAGCTGTTGTACAACTGCAAAGCTGTGCATTTCTGAACGTTCTATGACCATCTCTTGTAGTAAGTCCGCCGTCTCCTGTAGTATGTCCGCCGTCTCCTGTAGTATGTCCGCCGTCTCTGACCATCTCCTGTAGTATGTCCACAGTCTCCTGTATTATGTCTGTAGTCTCCTGTATTATGTCTGTAGTCTCCTTTAGTATGTCCACCATCTCCTGTAGTATGTCCCCAGTCTCCTGTATTATGTCTGTAGTCTCCTGTAGTATGTCCGCCGTCTCTTTTAGTATGTCCACCATCTCCTGTAGTATGTCCGCCGTCTCCTGTAGTAAGTCTGCCGTCTCCTGTAGTAAGTCTGCCGTCTCCTGTAGTAAGTCTGCCGTCTCCTGTAGCAAGTCCGCCATCTCCTGTAGCAAGTCCGCCATCTCCTGTAGCAAGTCCGCCATCTCCTGTAGCAAGTCCGCCATCTCCTGTAGTATGTCCGCAGTCTCCTGTAGTATGTCTGCAGTCTGACCGTCTCCTGTAGTATGTCTGCAGTCTCTGACGTCTCCTGTAGTATGTCTGCAGTCTCTGACTGTCTCCTGCAGTATATGTATTAATGTGCTGCTTTTCTTGCTCAATTATTTGGGATTGCTCAGTGAGTGGTAATGATGTGCAATAACCTGTAGCAACCAATCACTAAACAATAGTGATCTGCTGTAATCTCTAACAACCAATCAGTGAGTGGTAATGATGTGCTGTAACCACTAGCAACCAATCAGTGAACAATAGTGATCTGCTGTAATCTCTAGCAACCAGTTAGCAGTAATGATGCGCTGTGACCTTCTTTCAACCAATCAACAAGCAGAAATTATGTGTTGTAACCTTTAGCAACCAGTCAATGAGCAGTAATGATAGGCTGTGACCTATTTCAACCAATTGTAATCACTGGGTGATCTGCTGCAGTAAACCTATTTTGAGTCTACCTGCTATTTTTTTGTATGCCTCAGAATGGAGGGCCCAAGAAAATGTTTGCCCAGGGTCCAATCAATATTAAAGACGGCCCTGCCAGAGACGACGGACGGGCAAATAGAACGTTAATGCCGGTGTCTCTGTGCTACTGTTCCATGACAGATACTGGTCTCCGCTCAGAGCCGTGCTGTCCTGAGAAGGCAGACGGCACTGATGGAAATTAATAGCATTCACTGAAGAGCACTGATAGAAGGCACTGATGGGCACTGATAAAAGGCACTGATGAGCACTGATAGGAGGCACTGATGAGCACTGATAGGAGGCACTGATGGGCACTGATAGGAAGCACTGATGGGCACTGATAGAAGGCACTGATGGGCACTGATAGAAGACACTGATGGGCACTGATAGCAGGCACTGATGAGCACTGATAGAAGGCACTGATGGGCACTGATAGAAGGCACTGATGGGCACTGATAGAAGGCACTGATGGGCACTGATAGAAGGCACTGATGGGCACTGATAGAAGGCACTGATGGGCACTGATAGAAGGCACTGATAGAAGGCACTGATAGAAGGCACTGATAGAAGGCACTGATGAGCACTGATAGACGGCACTGATGGGAACTGATAGAAGGCACTGATAGGCACTGATAGAAGGCACTAATGGGCACTGATAGGAGGCATTTATGGGCACTGATAGGAGGCACTAATGAGCACTGATAGGAGGAATTTATGGACACTGATAGAAGGCACTGATGGGCACTGATAGAAGGCACTGATGGGAGGCACTGATAGAAGGTACTGATGAGCACTGATAGGAGGCACTGATGGGCACTGATAGGAGGCACTGATGGGCACTGATAGAAGGCACTGATGGGCACTGATAGAAGGCACTGATGAGCACTGATAGAAGGCACTGATGAGCACTGATTGAAGGCACTGATGGGCACTGATTGAAGGCACTGATGGGCACTGATAGAAGGCACTGATGAGCACTGATAGAAGGCACTGATGAGCACTGATAGAAGGCACTGATGAGCACTGATAGAAGGCACTGATGGGCACTGATAGAAGGCACTGATGGGCACTGATAGAAGGCACTGATAGAAGGCACTGATGGGCACTGATAGAAGGCACTAATGGGCACTGATAGGAGGCATTTATGGGCACTGATAGGAGGCACTAATGAGCACTGATAGGAGGAATTTATGGGCACCGCTGAGCACTGATGGGAGGCACTGATGGGCACTGATAGAAGGCACTAACGGGCACTGATAGAAGGCACTAATGGGCACTGATAGGAGGCACTGATAAAAGGCACTGATGGGCACTGATAGAAGGCACTGATAGGAGGCACTAATGGTCAATGATAGAAGGCACTGATGGACACTGATAGAAGGCACTGATGGGCACTGATAGGAGGCACTAATGGGCACTGATAGGAGGCATTTATGGGCACTGATAGGAGGCACTAATGAGCACTGATAGGAGGAATTTATGGACACTGATAGAAGGCACTGATGGGCACTGATAGAAGGCACTGATGGGAGGCACTGATAGAAGGTACTGATGAGCACTGATAGGAGGCACTGATGGGCACTGATAGGAGGCACTGATGGGCACTGATAGAAGGCACTGATGGGCACTGATAGAAGGCACTGATGAGCACTGATTGAAGGCACTGATGGGCACTGATAGAAGGCACTGATGAGCACTGATAGAAGGCACTGATGAGCACTGATAGAAGGCACTGATGGGCACTGATAGAAGGCACTGATGAGCACTGATAGAAGGCACTGATGAGCACTGATAGAAGGCACTAATGGGCACTGATAGAAGGCACTGATAAAAGGCACTGATGAGCACTGATAAAAGGCACTGATGAGCACTGATAGAAGGCACTGATGGGCACTGATAGAAGGCACTGATGAGCACTGATAGAAGGCACTGATGGGCACTGATAGAAGGCACTAATGGGCACTGATAGGAGGCATTTATGGGCACTGATAGGAGGCACTAATGAGCACTGATAGGAGGAATTTATGGGCACCGCTGAGCACTGATGGGAGGCACTGATGGGCACTGATAGAAGGCACTAACGGGCACTGATAGAAGGCACTAATGGGCACTGATAGGAGGCACTGATAGGAGGCACTAATGGTCAATGATAGAAGGCACTGATGGACACTGATAGAAGGCACTGATGGGCACTGATAGGAGGCACTAATGGGCACTGATAGGAGGCATTTATGGGCACTGATAGGAGGCACTGGAGGCACTAATGTGCACTGATAGGCTGCACTGATAGCTGGCATTGATGGGCACTGATAGGTGGTACTGATGGGCACTGAGGAACACTGATAGGCAGAACTCAAGCAGTATTGATGGGCTTTGATGTGCAGAATTGAAGAGTACTGATAGGTGGCACTGATGGACGCTGTTAGGCGGCATTGATGAGCACTGATAGGCGGCATTGATGGGCACTGATAGATGGCACTGATGATTGAGGCACTGATTATCAGTGTAAACAATTTATTGACATTCTTACATGTGAACAGCTGATCACATGGTAAAAGGCCGCTATGATTGCACTCGATGCACGTCCCAGGAGTCATACAGGAAGCACGGTTTTGTCAGGATGTCCATGTACAGCCCCCCCAAAATTGAAGCCCGGGGCTCGGATGGAAGGGGGGCAGGGGGGCCCATCATGGTTTCTTGCACCGGGGCCCTGAAGGTTCTAGTTACGCCTCTGATTCCTCACTTAACATACCCTGTCTAACAGCACATTCAATACTTTTCTTTTTTGATCCAGCTACTACTGAAAAGGATACCAAACTTTTTTCAGATGCCTACCTAACCAATTGTCCCCTGGATCTTTTTCCCTTGCAACTACTAGGGTCATCTTCTTCTATCCTATGCTCTCTCACTCACATCTTCAATTTCTCCCTATCTACTGCACCTTCCCCTCACCTCTAAAGCATGCACAGATCTCCCCCACTTTTTTGACTTCTTACAGTCTGATTTAGCTCGCAGCACTCCCCAGAAACTGCTCTTCTAAAACTCACTAATGATTTACTAACTGCTAAAACCAATGGCCACTACTAGACCTTTCTGAGCCCTTTGATACTGTTGACCACCCTCTCCTCCTCAAAAAATCCACTCCCTTGGCCTCCAAGATCTACTGCTCTTTGCTGGTTCTCATCCTATCTATCACAGTGCTGCTTCAGTGTTACCTACAACTCTGTCTCCTCCTCTCCACTTCCTCTTTTTGTAGGTGTCCCCCAGGTCTCTGTTCTTCTAACCCTTCTTTTCTCTATCTACACCTCCTCTCTTGGTCACTTGATAACCTCCCATGGCTTCCAATACCATCTCTACGACACCCAAATCTATCTCTCTATGCCTCCCTTCACTTCTTTAGTCTCCTCTCACTTTACTAAGTGACATATCAACATGGGTGTCACACCACTTGCTCAAACTAAGAGCTTGTTCACACTATTTGTGCATGAAAACTGATCGGCAAACTACACAGATTTCACTTGCAGAAACATGAGTTCACATCAGTTTTCATGCGCGCTTCGGTAAGTTTTTATGCACGTTAAAGTCGTTAAAGTCAGTTTTCTTCCACACAGAAAACTGTATACACATTGCAGATTCCTGCACAGAAAAAATCTGCATGTGATACCAGCGTTGTGGTGTGAACTGGGCACATAGAGAGCAATTGTTTTTTTTTGTGCCCTTGCAGAATGTGTGCAGAAAAACGGACGTCTCTGCACATGGTGTGAACGAGGCCTGGATCTTCCTAAATCTGAGTCTGTAATATCCCCCACCCCCCCTGCTAGTGCCCTCCCCCTGACTTCTCTATAGAAATCCATAATTCAACTATTCCTCCCCTCAGGCCAGGGTCCTAGGTGTAACCCTAGACTCTGACCTGTCCTTTCAGCCCCAAATTCAATCTCTGTCAAAAGCTTGTAGACTTCCCCTCCGTGTAACATCTCTAAAATTCTATAAGTCAAAAGGACCAATTGTAAAAACAAAACAAGAAGTGCTGTATGAAAGTACTTGTGCAAATGGTATACAACGATATCCTCCACCATGTGACATCACCAACATAAAGTCAGGATGTACTCTTACCCCACAAGATGGACCCTCTTTTATGGAAGGTCAAAAGCGCATTAGGATATATCACCTGGGCGTCCGTAAAGATGTAGTGCAGGCAGTACACATCTCGCCAGCCGTTCCTCCCGCAATAGGATCAGATCATCATGGCGGCCCAGCAATACCGAAATAACAAACAAGGGGCTTCCGATAATGTAAAACCTTCTTAAGGTGTTTATTTGAAAAACAAATGCACTTAGACAAGAAGTCACTAATGGTACATAAAATTATAAAAGCTGCAGCATACAAAACTTTAAAAATTGTAGTGTAACAGCGTGTCTTGCCCGTTTCGTCACGATTGGACTTCTTCCGGGGCATGAGGAACACTTCCTGTCACCGTAATAAGTACCAAACAGGACCAGCCAACTCTCACTTTCACACGTGGGCTTTCGGTGCAGTAACCTTACTTATTAACTCCCTTGTTATCTCTCGCCTTGACTATTGCAACTCCCTTCTCTTAGGCCTACCTCTGCACTGGCTACCCCTCCCCCCTTCAGTCTATCATGAATACTGCTCCTAAACTCAACAAATTACATTCAAAATACTAGTAACAACATATAACGCCATTCACAATTCTGCCCCGAGATACATCAGCAATCTTGTTTCAAAATATCTCCCAAACCATCCTCTGCACTCCTCCCAAGACTTCCTGCACTCCAGCTCTCTTATCTCTTCCTCCCATGTTCATCTCCAGGACTTCTTCAGAGCATCACCCATCCTCTGGTACTGTCTACTTCAATCTTTCTGGTTATCTCCTTCTCTGGCCACCTTTAGACGATCCCTGAAAACTCATCTCTTCAGGGAAACCTATCCAACCTCCACCAACTTTTAACTCTTCCATCAGCTCATGCTTTACAGTTACCACCTTTTGTACCACTTGCCCCCACCCTATTAGATTGTAAGCTCTTAAAGTGGATGTAAACCTGATTCATGAAATTTGACCTAAGCACATATATCTGTAGTGTTTTCTTATCTCTCTCCAACGCCCTAAGTCCCTGTCTTTCTGCTGCACCATTCCTCTGTTATCAGCATGATAACTTCTGACAAGTTCTGTTTAATCCCCTTGTATTTTATTGTATTGTATCCTTACGGTCTCCCTTTATATTAAAGTAAAGTAAAGTAAAGCACTGCTCAAACTGTTAGTGCTATACAAATCCTGAATAATTCTACTGCTACTACTACTACTAGTAGCAACCCCCTACCCCCACCTCGCCCTATGCCATTTGGCTGTCTTTGGATGAAAAGATGTCAGCTACTGTCATTTCTGTACTTTGCAGTGGCCCAACTACTATATGTTCCACCCATCTCAGCTTGAAGGGGTAAGGGGGGGGGGGGTACATCTTCTCCATGGATGCCAGAAGAGCTTGCCCTGGCACTGCTTCATGTTGCTCATTTTTGTACATTGCTACATTTACTATACAGCAAAATGCTCCATTGCACCGTGCTGTGTATTTTATACTGCATATCACTCTATTCTGTGCACTATGCATTACATACTCCATACCGCTCTGCAATGTACACTGTGCTGGATGTTCTGTTTTACACACTGTGCCACTCTAAACACACTCTTGTGCGTTCTACGCTGTATAGTCCTGCTTTCTTTACATTGCTGTGCGTTCTATGATGGGGCAGCCTACTTCTCTAATGTGTATTCTGTATACACTACTCATCTTTGTACACTGAACCACTCTGTAGACTTTTCTGTACACTATAACATTTCCATATCTTTCTTTACTTTTCTTTGTTTGACATTTAACAGCTACAGTATAAGCTAGCTGCTTCCTCCCCGCATTTCCAGTATTTTTGTACTTGGCTATCATGTTCTGGTGTCTCAACTCTGTAAAAACCACACTCAGACTCTAAATAAACCTGTTCATGTATAGGCACACATTTGCAAGTTACTACGTTTGTTTTATACAAAGCATAGTAGGAGTTTACAGCTAGTATATAAAGAAGAAAGAAGTACCAGTTGTGGCTTATTACATCCCTTGATTGTTATGCTCTCTGAACCCCCTGCAGATATGTCAAAGGTTAAAGTGATTGTGAACGATCACCTTGTAAAACAACCCATTCAGTTTAAAATAGAAATGACAGGCAAAACATTTTTGTATATATATATAGACATATATATCTATATATATAGATATATATATCTATATATACACACATTATAAATACCTTTTTTCCCTTTTTTATAAGTGATCACATTCCCTCTATTCTCAGCTGCATAAGAGCTGAGGGGAGGATAAGCAGCAGCAGCAGCAGCAGCACACTAAGCTATCCAGTGAATAGCTGTGCAGCGGAAGAGTCTAATCTTAGGAGGAGAGCACACTGAGTTCTCAGCATAGCTAGAGAACTGTCCATGGTGTGTTCTCCTGCTTAGAGTGGTCAGTTTTTAATAGGAAAGCAGAGGGAATGGCAGAAACACCAGTGATTTCACATAAAGGAAGCATACAAAGAAAGAGAACAGGATACTTTCTCATACAAGTACATAGTACAGCAGGCACATATCGAGAATATAATGTTTTGGGGTGACAAACGCTTTGATTGTGCTCAGTATATTGTACTCTGCATAAATTCTTTAAATACATAATAATGGACATATTTTGCAATCATCATTTCTTCCCTTAACTAAAAATGAATAGGTTTGCTTCTAAATGTAGTGCAGTTTGCGTGCTATAGATCTACAGCAACCCTGATTCCTTGTAGCTCAGAACAGTTGTTTAATCGTATGATAAATAGCAATTACAACTCTGCAAGGTCAGTACTTTTCTACAAGAAGCTCTGCTCATAATGTGAGTATTTATCAATGGCAGATTATAATAAGGGCAGAATAGGTAAGCTGCCAAAGGCCCTAAACCCAAAGGATATCTATGGGGAAGCTAAAGAATTTCTGTACTTCAGTGCAGTCTGTTTAGTCAGTTTCAGCTTTGCGATCCTTTGGATGTTTTTTTAGAAAAGGGACAGCGATGGCACCCTTCATATCTCTTTCAATAAATGTTTCCTCTATGATAATGAAAGTGTACCTGGACCTGAAGTATGGTAAACTTCATTTATGATCTTACTAAAACGGGATAATATATATATATTGTTGGGAAAATTGTTGACACAGGAAATAAAGGTGGAATCACACTGCTTTATCATTACTGCAAGCCATTTTATGCTCTGTTTTGTCTTTTATATATATATAAAACAATAAGACAAAACAGAGCATAAAATGGCTTGCCGTAATGATAAAGCAGTGTGATTCCACCTTTTTTTCACGTGTCAACAATTTTCCTAACAATTTATACAAGCACATTGGTAAACTAGTAGGACAAAATACAAATGCTTGTGAAGTAAGTATGTAATGAACTAAGTTAGATTAAAAGCTAAGAAAATATTCTGGAATCATAAGCCCTAAACCTGCAGGCAAAATGAATCACGCAGACTGTCCACTTGATCATACAACATAAGCTGCAAGCTCATGCCTTTTGTTTTATAATGTGTCTCTCTGGAGCTTTCTCATACTGCTTCCTCATACTGAATAATAAGCATGCCCCCTTGCCCACATGCCAATGACCAATACATGTGTAATCTATCAGCAGGCATTGTGGAGGTATGTGGGTTTACCAACTTTGAGAAAGTCAGCATTTGCACAGTTTTTTTTCTTCAGCATGCTTAGTTTTCCACCATTATTCATGCTGTTTTTCCCCCCTGGAGTTCTGGGTTTCTCTCCCATGCTACCGTGTTTTCACTCCTCTTGCTATATTCTCTAGGGTGACGTCATTTAACAATCTAAAAGAGAGATCAGGATTATCCTGGATCAGATTATCCATCAAGGACTAGAGGAGTTTAGCTACTATCCTGATAAGTAAGATTGATAAAAAATCTTTTCAAAGCATTTTTTCCACCATTTTTGCTTTCTTTATCAACTGTCACCCAATTTCTTTGTTTCTAAACACTTCATCCTTTTCATAGCATGTAGATAAATACTGTCTGTGTCATGCAGCTCCCTCCCATTGTAATGGCTGCAGTGGGTGAACAGATCTAGGATCTGTGATCATATCTGTGTCGTTGTTCATGAAAGATATAAGAAATCAGCTGCCCATTCAACCAGCCATCAGTCGCTAAAAACTGTAATATTAATTGGGGGGCAGTATGGTTTCTAACAATTAGTTTTGAGTGCATTAGGATGAATGGAACTATATTATAATTAAAATAGTTTTGTGTAAGAACTCTTATTTATGAAGAGAAGACGTGCATTTGCACAGGCTATTGTCTATTGTTTTGTTCTTGGCATAAACTCTCTGAGCTGGAATTTTCCAATACTTTTTTTTTTCTCAGAGGACAATTAATGTCACAGATATGGGACTGAGCAAAACCATGAAGTTTTTTTCCTTGTACCATGCTGTAAGGTTCATAGACAACTATTTTCACATATGTGCAAGTGTGGTTGTTGTTATACTATTAATCCTGTATTGTAAATTGTAAAAGGACAGACATAATTACATCTGTATTTCTTGTTGTGTATCACCCCTACATGTGTATGAGAAGAAAAAATATATATTGTATAAAAGGGACTTTATGTTAAAGCACTTAAAACATGTACAATACATATGTAGCATTACTCTCATAGGGGCTGCTAAGTAATGTGGCCCACCTGTCACACTGCCCAGCCTGGCATTCACTTTCCAGTCACTTGGAGACAATGAACAGTCCATGTGCTTGTTTCTGTTTATTTTATTGAGGGAATTTAACTTGGATGGGTTGAGGGAAATATGGGATGCCTGGTGAATTGTGTATCAATCAATTGGTGGATTGTATATCAATAAATTGGCAGATTGTATATCAATCAATTGGGACAACTATATACACTTCTCTGTACAAGTTACTACTTCAGTCTCCTTCAGCACTTTCCTTGCTTGCAGACTTGCAGGCTCCTCCTGCACAACTCTTAAAGGAGAATTCCAGCCTGAGCTCATTCGGCTGGGCTTCTCCTATGGGTCACAGGAGTGCAATTAGTTTTGCACTCCTGTGACCCATTGTCTGAAATCAGTCCAGGCACCGCGTTATCCCAACTCTGGAAGTCTGGATCCGCCAGGTGCCTGGACTGATGGCCATCTCAGCCTCTCAGCGAGCCACTGAGAGGCTGAGATGGCCACTCCCCGCCCCTCCGCAGCTTAGCGCTCCAATGAGCGTGGAGGATCAGAGGAGGCTGATCTGATTGACAGGCAGCAGCTCTCCGCTCGGGGAGGTGAGAGAACCGAGCCATCGGCGGTGTTCGGTGCCTCAGTTCTCAGTGAAGAGATGACTGGGGACCGATGCTGCATCCACTTAGTAGGTAAGTATGATTATGGGATAAAAAAAATCCCATACTTCTCTTTTAACTCCCAGGAGCAGCTAGCACATTTAAAGTTAGGCCTGGCACTGGCTCAGCCATGCCTTAGCAATTGCCTTTTGCAGGCAGGGCCTGCGGGCCCCTATGGTGTAGCAAAAAAATGAACAGTCTTTAGTGCTAGCTGTCCTACTGGTGGACTACTGCTCCCAGTCAGCCTTCTTCAGGCCTTCCAGCCCTCCTGGCTGCAGCTGCCCGACTCCACTGCCCATGACATTGCTGTCCTCACTACTGGCTCTGCACCCATCTCGGACTGCATGCTCCCAGTCCTCTCAGGCGTGCTTCCCCAGTCCTCTTGAATGCACATGTCACTCACCAGCCCTCCTGGCTGCAACCAGTGGTTCCCTCCTGAAGACTTGCCCGGCAGTACTAGCTCCTGCTGTCCTCCCTTACTCCTCCTGTGCCTCCTGTCCAGAGCCTTCATGCTTTCCTATAGGGCTCCATCCTGCACCCGAGGCCCAGGCCCAAGGTCACCCCCCCCAGACTGGGGAGCTCCCTCAAAGGCCCCAACAGCCTAGTGCTCCATTTCCAGTTCTTTCTTGCGGCAACTCTTCCCCAGCTGGGCTGATCCTGGGTATTTAAGGAGGCCTGCTCCCTGCCAACCCAAGTTGTGGATTGGTTAGGGCTCCTTTAGAACACCCCAGGCAGCTTCCACCTCACCTCTCCTTCTCTCCTTCTAGAATCCTCTAGAAGAAAGAAGGAAGTCTCAGTGACATATGACATAGATCAAACAATATAAAACAGGAGAAACAAGGTAATAAAAATCCAATGTGCACAACTAAATAAACAGTGAAAAAAACTGTAATCCAAATAAATGATGATAATCCAACGATTAAACAATGTGATCTAAAAGGGTTATTATACTGTAACAGTCTAAACGATTTTCCACATAGGTAATTGTGACAGACCTAGCCGGGAGAGAGACTTTTGGAGGGGACTGTATGCTAGCCTCTTGCCGATCGATCGTGGGCCCTGGCATTTGGGGGAACGGTGTTCTTTGTGAGCTGTATGCCTGGGGACCCTTGAGGTGGTATTACTGTGGATTCGGGTCCTGGTCCCCCAGGACACAGACTTTGGGGACCCTGGATTTGCCATATTGGAATAGTGACTGATTCACACCGTTGGGACTCCTACTGTTAAATGCTAATGTCATCAATTCCAGCTACCTGTCTGTTGTCTGCTAAAATGTGTATTGTAAATAAGTCTCTAGTATGGGATCTAAGAGTCATTAGATCCCCATTGTTGTTTGTGTTTAATTAACTCTGCTATTGTGATAATGTTGACGGTGGGTTCTAAGCTACAAGACGGCCAGTCTGGCCTAAAGGTCATGTCTGAGTCATCTAGGCTGTCTAAAGGGATTAGTTAATTAGCCCATGTTAATTAGGTTAATTAGGTTACAGCTGTATTGTTAGAGTAATATGAGTCGGAGGTATGCACCTCCACTTTTAGTGTATAAAAGAGCCTGTATATTGCAATAAAAGAGATTCCTGTTTGAACTTACATACAGCCTGCCTGGTGTTTGTTCTGAGCTATCACAACTGGGTTAGAACGGCACATAGCTGAAGTTCTAATCCCGGAGCATTGGATGACCGAACCATCAGACGTTGCAATCTGATTCAATAGCTGCAGAGGAGTGTCGGGAGAGTGGAACCCGAGCGAGCAAAGGGGCTCGTTACAGTAATGAATTCCTCCACTATGAAACAGCAAAACACTCTGTGCCTAGTCAATCTTCTATTACTGGCACCTCTGTGTGAGCAAGCCCCTCACCTTACTGCCATAAGGTTTACAGCATAAATTAATCACAGGTAGCAGTCTTCAAATGTTCCCTCTTGGTCAAATGAATAAGCCTTCTTTCAAATGTGATCTCGGTATGCAGGGTTTAAATGTAATAGAGAAAACAACCATAGCGTGATCCCATATAGGAGGATTTGTTGCGACAGACAAAATAAATAAACTCACTCTTTTAAAATGTGACAACTGGCAACAATGCACGAGTGCCGACCTCGTATGCTGCCTTCCACCCAATCCTGGTAGCATCTAATGTTCAAATCCCTTCACTAGTGATCTTGGTATATAGGGTTTAACCATATAAAAGAAAGATGCCCATAGCGTAATCCTGTTTGGGAGAATTTATTATAACAAAGGTAAGGTAAGTAAAAACTCACTTTTTAAAAATGACAAACAGCGGCAATCCATGAGCGCCAAGCTCGTATAGTTCCGTCAGTTCCTGGTGATACCTATTGCTCCAATCCCGACGTGTATCGTCACATCACATGACTTCGACGGTCACGTGATGTGACGATACGCGTCGGGATTGGAGCAATCCTGCTCTAGCACCTACCTATGTAGAGGGTGCTACACATACATTTTTATAAAAATATAAAAAATGCATTTATTGATCCACTTGATAAAATTGCCAAGACATCATACATAAAACTCCAATATATAAATTTAAAAAATTGCAGTGTAAATCATATATCTCACCAAGATAATAATTTGTTGAATATAAAATTTTCTTTCGTGATTTGTAAATTCTATCCACTTCTTTAAGATTAAAATTAAAGTATTCTGAGTGTTCAATGTTCTTTTTTAAGGTGGTTTGGTGGTCTCAACTGACCTACAATAGATAACAATAATAGATAACAATTCAACCATACCGGGCATAGATGAGTATAGCCAAACATTAAAAAATCTATTGTGTCCAGAGCCGATCACTCGCGTGTAATCGCCATATGAGAGTACATGCGAGTGGCCGCAGGCATTAGCTGACTGTCTGGAGTTTTAGTTTGAGCCTTTGAGGAACCTCTCTGGAGTTGGGAGTCTAGGGGCCAAATAGTTAATAGAACAGCAGACCACTGACCCCAGCATTCAGCTCGAAGTCTCGGGTTCAGACAAAGCAAGCAAAGCCCAATCACAACTTGTTCTTGTTAGCTTCAGTCAAAGCTTTTTCTTTCTTTCTTTTTTTTTTTTTCACTTTTGGATAGAATGACGGTTATAACATCTGCAAGATTGTATTTGCTCAGGTGCCCCTGCTGGGGAGATTTATACTCACTTCTGCTCCCCTGTCACAGGGGAAATTCCCTCCAGTCATAAACAGTGGGGTTAATTTACTAAAGGCAAATAGACTGTGCATTTTTGCAAGTGTAGTTGCTCCACAGCTTAGTAAATGTGGGAGAGCTATGTTGAGTTCCATCATCCAATCATGTTCAAGGAAAAATGCAGTTGTTTTTATTTTCCTAGCATATGATTGGGTGTTCGTTGTAAAGTGAAAATGTACCTGATTTACTAAGCTCTGGAGCAATTGCACTTGCAGGGTGCAACTGCACTTTCAAAAGTGCACAGTCTATTTGCTTTTAGTAAATCAATCTCCCTGCATGTCAAGGTATAACAGGGTGCCCCCAATTAAACTGACTGAAACAGCAATAAAAACCTGACAAAGGCTCTAACCCTTCCCCACTTTAACCAATATTTGGAGGTAAGCTTAACACCTACACATTCTCAATAACCACTCTATGTGAAATATATACTGCCAGGAAGACCAAGTGCATGGCTGTCCCCGAAGATTTGCATGTGTGCATAGAGCAGCATGTGGTTCAGTACAGAGTCAAGGCTGTGCATGCATCTGCATTTTTGTTAATGTCTGCATGTCCAGCACTGCTTTATGGCACCCAGAGCCCTATTTGAGCAAAATATAACAGAAGTGCTTATCAGCTCCTGTGATGTGCCAGATCTGTATTTTGTTTAGCATTTGACTGGGCTTGCCTCCCGACTCTGGCTTTTGCCCGATCTTTTGTTGTTGATCTTGGCTTGTGGCCTAACCTTGTCCTCTGTCTGCCATTTTGGTAATTTTGTTTTTTCTGCTGCTCATCTAACATTGACCTTGAACTGGGTCCTGAATCTGCTCCTGCCTACTTATTTAGTGCCTCTGCTCCCTGGTTATTGCTGGCTCTGGCTTCCTGTGTTCCACTTGCACCTTTCACCCATGTTTCACTTTTCTTGTTCATACATCATGGGACACAGAGACTTGATAATTACTTACTGGGTTAGATAGTCACCATCAGGTGACTGGACACTGGCAAGCCTAATTACAAGGCGAGTTCCTCCCCTATATAACCCCTCCCATATGGAGAGTACCTCAGTTTTTTTGGCTGTGTCTAAGGTGGTCGGTCATGCTTGAAGATGTGCTAAGAAGAAAGCTCTGCTTGATGGTCTCTGCGGGAGCCTAGGTATTATACAACTGGATCCATACCTCGGGCCTATATATACGCCTAAAATGGATGGTACCCGGGCCTTGTGTATGAAGAAACAAGGTTTTGCCTGTAATGTCTCTCTTTGAGGACTGGGCTCTGGGATCCAGTGCTTTGGTGCACAAATTAAGTTGCGCAAAAAGTTTTTCTGGCAGAGTCTTCTACAGGTCCAGGGAAGAGGATCCTGTGAGTAAGAACCCAGAACTCTGAAGGTTGGCACAATGCTACCCGCCGTGATGGGTGGTTTGATCTGTCTGTTATCAGCAGTCCTGCAGCGGGGATAAGGTAAGTGAAGACAATCCTAAAGTATACACATTATGAATATCTTCTTTTGAGTAGTTGCATGTCTTACCTGGTTTCTGCCACTAGAGGGCGTAAGAACATACCTGGTGTATACTTACATGCCATCCAGGATACACGCTAAGTGAAGCTGGTCTAAGAAGTCGGAGGAGGTTTCTGGTCTATGAAACCTCCTCCGCTGCAGGCTCTGCCAAATAATATAGAAGAGGGGGATCCCCGCTGTCCGGGGGTTCAGTGCAGTTCTCAGAGGATCCCTTTTCTCCCCCCTCACTCCCGGCCGCCGCCCTGTCAGTCCTATGCGCGTGCTTTTACAGTGATTTTCGGCAGGTAAGGAGGGGGCGTGGTTGCGGTGCCGTGCACATGCGGATTGCACAGCATAACAGTGCGCAGGCGCGAAGCGGCTATGTTTAAAGCCCAGTACGCCAGAGCTCCTGTAAGCAGTGGGACACAGAGCTGTGGGCAGTAAGCATCTCAGTGGATTCGGATCTAGGCATACCTAAGACACCTACTTGGCATCAGGTTGTGCAGATTGAGCTAATGTTTATATTGTAAGACCAGGGCACAGCAGTGGTTGCATTTGTACTAGTACCTCTGCTTTGCAGCTTAGGACTATGTCTCCTCATAAGAGGGCTTCAGGAGGAGGTAAAAGAGGCACTAAAAAATCACCACCTACTTCTAAGGGTTCTGGGCATGCCTGCAGGATTCCACCCCACCCTGAAAGACTGGAGGCAGCCTCACAGGATGAGTCTGTGCCCCTGTTAGGCGTTGCAGCCTCTCCCATTGTTACAGTCCCATGTCACTGAAGACAATATGAAGGCTGCATTGGATGGTTTGGAAGGAAGGATTACTACTTTTATCACAGCTTCCTTAAAGAGTTGCAGAAAAAGGGGTAGATCCCCTCCCTCTGCTTTAGGTTCCCTATCAGATGAGCATTCTGATGATGAAATATCCCTATCTGGGGATGGGGATCATGAGCAGTCGGACGATTCAGTGAAAGAGGAGAAGCTCACTTCTGCCTCCCAGGCCCTCAAAGTACAGGTGCAATACTTTACTGAGTTGGTGCGTACCACATATAGATTGCCCTCTGCTGAGGCTGCCAAATCCTCTGTTTCCTCCCTGGGATCCCAAAAATCCCCACAGGCTGCATATACCTTCCCAATTCATCCCTTACTGGAGAAGCTGTTGTATGATGACCGGGGTCACACAGATTAACTATTTTCTCCCCCTAAGAGGTTTTCTATGCTTTATCCGGTAGAGGAAAAATTCACCAAAAAATGGGAGGTGCCAGCAATAGATGCGGCTATTTCTTGTGTGGATAAAAGCCTGACCTGTCCTGTGGACAATGCTCAGGGGTTTAAGGATCCAACTGATAAGAAGCTGGAAACTTTATTCAAAGCCTCCTTTTCTATGGCTGGCACTGTGGTCCAGCCTGCGGTTGCAGCAATCGGCAATTGCCAGTTTCTCAAGGAACAAATGAAGCAGATGCTTAACCTCCTCCCCACTGAGGAGGGTGAGGTTTATGCAGACCTTCCTAAGGCCTTATGTTTTGCGGTTGATGCCATTATGTATTCTGTTCAGCAAGCATCCCGCCTTTCATTCCTGCTCGTACACATGCGCAGGACCCTTTGGCTTAAGCATTCGGTGGCTGAAGCTTCATGCAAAATATATTTGACTGCGTTCCCATTTTATGGGGAACGCCTGTTTGGGGATGACCTGGACAAATACATCCAGAAGATTACCGGGGGTAAAACCACATTGTTACCAGTCAAAAGAAAGAGTAAATGTTCCACATTTACATGTTCTCTGTCCCCAGCCCCTGGAGCCTCGTCCTCCAGGCAGTGGCGATGGCCTCCCCAATCCTATACTAGGGGAAAGGTCCAAGGAAAAGCCCAAAGGCAAAAGAAGTCTTGGGGTTCAAGATCTGTTAAGCAGAACCCTAAAACCTCCCTATGAAGGGGCGCCCCCGCTCGGCCAAGTGGGGGGGGGGAGGCTGCTGCAGTTTACAGGCGCCTGGCAGGAAGAGATTTAGGACAGATGGATAACCTCCTTGGTGTCTCTGGGCTACAAGCTGGAGTTACGGGAGTTCCCACCTTCTTGTTTCCTAAGGTCAAGAGTCTCCAAGGATCCAGAAAAAAGAAGACCCTTGTTTCTGGTCTTAGAACGTCTACTATCCCAAGGGGCGATTATAGAGGTGACCCCAGAGGAGCAAGGCTCAGGGTTCTACTCAAACCTCTTTATGGTTCCAAAACCAAACGGGGATGTCAGACCTATTCTAGATCTAAAAGACCTGAATCAGTTTTTAGACATTCGTTCTTTCCGCATGGAATCTATCCGCTCGGTAGTTTCCACCCTTCAGGGGGGAGAATTCTTGGCATCAATAGACATCAAAGATGCATATTTACATGTGCCAATATTTCCCGCTCACCAAAAAATTCCTGAGGTTTGCGGTGGATCAGCGCCACTTCCAATTTGTGACCCTATCTTTCGGTCTTGCTACAGCACCACGAGTGTTCACAAAAATTCTAGCCCCACCCTTGTCAAAACTAAGGGCTCGGGGCATAACAGTGACAGCTTATCTGGACAATTTGCTGTTGTAGAACAGTCCATAGCACGCTTAGACTGCAGTGTGCTCAGCACATAGAGTACTTACAGGACCTAGGCTGGGTCTTCAATCTAGAAAAATCTTCCTTAAAGCCCCTAAAAAGGCTGGAGTATTTGGGCATGGTCATAGACACAGTCCAAAGCAGAGTATTTTTACCTGGGTCAAAGGCCAAATCCATAAAAGATTTGGTCCATGTAGTCATAGCAAGGAAGAATCCCTCCATTTGGCTATGTATGAGACTGTTACGGAAGATGGTGGCCTCTTTTGAGGCTATCCCTTACGCTCAGTTTCACTCAAGGCCTTTTCAGAGCAGCATCCTCTCTGCCTGGAGCAAAAGGGTACAGCCAGGGCTGTGTTTTGGCCTAGGTCAACAAGGCCTAGGCCTAGGGCGGCACTTTGCGGGGGGGCGGCAAAAAGGGCCGCCCCCCCGCATGAGAGGAAGCCCCCCACCCGTCTTGTCGATTCCCGGCTCCCGCTGCCGCATCCCGCACACATGCAGCCCACGGCGGCCGGCTTTCTGTAGCGGCGCCGCGAGGTGTATGGGCGTGCTTGGCAGAGGGTGGGGGTGTGTACCTCACGCCCCCCCACTCTCTGCCAAGCACGCCCATACACCGCGGCGCCGCTACAGAAAGCCGGCCGCCGTGGGCTGCATGTGTGCGGGAGGCGGCAGCCGGGAATCAGCAAGACGGGTGGGGGGGTTTTTCTCATGCGGGGGGTGGGGGCGGCGTGTGTCACTCGCGCCCCCATAAGCAGCAGGTGACAGGTGGAGCCTTAAGCTCCGCCTACCCTCCCCTGCAGTGAATCTTCTCCTCGGCCCTGGGGCGGGATCTGGCTGTGACGTCAGATGGAGGAGAGAGAGGAGCGCGAGGGAAACCCCCAGGACAGCAGGTATAATGATTAAATAAATTATATCAGTGTTATGGGCACTGGCAGTGGCAGCATTTGATGGGCACAGTGTTAGCATTTGATGGGCACAGCGTTAGCATTTGATGGGCACAGTGGCTACGTTTGATGGGCACAGTGGCAGCATTTGATGGGCACAGTGTTAGCATTTGATGGGCACAGTGTTAGCATTTGATGGGCACAGTGTTAGCATTTGATGGGCACAGTGGCTACGTTTGATGGGCACAGTGTTAGCATTTGATGGGCACAGTGTTAGCATTTGATGGGCACATTGGCTGCGTTTGATGGCACAATGGCTACATTTGATGGCACAGTGGCTGCATTTGATGGGCACAGTGGCTGCAATTGATGGGCACAGTGGCTGCAATTGATGGGCACAGTGGCTACGTTTGATGGGCACAGTGGCAGCATTTGATGGGCACAGTGTTAGCATTTGATGGGCACAGTGTTAGCATTTGATGGGCACAGTGGCTACGTTTGATGGGCACAGTGGCAGCATTTGATGGGCACAGTGTTAGCATTTGATGGGCACAGTGTTAGCATTTGATGGGCACAGTGGCTGCGTTTGATGGGCACAGTGGCTGCGTTTGATGGCACAATGGCTACATTTGATGGCACAGTGGCTGCAATTGATGGGCACAGTGGCTACGTTTGATGGGCACAGTGGCTACGTTTGATGGGCACAGTGGCAGCATTTGATGGGCACAGTGTTAGCATTTGATGGGCACAGTGTTAGCATTTGATGGGCACAGTGGCTACGTTTGATGGGCACAGTGGCTGCGTTTGATGGCACAATGGCTGCGTTTGATGGCACAATGGCTGCGTTTGATGGCACAATGGCTACATTTGATGGCACAGTGGATGCGTTTGATGGGCACAGTGGATGCGTTTGATGGGCACAGTGGCTGCGTTTGGGCACAGTGGCTGCGTTTGATGGGGCACAGTGGCTGCAATTGATGGGCACAGTGGCTGCAATTGATGGGCACAGTGGCTGCGTTTGATAGCACAGTGGCAGCATTTGATGGGTACAGTGGCAGCATTTGAGGGCACAGTGGCAGCATTTGAGGGCACAGTGGCTGCAATTGATGGGCACAGTGGCTGTGTTTGATGGGCACAGTGGCTGTGTTTGATGGGCACAGTGGCTGTGTTTGATGGGCACAGTGGCTGCATTTGATGGGGCACAGTGACTGCATTTGATGGGCACAGTGACTGCGTTTGATGTGGCACAGTGAGGCTGCAATTGATGGGCACAGTGAGACCCCCCCCCCCGTGATAGCATTAAAACTCAGCAGCTACAAATACTGTAGCTGCTTACGTTTAATATTAGGACACTTACCTGTCCAGGGATCCAGCGATGTCGACACCTCAGCCGATTTTCGGATTGGCTCTCGGGTTTTACCACTATCATTCATGGTAAGGGAAACCGACCGGTTCCCTACTGCACATGTGTGAAGCGCGTTGCACTTTCTGAATGGCCCAGTGGAGGAAGGAGGAGGGGGGGGCAAACTTCAGAGGGGACAGCGCAGTCTCCCGGAAGTGGGGAAGGGTACCTGTCAGAAACAGGTACCCGTTCCCCCCTGAAAGGTGCCAAATAAGCCTAAAGAGGAAGGGGCGTGGTTTACAGATGATAGGGTGGGTCTTAAACAGGAAGGGGTGTGCCCTCAACAGGATGGGGTGGGTTGTATTTAAATTAGGGGGGTGCATGCGTTTAGTCAGGCCTAGGGCAGCACAAAACCTAAATACACCACTGGGTACAGCCCTTGGATTTCCCAATGTGCCTGTCTCCTTGGGGGTGCCAGAGCCTCAATTGGTGGCTGCTGAGCAAGAATCTGTTAAAAGGAAAATCTTTTGTTCCAGTTACTTGGAAAGTCGTAACCACAGATGCCAGCCTAATAGGCTGGGGAGTGGTTCTAGAAGAAGCTTCCACCCAAGGAAGATGGTCCAGAGCCGAAAGGCTCTTGCCCATCAACGTTCTGGAGATTCAGGCAATTCATCTAGCCCTCAAGGTCTGGACTTGCAGGTTGTAGGGTTGTCCTGTCCGGATACAGTCCGACAATGCTACGGCTGTGGCATATGTCAATCACCAAGGGGGCACCAAGAGTCTGGATGCCCAAAAAGAGGTGAATCACATTTTTTCATGGGCAGAGAGACATGTTCCTTGCATGTCTGTGGTCTTCATCCCAGGGGTAGAAAATTGGCAGGTGGATTTCCTAAGTCGCCAGCAGCTGTGCCTAGGAGAATGGTCTCTACACCCCAACATATTTCAGGCCATATGTCGAAAATGGGGTACCCCAGATGTGGACCTGTTGGCCTCCAGGTTCAACAAGAAACTGGACAACTTTGTGTCAAGAACAAAGGATCCGCTAGCACAAGGGTCAGATGCCTTAACGATTCCATGGGATCAATACTCTCTGATCTATGCGTTCCCTCCAGTTCGGCTTCTCTCATGATTCCTTCAAAGGGTCAAAAGAAAAGGAAAGCCGGTAATTCTGGTAGCTCTGGCTTGGCCCAGGCAACCTTGGTATGCAGAGATCATAAAGATGGCAGAGGGAAGACCTTAGCCATATCCTCGGCTAGAAGGGTATCAGAATTAGCAGCTCTTTCTTGTAAAGAGCCATATTTGATTATTCACAAAGACAGGGTGGTGTTGCGCCCTCACCCGACTTTTATGCCTAAAGTGGTTTCAGGATTCCATCTGAATCAAGATGTGGTCCTACTGTCCTTTTTTCCAGATCCGCAGTCCGCGGACGAAGAGTTGTTACACTCTTTAGATGTTGTGAGAGCAGTCAATATCTATCTGCAGGCAACCGCTCAGATACGAAAGACTGATTGTCTCTTTATTCTGCCAGAGGGCCCCAAAAAGGGCCAGGCAGCATCGAAATCCACTATCTCTTGTTGGATTCGACAGGTTATTATTCAGGCTTATGGTGTAAAGAGGAAAGTCCCTCCTTTTCAGGTTAAAGCGCACTCTACTAGAGCAGTTAGTACTTCATGGGCAGTGCATCACAAGGCCTCCATGGCTCAGATCTGCAAGGCTGCAACTTGGTCGTCAGTCCATACATTCACTAGATGTAAGAGGGCATGAGGATGCCGCCTTCGGGCACAGTGTGCTGTAGGCAGCAGTATAGTTCCTCTAGTCAGTTGTCGGTCTTTGTTTTTTCTGATCCGTGTCTCTCTCCCTTCAATTTGGGCATTGCTATAGGACATCCCACTAAGTAGCTATTAAGTCTCTGTGTCCCGTGATGTATGAACAAGAAAATAGGATTTTTTAAATACAGCTTACCTGTAAAATCTTTTTCTTGGGAATACATCACGGGACACAGAGCTCCCACCCCTCTTCGGGATTATACGTTGGGACACTTATTGCTTTGCTACAAAACTCTCCATATGGGAGCAGTTATATAGGGGGGAACTCTCCTTGTAATTAGGCTTGCCAGTGTCCAATCACCTGATGGTGACTATCTAACCCACTAAGTAATTATCAAGTCTCTGTGTCACGTGATGTATTCCCAAGAAAAGGATTTTACAGGTAAGCTGTATTTAAAAAATCCTATTTTTATCAACATTCAGACTATTGTTTGACCACCCACTACTGTGCCAGGACCTACCGCGGGCTACCATGCCACTCCTTGTCCTGTTTACCCTGTCCCCAACTACAAGGGGTATTGTACAGGGGGTGTACGGGAAGCCCTCTTGTCAGCTTGGCCTCTATCAGGTATGTGACTAACTGTACATAAATGAATAGTATTTACAGAGGATCAGATCCGAATACTGTGCCCATATGACACTTGCATCGTTTCTTTTTCTTTTAATAGCACACATCACACATCTTTCTGTATTGTTCAAGTAAATCTAAAGAGAAATTGTTATTGTGTGCTTACACTGAAACAAATAATATCAAAGCAAAAAGTAGTACATCCTGAAACTTTACCACCTTAGGCCTACTATCTATGTGACCATTACCACAAACTGAGGCCTTACTGGTAGATGTGTCATCAGCTAACAAAGTTAAATGATACGCCCTAAGTGTCCTACTTCCTGTAATATATCCTTACCAAACAATAGACAAAGGCACATTTTATTTTGTAACTATTACTCTGACTGTGTATTTTCTCACAATGCTCAAGGTCAAAACTTGTGCCTGTACTGATCAGCAAGCCAGGAGCATGTTGCTATACTTTATACAGTGGATTAAGTCCTTGAGAAGAAAATACAGAATCAAAAATTTGGTTATTGCAAATATAAACAATAAAGACGATAATAGGATTGTTGCTACCTCATTTGTCATTCTGCTTAGCCTTCTCTTTAGTTGCAGTGGCAGGAAAAAGTATGTGCACCCCCTGGAATTAAATTTCTGCAGTAATCTGCCATAAAAAATGTGATCTAATCTTCATCTAAGTCACAGCAATGAACAACACAATGTGCATTTTTTTATTATTAAAATATTAAACATGTTATACTTACCTGCATTGTGCCTTGAACCTTCTCATCTCAGGTGACCCTCCCAGGCTTTTGGGTTCTCCACCATAGGAAGCTGCTATCCACAGGGGCACACCTTTGGACTTGCTCCTGAGCTGAGCTGTGTGAGTCTATTGACACACACAGCGTGACCCAGCCCCACCTCTGGCTCCTTCCCCACAGGATTTGATTGACAGCAGCAGGAGCCAGTGGCTCCCACTGTAAGGAGAGAAAGAGAGAGCAGCGCTGCTGCACTGGGGCACAGTGCTGGATCAAGATAGGACTCCAGTAAGTATTTAGGGAAGTGAGGGGGCAATGTAGCCAATGGGACATTTTTTACCTTAATGCCTTTTCGGTGTCGTCATTTTGACACACCCGACCGGGCTGCTAGCACTTCCTGTGCTGGTGGTAGTGGTTTTATACATTGGGCTACTTGTGTTCTCCCTAATCCAGCTGATTTTATGAGTGATGGTACGGCCCTTTCTGGGCTAATTTCTGGGCTAATTTCTTGCTGGTCGGTACTCTCTTCCCTCCTTGTATTTCAACTACTGCTGTCTACATTAGACTATCTCTTTTTGCCAGGAGTATTTTTACCATTTGGATTTTTACATACAGCCGGGTATTTCTCTCTACCAGCATTCCCTTTTGCTTTAAAATTTGTGTTTAAAAGCTGAGCATACTAAGTGGATCCTGAAGAAGCCTATCTCAGGTGAAACACATTGATCCCGTCACCCTTTGTTTTCCTCCAAATGCTTTGTTGGTTGTAAAACAAGTCTGGTAGCGTGTATTTGACTGTATTTATTGTTTCTCGCTTTTTGGCACGCTAAAATCCCCTATTTCCCTGTATCTCTCTTTTTGGGAGATTCGGGGAGACCTAGTTGCACCCTTGGGGACTGTGCCTTTTTTTTGTACAAAAACTCCCACCCAAATCATTTCTACCTTTAGAATCACTTTAAGCTGAAAACACACAAACAATTTTCATTTCTCCTGTGTTTAAAGAACACACTCACAGTGCTGGAGGAAACAGTAAGTGAACCCTTGGAGTTAATAGTTGGAAAAACCTCCTTTAGCAGCAATGACTTCAAGCAAGCAATTTTGGTAGCTCTGGGTCAGATCTGCATGACGTGCAGGAGGAATTTATGACCATTCCTCTTTACAAAACAAGAGTGTGAACAGCTCTCTTGAGGTCATTCCACAGCATCGCTATGGAATTAAGGTCTGGGCTCCAACTGGACCACTCCAAAAGGTGCATTTTCTTTTTCTGAAGCCAGTCTGTGGCGGATTTACTTCGATGCTTAGGGTCATTGTCCTGCTGCATTGTCTAACTTCTGCTAAGCTTCAGCTGGTGGACAGTCACCCTGACATTATCCTGTAGGATATTTTGGTAAACGTAGAAATTAATTTTCCCCTTATTGATGGCAAGTGGTCCAGGCCCTGAGGCAGCAAAGAAAGCTCAAATCATGATGCTCTCTCCCCCATATTTCACAGTTGGAATTATGTTATAATGTTGGTAAACTGTGCCCTTTTCGCGCTATACTTAGTGCTGAGTATTTTTCCTGAACAACTTAACTTTTGTTTTAACATTCCACAAAACATTTTCCCATTAGTGTTGCGGTTTGCCAAGGTACACTTTTGCAAATTAAAGGTGTGCAACAATTTTTTTTTGAGGAGAATCTTCCTCCATGGTGTTCTGCCATGGACACCCTGCCTGTTCAAAGACTTACATATAGTGGACTCATGAACAGAATTGTTTTCCATTTCCAGTGATGTCTTCAAGCCTTTAGCTGTTACTCGTGGGTTCGTCTTTCAATCACTGAAGATTCTGCATTGTGAATTGGTAGTCATCTTGGCTGAGTGTTCACTTCTAGGAAGAGTAGCCACAGTACTAAACTGTCTTCATTCATAGACAATTTGTCTAACTGTCGACTAATGGATACCTAAACACTTTGAGATTGCTTTGTGTCCCTTTTCAGCCTTATGTAGATCAACTACTCTTGATCATATGTCTTCAGAGAGCTTTTTTTTTTGCAAGGCATGGTTCACATCAGCTGATGCACAGCAATATAAAAATGTTTGAGTGTCTTTTATCAAAGTAGCTGTAAACCACATCTCCAAACGATTTTCTTTATTTGGACTCCAGGTGTGTAAACTACTAACTTGAATTAGCTTGTGTTGGGTTCACTTACTTTTTCCTTCAGCACCGTGAATGCGTAATGGATGTGTTCAATAAAGACACTGGAAATTAGAATTGTTTGTGTGTTATCAGCTTAAGCACATTGCATTTGTCTATTATTGTGACTTGAGGTGAGGATCAGATCACATTACTGCAGAAAATCAGTTAATTCTGAGGGGTTCACATACATTTTCTTGTCACTGTAGTTGTAAATCCCTAAACTTAAATTTGACAACTGATAGACCATATCCCATGTAACAATCTCCTTATATGCAAGCTGTTAATTTCAGTTATATAATAATATGTTTAAAGAAGAAGTATCAAAAGTTTAACCACTAGCCGACCAGCCGCCGTCACTGCGGCAGGCCAGCTCGTTCCCGCAAATTGCCATAGCTGTACGGCAGCACTTTAAACAGCTATAGCAGGCACGCGCCCGCTGCATGGCGGAGGACCCGATGCGCAATGTCCGCCGGCCATACGTGATCGCGGGCACGAGAACAAGAACAGGGATGTGTGTGTAGACGTGTGTATGTAGAAGAATATATATATCGGCCTAAACTGATGAAGAATTTTTTCTTTTGGATACTTAGTATAGCAAAAAGTATAAAATATTGTTTTTCTTTTTCTTTTTCAAAATTTTCGCTCTTTTTTTTGTTTATAGCGCAAAAAATAAAAACCACAGACATGATCAAATACCACCAAAAGAAAGCTCTATTTGTGGGAAAAAAAGCACATTAATTTTGTTTGGTTACAGCATCGCACGCAATTGTCAGTTAAAGCGTTGCATTGCCTTATCGCAAAAAATGGCCTGGTCATTAAGGGGTAAAATCTTCTGGGGCTGAAGTGGTTAAAAAATTGTGTTGCATTCCCAGGGAGACTCAATGCACATAGCACTTGGTCCTGTTCAAATCTGTGGAGTGGTTTTAAAATAAAATGTCATTTTATTTGTCAGTGCTGGTTGTAGCTCCACCCCTGACTGAAGCCCAGTTTATGGGTGTTCCCAAGGAGGAGTCACAGCACTAATGTCACCTCTCCCTCATCATTCTGCAGCTCTCTATTCATTGAAGTCCTGTGTCTGCTCTGCTGTTTTCAGCCACTTCCTTTATACCGCAAAGAAAGAAAAACTGAGCCCTTTAGTTTAAGTAGATTCCCCTAAAAAGACCTAGTTGTTGCCAACATCCCATATTGGATAACCATAGAAGAAAATGAAGTGCCCCCCAAAAAGAGTACACCGGGGACTTTAATGGCAACTTTATATATAGAGATTGAAGAATATAAGTATGTATATAAAAATACTGTCAGAAACCATGAATCAGACTGAGACAGAAGTACAGTTAAATCACACTTGTTTAATAATAATAATAAAAAGGTAAACAGAGTAAACGTAGTCAAAACATAGCCAGAGTTCAGGAACCGGAACGGATAGTCAGACAAGCCAAAAAGTCAGGGAGCCAGAGATGAACATAGTAGAACAGCAAGCAAGATCTGGAGCCAGAAGGAATGTCAGCCAAGCAAGTCTTTAACAGGAACACTGGAGAGCGTCTCTAGAGATGTGACCAAGGCGAAGGCAGAGATCATCTGGGCTGGACGGCTTAAGTAGGCAGGACTGGTGAGCAGGATATCATCAACAGGTGAGTCACTGTGTAGAGAAAGGAGCTGGAAATTAGCTGACAGCTGAGCGGCCAGCTTTGAGCAGGAAGGACTGAGCCCAGCCCTGACAGTACCCCCCCAATGACCCCTCCCCTCGGAGGACCACCAGGCTTGAGGAGAAAATGTCTATGGGAATCAAAGAGGAGGACAGGGGCATGTACGTCCGAGGATGAGACCCAAGAGCGTTCCTCAGGACCGTACCCTTTCCAATGCACCAGGTACTCTATGTGCCCACGGAACCTATGGGAGTCTACAATGGACTGTACTTCATACTCCTCATGGTTCTCAACCTGTACAGAGTGAGGACGAGGCACCAAGGTGGTAAAGTGGTTACAAACCAAAGGTTTTAATAAGGAGACATGAAATATATTCAAGATATGCATATTAGAAGGAAGGTCTAATGTGTAAGCCACTGGGTTAATCCTGCGAAGAATACAGAAAGGCCCAATAAACCAAGGTGTGAACTTCAGAGAGGGAACACGAAGTCGGAGGTTGCGAGATGACAGCCAGACCCTGTCCCCAACCTGGTAGGAAGGCGCAGGCAGGCGTTTGCGGTCAGCATAGAGTCTGTACCTATCATTAGCATGTCGCAAAGCCTCCTGGACTTGTGCCCAAGTGGAACGAAGACCACGGAGATACTCCTCTAACACAGGAATACTCTGCGGAACAAATGAGTCAGGCAACATAGAAGGTTGGAAACCATAGTTCGCCATAAACAGGGATAATCGGGAAGCAGAATTCAAGGCGCTATTGTGAGCAAACTCCACCCACGGTAAGCGGTCTGACCAGTTGTTATGATGGTCAGAATTGCTCCAAGGACTGATAGGGGTGATACGCAGAGGAGAAAACAAGGTGAATTCCCAACTGTGCACAAAAGGCTCACCAGAACCGGGCCACAAACCGACTACCCCTGTCCGAGACAATCACCTTGGCTAGCCCATGTAAGCGAAAGATCTCCCGAGCAAAAATGGAAGCCAGTTCCTTAGAAGTGGGCAACTTCCTAAGTGAAATACAACGGGACATTTTCGAGAACCGGTCAACCACCATAAGGATAACTGTGTTGCCCTGGGAGTTGGGTAACTCCACAATGAAATCCATAGACAGGTGGGTCCAGGGCCTCTCTCCATTGGGTATGGGTTGTAGGAGGCCCACTGAAAGGTGTTGTGGAGTCTTACTCTGAGCACACACGGAACAGGCAGCTACGAAGGCGGTTACATCAGCACGTAGACTAGGCCACCAGAATTGTTGGGAAATGGCCCAAAAGAGTTGATTCTTCCCAGGGTGGCCAGCAGCCTTAGGAGAATGGTAAGTCTGGAGCACAGCAGTACGGAGACTCATTGGGACAACGCAGTGGTCACAAGGTTTCTCAGGAGGAGCATGGACCAGAGCGGCAAGAATTTTGTCACCCAAAGGAGAAGTGAGACTGGTGAGAACCATAGCCAGAAAAAGATCAGGAGGAAACACAGGAGTCGGAACTAACTCCATCTTGGAAGTGGTAGAAAATTGTTGTGACAAAGCGTCATCCCTTACATTCTTAGTACCGGGTAAGAATGAGACAATGTAATTGACACTAGACAAAAAAAAGAGCCCATCCGCCCTTCTGGGAGAGAGGCATTTAGCCTCAGACAAGAATGTGAGATTCTTATGGTCAGTAAGTATGAGAACCGGCACAGTGGTACCTTTGAGGAGATGTCTCCATTCTTTCAGGGCTAAAATAATCGCTAACAGCTCTCTGTCACCAATCTCATAATTGCACTCCATGGGTGACAATTTCTTGCAAGAGTAGCCACAAGGATGCATAGCACTTTCAAAGGTAGGAAGTTGAGACACAAGGGCGCCAACTCAGTCTCAGAAGCATCAACCTCAAGGATAAAAGGTAACTTAGGATCAGGATCAGGATGTGCAAACACAGGAGCAGAAACAAAGGCAGCCTTGAGACTCTCAAAGGCTTTAATGGACTCCTGAGACCAACTCTGTGGGTTACCGTCCTTTCTGGTCATATCATTCAGGGTCTTGACCAAAGACGAGAAGTAACGAATAAACTTCCGATAATAGTTGGCAAAGCCAAGAAAACGCTGCAGAGGACGTAAACCCACGGGTTGTGGCCACTGTAAGACTGCTGAAAGTTTCCCTGGGTCCACCGAGAAACCAGCAGTGGAAATGACATAACCCAGGAATTTAACCTGTTCATGATGGAATTTGCACTTCTCCAATTTACAATAGAGATTTTTCTCTCTTAGTTTCTGAAGCACATGACAGATATGTTGTGTGGTGGCTCTCCAAGGACTTTGAAAATATGAGGATATCGTCGACATAAACCGC
This sequence comes from Aquarana catesbeiana, assembly GCF_042186555.1. Classification (NCBI taxonomy): domain Eukaryota; kingdom Metazoa; phylum Chordata; class Amphibia; order Anura; family Ranidae; genus Aquarana; species Aquarana catesbeiana. Next base: position 132,322,242 of record NC_133331.1, on the reverse strand, counting down.
AACACATAACTGCAACAAATCTCGGAGGACATTGTTAATAATTTCCTGGAAAACTGTTGGGGTGGTACAAAGGCCAAAAGGCATTACGAGGTACTCATAATGGCCTGTTCTGGTATTAAACGCAGTTTTCCACTCGTTGCCCTCCTTAATCCTCACAAGATTGTATGCCCCTCTTAAATCAAGCTTTGTGAAAACCGTTGCTCCCTTGAGGCGGTCAAATAACACCGTAATCAACAGAATCGGATAGGCATTCTTAATCGTGAAACGATTGAGACCCCTGTAATCAATACAAGGTCTCAGTTCACCACTCTTCTTCTTCTTCTTCTTCACAAAGAAGAAACCAGCACCAGTAGGAGATGAGGATTTGCGGATGAAACTGCGAGAAAGTGCGTCTGCAACATACTCCTCCATGGCCCTATCCTCCAAGACCGACAAAGGGTAAACCCGGCCACGAGGGGGTATGGCACCAGGTTGAAGGTCAATTGCGCAATCATACGACCGGTGTGGAGGCAAACTACCGGCTTGACCTTTGTCAAAGACATCACTAAAACCACGGTACTCCTCCTCCGGCAGGGAGGAAAGTGAAGAGGTGCACAGGACCTTGGCTACCTTCTGGAAGCATGACTTACTGCATTGGGGCGACCAAGAGAGAACCTCAGCACGGAGGCAATCAAAAGAGGGGTTGTGCCTCTGTAACCAAGGATAACCAATAACTAGCGTAAACTTAGGTGAGGAAATAACTTGGAATTGAAATATCTCATGGCTGTAGAGGTCCCCTGTTAAGAGCCTCAATGGCAAGTGGAGTGTCACGCAGCTGCAGCGAAATCGAGTGCTTAGAATACAAAGGCAGCATCAATGAACAGGCCTGCAGCCCCAGAGTCGATTAGAGCCTGTATCTCGACGGCGACTCAGCCCAAGAAAGGGTAACCGAAACCAGGAGCTTATCCTTCTGGATAACTGGGGACGAAACAACGCCACCTAAGGTCTGTCCGTGACAGGACCTCAAGGTTTGGCTGTTCCGTGGACGGGTAGGACAAGACTTCAAAAAGTGACCTGCCTGGCCACAATAAAGGCACATTCCCTCCCTACTCCTAAGGGTTCTCTCATCCGCAGAGAGATGTGTGAAGCCTGAGAGCATGGGTTCATCTTCACAGACCAACTTGGTATCAGGAAGCATGGGAGGTGAGGAAGGCAAGGGTGGGACTGCAAAGTTTGGAGACAAATGTACAGGAGGCTTCCGCAAGTGCTCCTTAAAAGGAAGTTTTTCTCTGAGTCTGGAGTCAATGAGGATGGCAAATGTGATCAACTTCTCCAGCTCAGTGGGCATTTCTCAGGCTGCTATCTCATCCTTGATGGTATCCGAGAGACCATGAGAAAAAGCAGCCACAAGGGCCTCATTGTTTCAAGCAACCTCTGCTGTCAGAGTATAGCATTCAATGGCCTAATCGGCAACAGTTCTCGTACTCCGTTTGATGGACATGAGGCACTTGGCAGCAGAAGCGGAGCATGTGGGAACGTCAAATACCCTTTTAAAAGAAGCCACAAACTCTGGGTAACTCAAGACAACAGGTTTTTACGTCTCCTATAGAGGGTTTGCCCAGGCCAAGGCTCTCTCATAAAGCAAAGATATCACAAAACTTACTTTGCTTCTGTCCATGGGAAATGCCTGGGGCAGCATCTCAAAGTATATCTCAACCTGGTTGAGAAGCCCTCTGCATTGGACTGGATTGCCCCCAAATTGCTGGGGAAGCGCAGCTGAACCAGACATACCTCTCCTCATAGAGGTAATACTTGAGAAGTGTGCCTGCACAGAGCCTGGAGCAGCAGCCAGGACGGCCTGCAACACAAATTGTGCTGGAGCAGCCACAGTGGGAGATTCCAGGTGAGCCGTGTGACTCAGGAGTGTTTGTAACACCATGGCAAACTGATCCATGTGGTGATCCTGCTCATCCAATCTGGAAAAAATATTACCAACAAGTGGATTGACTGCATCTTCTGAATTCATGGCCTTCGCCTACTGTCAGAAACCATGAATCAGACTGAGACAGAAGTACAGTTAAATCACACTTATTTAATAATAATAATAAAAAGGTAAACAGAGTAAACGTAGTCAAAACATAGCCAGAGTCTAGGAACCGGTACAGATAGTCAGGCAAGCCAAAACGTCAGGGAGCCAGAGATGAGCATAGTAGAACAGCAGACAGGATCTGGAGCCAGAAGGAATGTCAGCCAAGGAAGTCTTTAACAGGAACACAAGAGAGCGTCTCTAGAGATGTGACCAAGGCAAAGGCAGAGATCATCTGGGCTGGACGGCTTAGGTAGGCAGGACTGTCGAGCAGGATATCATCAACAGGTGAGTCACTGTGGAGAGAAAGGAGCTGGCAATTAGCCGACAGCTGAGCGGCCAGCTTTGAGAAGGAAGGGCTGAGCCTAGCCCTGACAAATACAACATTTATTGGAAAAATATTAAAAAGATAGGTGCAAACATCACCATATAGAGCATAAATTAAAAGCATAAATACAGTTGATACAATTGAAGTTGTTGACAACCTGTTGTCTTGCTCGACACGTTTCAGGATCTCAATGTTAATCCCTTCATCAGGGTAATTTATTTCAGGAGATATCAAGACACATGACAATGTATAATAGAGCATAACAAAAGTTTGAGTGTAAAAGAATCCAATGGACAAAGAATGAGCATTGTGGGAGATGGAACAGGAATAATTCACAGATCAACTGGATACTGTGTTTCACTACTGCCAATAGTATGATATGTATATACAGGTAAGTTATGCACAAATGTAGAAAAAACTCATACGTAAGAGTGGATGATCAAAAAATGGCCCTGCTGTGGTCCCAGGAACAACCAGATCTGGAGCTCACTGGTATGGTGCCTGGATATGTAGAAGTTCCAGAGAGCGTGTCAGAGCTTCAAGGGATCAAAGGTAAAGATGAGCTTACTGGTGGCACAAGGTGGCCGGAAACAGACCGGCAAAATGCACTGGAGTACCAGAGTGACCTGAAATGATATGTATACATATATCAAAAATAATTCTCTTTTTTCCCCCCTTTTTGTTTCCCTCTTTGCAGACTAGTATCTTGCCCCTTCAATACTTACAATTATATGGTTTTTAACATGCTGTCATGCTGGTATGCTCCCTTGTTATGTTGTTATGTACTCTCCCAATAGCTATATGGTTTCTAATATGCTGTTATACTGTTATGTACTTAAATGCATTCATTGCAACTGTATACACTGTTTTTTTCATATAACATGTACTCCTTTATCAATTTTGTCTCTATGCCTATTGTGGTAACTGTATAATCCCTTGGAGGTGGAACTGGAAAACACTTGCGGATCTGTGAGTTATACATTCTATGATATATAACATCAACATTTTTTTCTCTTTTTCAAAAAATGCCCTATGAACCCACCATATCCTTTTGTGCTTTACACCCACACACACTGGGTATACCCATACCAACTACTTGTCATTTGCACCCTGTCTGTGGTCCCATTGATAGCCTACTGACTGATCTCGTTGCCGCTGCCAGCCAGGCATACACTAGATCCCTGCAACGGTCACCTACAAGGTCATTGTCTGCAATGTACAAGCATAACAAATAGGTGGGTTAGATACTGTTTCTATGTGGGACATTCTCTTTGGCTGACACCCAACATATTTAACCAGCATATGGCTGATACTAACTATATCTTTTGCTGGCCATATCAACAACTGTCTACTGTGCTGCTTTTACTTCTACTTCTACCATGTAGGTCACTTGTGACTATTTTTACTTATGTTTTCTTCCAACACTGTAACATGCAGTAACATAGTACTACTACACTGTTATGCCTCAACATACCATTAGTACACTATTATGGTATTATGGTAACAACACATATACATATCATTTCAGATCACTCTGGTACTCCAGTGCATTTTGCCAGTATGTTTCTGGCCACCTGGTGCCACCAGTAAGCTCATCTTCACCTTTGACCTTTTGAAGCTCTGACACGCTCTCTGGAACTTCTACTTATCCAGACACCATACCAATGAGCTCCAGATCTGGTTGTTCCTGGGACCACAGCAGGGCCATTTTTTGATCATCCACTCTTACGCATGAGTTTTTTCTACATTTGTGTATACCTTACCTGTATACACATATCGTACTATTGGCAGTAGTGAAACACAGTATCCAGTTGATCGGTTAGTGATTTCTGTGGCCAGAAACAGACTGCATTTTGCCAGTCTGTTTCTGGCCACCTTGTGCCACCAGTAAGCTCATTTTCACCTTTGACCTTTTGAAGCTCTGACACGCTCTCTGGAACTTCTACATAGCCAGACACCATACCAATGAGCTCCAGATCTGGTTGTTCCTGGGACCACAGCAGGGCCATTTTTTGATCATCCACTCTTACGCATGAGTTTTTTCTACATTTGTGTATACCTTACCTGTATACACATATCGTACTATTGGCAGTAGTGAAACACAGTATCCAGTTGATCGGTTAGTGATTTCTGTGGCCAGAAACAGACTGCATTTTGCCAGTCTGTTTCTGGCCACCTTGTGCCACCAGTAAGCTCATCTTCACCTTTGACCTTTTGAAGCTCTGACACGCTCTCTGGAACTTCTACATAGCCAGACACCATACCAATGAGTTCCAGATCTGGTTGTTCCTGGGACCACAGCAGGGCCATTTTTTGATCATCCACTCTTACGCATGAGTTTTTTCTACATTTGTGTATACCTTACCTGTATACACATATCGTACTATTGGCAGTAGTGAAACACAGTATCCAGTTGATCGGTTAGTGATTTCTGTTCCATCTCCCACAATGCTCATTCTTTGTCCATTGGATTATTTTACACTCAAACTTCTGTTATGCTCTATTATAGATTGTCATTTGTCTTGATATCTCCTGAAATAAATTACCCTGATGAAGGGATTAACATTGAGATCCTGAAACGCGTCTGGCGAGACAACAGGACATCAAAAACTTCAATTGTATCAACCGTATTTATGCTTTTATTTATTCTCTATATGGTGATGTATGCACCTATCTTTTTAATATTTTTCCAATAAATTTCGTATTTTTCTATACATATATTCTTCCATCTCTATATATATATAGTTGCCCTTAAAGTCCCCTGTGTACTCTTTTTGGGGGGCACTTCATTTTCTTCTATGATTAACTGAGCCCTATATGTTGCAAAGAGGAAGCTACTGAGCCCAGACCTGCCCACTAGCTAGTCACCTGCTATTTAGGAAGGAGAGAGTACAGTTGTAACTGTCAGCTTGTGGTGTTCTGAATGACCGTGCTAAAAATATGGATGTGTATTGTTGTGGGCTTATGTTTTTGTGACTGGCAGCACTGCTCTCCGGTTATTCACAACAACGCAAGGTAGGGGTTATGTAGGCTATGTGCACACTGTCTGTACTACTTCCTCTCCTCTTGCTTTGTCAGTAAGAGCCAGTTATAGTTTTGTTTCCCTCATCCAGCACATTTGGGCAGTGATGGTGGTGGTGGGGAGGCGAGCTTTCCAACCAGGCTGCACAGCAATGGCAGATTTGAACAGGACCAAATACTATGTGCATTGGGTCCCCTGGGAGATTCAACAATGATTTTGAAGTTCTGGTGATACTTCTTCTTTAAAATAAAACTGTCAGGATAGAAATATCTGAGCTACCACATTAACTGATTTATGCTCTAGAGCTATATTTCACTTTGCTAATAATTGATTCAAAGACCAGCAACACACATATAGCCAGGTGTTGGGACACCTGATATTCACAAGTTCTTGGTTATTAACTAAGCTTGTATAAAGACAAAATCAGGAAGACAGCTTGGAGCCTGCACCTACAAAACCAGATCATCAATGGCAGCTCCCATATTTATTTCCTGTCACTCTAAACATCATATTTAGCATATAGAGGATATAAAAACCACCGGTGGTTTGGAAACACTAAGGCCTTCTTTCTTAAGGCATGTCACCTTGAGAAAGTCATAGTGCCTCCAAAATGTTGGTGGCTTTGATGTTTTCAATGTGCCAAATATGCTGTTATTGCAACTAGGACTTTAGCAAAGACTTTAGGTCTTTTCCTAACAAAGTTACAGCTTTGCATACTGTTAAATGCTTTTGGCAAAAGGTTTAGTGTTTCCTACCTATGCATGAAATTTCTCTTCAGTAGACTTTCCCCCATTAACGATGAAAAAACACTCTTGGCCTTGAAGTCACAAAGCCAACAGCCACAGTGGGGATATCTGGTGCAGTTCAACTTCTGAAAGATGATGCAAACCATAACACTGTCACAATCATCTGAGCAAATAATTGGTAAATTTCCTGACAGATGTCTAAATCAAGCTCCCTTCTGATAAGAATGTTTTCTCAGCCTGGTGGAAAGTCAGAATTAGCAATGCATTATGTCTGCTGGTGATGTTCCAGACAAGTCAAAAAATAATGAAAACAAATAGGTCTCTCAGCATACATCAAAGTACTTTCAAAAATGACACTAGTGCTCGATTACTAAATGTGGATTTCTGGTTTCTCACATTAATTCAGCTGTCTGTCTATTTTCTCATATCTATTTACAGTAGTTTCATAACAGTACTGAAGATGTATATGAGTAAATGGCGGAAAAAAACCACACAGTCACTATCATTAATTAGGCCTGTTAGGCATGTAATACTGTATTTGTTTGATCAGTATGTAATGTGAGTGTTTTTTTTTTTTGTTCATACGTCATAACTTACAACAAAGACATATGAGGAAGAGGTTAATATGTTACGGGAAACATACAACTGGAGGTATGAATAAGCATTCAATCCATTAATCAGGCAGGGAGGCCAACGCTTAAAAAAATAAGTTATCCAGTAAGGGACTTTAAGGCTCTGTTCACATCTACGTGGGTCTGCATTCTGCATGTAGGCAGTCCATTCATTTCAATAAGCTGCCTTACCCGCAGAAACGCTGGGAAGAAAAGTATCAGATCCTTTTTTTAACATGTGCTTTGCGAATCGCATGGTGCTGCGGCACCATGCGGTAAACGCGTCACAAGTACCGATGAGTGGGGATGCCATTAAATGTTAATGGCACCCCTATGCAACTGCTAAAGTGCAGCACGTTTCTCCGTGGCTCAGGAGGACAAGTGTTCTCTGCCTGCCAGTAAGAATGCAGGTGGGCTGGGGAAGTGAGGGTTATGGTATAGCACCTGGGGAAATGACAGCTCTGAGCGACAGCATCTACCTGGGAGCGCCTTCCCTTTTACCCGTTCAGGGAGAAGAGCCAGGTCTTCATATTCTCTCGCGAAGCGAGAAAGGTCCATACACGAGGCCCCGCCCCCCCCCCGAGAGACCTTCTTAATTCTGCGTCGTTACCAGCACAAGGTAGTTTTAGTGTGTCTTTGGTGTATGGAAGGAAACCAGAGTACCCAGAGGGAACCCAAGGAGACCCAGAGAAAACCCACAAACTCCAGGGAGGCAGCGCCCCAGCCGGGACACGAACCAACCAGCCAGGCAGAAACGCCCACCACTCAGCCACTGTGCTATCCCGATATATGCTGAGCTATTCAAAGAACTTTGACCATTGTCCCACAATCCACGGATAAAAATCTGCTGAGGGCGGAAGAGTAGACACGCCCACTGCGCCGCTAGGATGGCAGAGTTCGAGAAGCCCCATGTTGACTTGGCCTGTCTCACTGACACCGGCTAGGTTCCAGGGGAAGGATGCTCTGCAGCGGCCCCACGGCCTTATCTATCTTTTGGATCCTTTCCTGAGGAAGAAATACATACAGGAACCAGACCTGCTGGGAGGGGACCATGCTGGGTTTTCCTAAAATTATGAGCCAGGCCCTCTAGGAAAAAACCCTGTCAACTCAAGATCCCGGGGTTAGAAGGTAGATAGAAGGTGCAAGAGAAGCAGATCGTTGAGGTAAGCCCCCGCCAAACTACTGCAACCCCCTTTAGAGGCAGGAAAAAAACCCCAGCCTCTGCCCTGACCTTGGTAAAGATCCGCAGAGAGGTGGTAAGGCAAAAGGGAAGTGCCCCGCAACTGCAAGTGGATGTCTCCACCCCCATTTTGACTGCCAATCTGAGAAACTTCTGAAGTTCCCCCCAATAGGAATGTTACAAATAGGCATCTCTCCGATTCAAGGAGGCCCTGTAATATGTGGGAGGAAGCAGCAATTCTACCAAAAACAGCGAGTCCATGCAGGATCTGTGTAGGCCACCTTTGCATTTCATGGGAAGGACTCTCTTCCTGTCTGCTATGCGATCAAGAATCGTCTCAGGCTCAGGACAAAAAACAGGTCCCCTGTGAGAGGGATACCACACAACCTTGGACATGCTCTCCCATATTGCGTCTTGTGCCAAAAAGCCCTCCTTAGCGAATTGGCGGACCAACCTCTTTGCTGTCTGTGCTTCTATGTGTGCTAGCTTCTAAACAAGTGTTCTAGAAACCCGTGCATCTTACCAGGGCCTGGTCACCTGAAGGCCTTCAACCCTCTGTGATGCCACCATCCAGGGGGCAATCCCCTGATACTAATCCCTGGTCACCAGAGGCCCCCTAGTCGGAGCCCCAAAAAGACTTGGAGCTGTAATTGCAGGTGGTTCTACAAAGTATTGACTCAGAGGGGCTGAATACAAATGCACGCCACACTTTTCACATATTTATTTGTAAAAAAATGTGAAAACCATTTATCATTTTTCTTCCAATTCACAATGATGTGCCACTTTGTGTTGGTCTATCACATAAAATTCCAATAAAATACATTTACCTTTTTGGTTGTAACATGACAAAATGTGGAAAATGTCAAGGGGTATGAATACTTTTTCAAGGCACTGTACATCAGGCTTTGTTAATTACAGTAAATATTCTCTATCTCTTTTTGCAAAATATATTTTTGCAAAATATCTTAATTAGGAGTTGTTAAAAAATGTGTACAGGTTTACTGTATATTGTTCAACAGTTACAATTGTAGTGACATTGTCAGGATTGTTTGGTCCTAAAATGGGTGGGATTAAAGTGTATGTACTGTACATCAAAAATGTTTTTTTGGCTAGATTAGAAAATTTTTGCAACACTTGTCAAGTTTTTATTGTCTGTTTGTCTCAGTGACAGAAATTGTTAGCAGATCCAAAATGTTAGAATTGCCAGTAGAGCATTAAGTAAATAAAAATATACCTATAGGGAGACCAGTTCAGGTGACAGCTGTCTAGAAGAGGAATTCCATTCACTTTGGAGACATTTCAGCTATGCTGCATCTTCAGTATGGGAATTGAAGGAAAATCTCCCAAACAGGATACAGCAAATAATTTAAAAAAAATCCAAATAAAATGTATCCAAAATTAAAAAGACTATATATATGTACTTTAATTAAAGTATGAATACAATAACCAACAATTAGACTTTTTAATGTATATGGTAGCTTGTTCAGGGTGGGCTGTAATGTGTGCCATTTCAACCTATCAACATGCTTATAAAATGCAGCATCTGAGGTGGCAACATATACCCACAACAATCTGAAGCATACACCATCTATCTAGCCCAAGCCAGGACTACTGTGGAACCTAGGATAATATTTAGTTTATGTGGTCTCTGTTGTTGACTACTGCAGTCTTTATCTTCTGATTTGTGGTTATTCCTTTGAACTGTGCCTGTATTTAGCTAGTGATGCCTATATCCTGCATCAGTTGTAGCACAAGGATCAAGACCCCAAGATACCAATCGCTTGAGAAAATAACAAGTAATAAAACAGAAGAGCTGCTGCAGTTGAAAAACAAGACTTCATCATTTTTCAATCCACACTTAAAGGTCAACTCCACTTTCATGGGAAAAAAATTGCAAATAAAAAGAAATAATATTATGTATACAATTGTGACACAAGTCCTATTGTAATTGAATGTTATTAAAAATTACAGTTCCTTTTAAAGCTACAATTTTTCTGAAAAATGCAATGCAATATGGCAACCTAAAGGTGTTCCGTACACAGATGGTGTACAGAACGAAGACACCCCCCCCCCAGAAATGTAATTTCCTGCCTCTATGATTGGCTCACTGATTTTCACAGAAGTCTACATTCAATTTTCGCATACAAGTCTAAATTTTGGGCATCATTTGCAACAAAAATTTAATTTTGGTAAGATACTCCCAAAGGGAAATCACATCTAAATGGATGCAGACCCTGCAGGTTTTCTCATTAAGAACCCTGCAGGTGCAGCAACTGTTTGATAATTATAAAACCACTCCCATACAAATTCACTTAACACATGGACACAGACAAACAGTTTTTTCTTCAGATAACAAAAGGTAGGAATCTGGAAAAAGTTTGTTAAAATCCTTGCAATATGCATAGATCACCCAGAAGGGAATGTTTTTTCTCAACAAAAGTGGAGATACTCTTTAATAACCACTTCAGCCCAGGAAGGTTTTACCCCCTTATTGACCAGAACATTTTTTGCGATACGGCACTGCGCCGCTTTAACTGACAATTGCACAGTCTTGCAACGTGGTACCCAAACAAAATTGACGTCCTTTTTTTCCCAGAAATAGAGCTTTCTTTTGGTGGTATTTGATCACCTCTGCGGTTTTTATTTTTTGAGCTATAAACAAAAAAATCAACGACAATTTCGAAAAAAAAAAAAAAAATATTTTTTAGTTTTTGCTATAATAAATATTCCCCCAATTTTTTTAAAAACAAATTTCTTCATCAGTTTAGGCCGATATATATTCTTCCACATATAGTTTTGGTAAAAAAAAAAACGCAATAAGCGTATATTGATTGGTTTGCGTGAAAGTTATAGCGTCTACAAAATAGGGGATAGATTTATGGCTTTTTTTTTTTTTTACTAGTAGTGGCAACAATCAGCATTTTTTATCGAGACTGCGACATTGCGGCGGACAGATCGGACACTTTTGACACTTTTTGGGGACCATTGATATTTATACAGTGATCAGAGCTAAAAATATCGATTGATTACTGTATAAATGTCACTGGCAGGGAAGGGGTTAACACTAGGGGGCGATCAAGGGGGTTAAATGTGTTCCCTCAGTTCTAACTGTGGGGGGATGGGAGTGACTAGAAGAGCAGACATATCGATGTACCTAACTAACAGGAACACACGATCTGTCTCTCCTCTCCTGACAGAACCGGGATTTGTGTGTTTTCACACACAAACCCCTTTCTGTCTCTCGTGCCCGCGATCACGGGTGGCTGGCCGTCATCGCGACCATCGGCCACACGCAACGGGCCCACCACAGTGCAGCCTGCTAAGGCTCTTAAAGGAGCCGACATACCTGTACGTTGTTTTGCGCAGGAGAGCAAACCTGCCGACATATATGTACATGAGCCGGTCAGGAAGTGGTTAAAACATAATGGGAACCTTAGATATGTGTTATGATGCAAAATCATTTTATTTGTGATTTTTGTGAATGTGCCATCTCTGGTACTACCTAATACCACCTAATAGCTCTAAAGAGTTATTCCTCCCAGAACTGATATCTCACTTTTGGATAGATGGGTAGAGAAGTAATTCCCCTGACAGTTTCCTGTATCTCTCAGGGACTGTTATTGGTAAACTCTTTGCACTTGAGTTCCTGGGAATGTACACCTTCTGTTGCCTTTTTAAGGGGTCCCACTGTTCCTGCTGAAAGTTTTATTTATTTTGTGTTATGGGGAATGCAATAAGAAAAGTTGCAACATGCAAAGGCCTCATACACACTGGGTATTAAGCCCCAGTGCATGGGACTCCAGCATTTAGCTATGAGTGGAGGGCACAGGCTCACCATTCAATCCCACTGCCGGTGTTCTGACATATAGTGTCCTCCTATCAGATAGTGTTCGCCCTGTACTGCGCAGGCGCAATGCCTGCACAGTACGGAGCAGCAGGAGATGCCAAAAATGTCCGAAGTTGATCAGCTGACCATCAGCTGTACACGGCGCTCGGGCACCTGTTAGTGATGGCTGTGTAAGAGGGCCCTCGCAGGCTCGCTTCGCTCGCCACGCTTCGGGCACGGCCTCGCTGCGCTCGGCAACTATTTATTCTAACTCTATGTCCACTTGGATAGTAGGGAATGATCCTGGACATAGGGTAAGAATAAATGCGCAGGCGCCGTGTACAGCTGACGATCAGCTGTTGAACTTCGGAGACTTTCGGCGTCTCGTTTGTCCTCCGTACTGCGCCTGCGCAGTACAGGACGGACACTTCTGGATAGGGGACTGTATTCGACAAGACACCGGCAGCCTGTCAAACTGTATCAGAGTTTGTAGCTGGGTGGGGCTGGGCGGTGCACCCAGCAGTAGGTATGTTTAGGGCAGTGTGTGCCAGGAACAAATGCCTGGTACACAAGCAGAATGCATTCTGTGCATTCATCCCTAGACACATACTGTCCTAAATAGAAGTACTGTTAAGTGCATTCATCAGCCTGTCCAGCTGCATCAGACTCTCATAGATTTTCACAGGCTGCAGGCAGTGCAGATGGTTGGTGCGCTTGTGCCTCCAGATACAGACAAATGGAAGAGCCTCATGCACCAGGTCTAAATGTCTAGTGTGCATGAGCCCAAAGGTGGGTGACCCAAAGTTCTTGGGTGGACATAAACAATTTTTGTAGAAGTTCAGTAAAGTTCTTAGGCAGTCATATTTTAAGTGCTAGGAAAGATTTCTAGACAGCACATAGCATTCAAACAAGAATCAAGAGATGGGGCAGGAACCGCAAAGGCTAGTTTAGCGGAGGCAAAATTACAGTATGTAGCATGAGGGGTGTGCAGTACGAACACAATGTACAGGGATATTGAAAATGGTAATGACATAAACACACACGCACAGACTGAACTGGATGGACTAGTGTCTTTATTTAATCTTAAAACCTATGTAACTACTACTTACCCAACGAAACATGTTGAAAATAAACTGGTGTAACCTTGATTATAGTGCCCCCCTTATTCTAGAGGGGTACCTTTTTCAATGATCTAGTCCTTTAGAAGGAGTTCTGTTTGCTGTTTTTAAACTGTATATGGGTGTGTATATAGAAATACTTCCATTTTCAATAAATACTTTCTTTTAATATTTTTATTTTTTTGTATTAATAAAATATATTCAATTTTAATCTGTGAGTTTATAATCTGTACAAGTGGTAACATGAAAGTCCTGATTGCCTCTCCCAGTCCTAGCTTTTTTTCCTCTATGTTTATGGAATGAAGGTACTAATTACTAATTAACCTGTCACTTTTCGAAGCATGATTGATCAACTATGTAACTACAGTATATATAACATCATACAACCAGCAAAGAAAGAGCTACTAAAACAACCTTATAACTGCTTGCAGAGACATTAAAATGTTCCAATCTAAAACAAACATTACACATGCAGAGCCAAAAGTCAATGCATAAAAACTAATATAGCTGTATGCAAACATTTTTATCTTTGATCTGTGTAGAGGTTTACAGTCTAACCCCTACAAAGCCTATTTATTGTCATCTAAAGGACTGGTGCTGTGCAGCTCCATCCATACAGTACTTCTGCAAATGTGCAGCTTCTTCCCAAATTAGCCTTCAACTACAGTACTTTCCCCAGATGGGAATAGGAAAAAAAAAAAGTTGGCAAGATGCATGTGTTTTTTAGATAGTGCTCCAAGCTCATTTAATAACTTTTGGCAGTAGACATGTGTAAACAGGAAGCTCGGGAAATATATACATCTTGGCTGCTCTGTAGAAGTTGGAGAAAAGTTAAACAGAAATTTATCTTACAGTAAGTGACTGATATACAGTATACTGTTTGGAAGTCCTCAGTTTACCCTAACGTGTTTCTGGAGTTAGGCATTTTTGTTACATAAAAATCAAAGGCGTAACTACAAATCTCGGGACCCTATAGCAACTTTTTAAAGAGGTCTTCCAACGTTAACGATCTCTCTGTGCGTCATTCAGCCAATCGCATTGTTGGCCAGTGGCCTTTAGTACACACTTAATAATGGTCCCCTTTAACAATGCTAGTCAGTGGTCTATATTGCAGGCCTAATAATAATAGCTTTTACCTTATTATCCCTAATATGAGCCCTCATAAACATTCATGGCCGATGGCTTATTTAACAACATGAGTTATAAACATTAAAGTATAACTAAAGGCAAAACTTTTTTCTTTGTTTTGCAAACAGTGGAGAAGTATTAGAACATCTGTCAGTTTTTAAAGCTGTCTGTACCCCCGTTAGGAGATTAACCCTCTCTATTTGTCCTGTTTCCCAATATCATTGAAAGTGAAAGAAAGAGAAAATCCCAAATTTTGCGCTGTCCCCAGAAAAGTCATAGAGAGGAAATCTTCCAAAAGGCACACTAGTTCTGGTAACCCGGGGTCCCCAAGGATTTCCCTTAATTTGCAGGGATTTCCTTTCACTTCCTGTTTGGCTATGAGACAGGAAGTGATGGTATATCTCTGCAATGGGACACAGATGGCGAAAAAAAAAATGACAGAGTTTCTTGTGTAAATACAGTATGTACACAAGAGAATTTATTAAGTAAGTTACCCAGCGCATCAGGTGCATTGCTAGTGCAACCCAACAGCAGTGGGTGGAATTTATTATTCAGACAACAATCTCATAGTAAATCTATTTTATAATATGGCTGATTTTTTTATGTTCTGTACTTCTTTGCTGTACAGCAAGATTGTCAAATATCACTGTATCTTTTCTAATCCTTCAAATTAGAAGGTGCTGATGTGCATATACAGTGCCTTGAAAAAGTATTCATATCCCTTGGAATGTTCCAAATTTTTTTCATGTTACAACCAAAAGATGTAAATGTATTTTATTGGGATTTTATGTGATAGACCAACACAAAGTGGCACATCATTGTGAAGTGGAAGAAAAATGATAAATGGTTTTCAACATTTTTTACAAATAAATATATGAAAAGTGAGGCGTGCATTGTTATTCAGCCCCCCTGAGTCAATACTTTGTAGAACCGTCAATGCCCACACAGGTATATGGACAGAGGTTAAATAGTATGATACTTGCAGACGTGACCTCTACGGTTTCGCGGTCACAGCCGCTTCTTCAGGAGGCGTCTGATAGTATGGTCTATGAGGATGAAAAGCAATATAGTATCAACATAACAAATCAAATGCAAAATTAATATTCAAAAAGTACATAGTTAGTATTGGAGAACATATTTAGAATTTACAGTTTAGAAATTGCACTCACCAAACTATAACCTGTGAAGGTTCTCTGGAGCGATACAGTGAGACGCCCTCGAGAGGCGATCCCCCCCCCTAAGCTCTGTTAGATTGGATGGAGAGCGTCTGTGAACAGCAATTTTCAAGTCTTGCCACAGATTCTCAATTTGATTTAGGTCTTGACTTTTACTGGGCCATTCTAACACATGAATATGCTTTGATCTAAACCATTCCATTGTAGCTCCGGCTGTATGTTTGTCCTGCTGGAAGGTGAACCTCCATCCCAGTCTCAAGTTTTTTGCAGACTTCCATCAACTCTGACCAGCTTCCATGTCCCTGCTGAAAGAAAAGCATCCCCACAACATATTGCTTCAACCACCATGTTTCACGGTGCGGATGGTGTGTTCAGGGTGATGTGCAATGTTAGTTTTCCACCACACAGAGTTTTACTTTTAGGCCAAAAAGTTCCATTTTGGTCTCCTCTGACCAGAGCACTTTCTTCCACATGTTTGCTGTGTCCCCCACATGGCTTCTCACAAACTGTAAACGCTACTTCTTATGGCTTTCTTACAACAATGCCTTTCTTCTTGCCACTCTTCCATAAAGGCCAGATTTGTGGAGTGCAGGACTAATAGTTGTCCTGTGGACAGATTCTCCAACCTGAGCTGTGGATCTCTGCAGGTCCTCCAGAGTTACCATGGGCCTCTTGGCTGCTTCTCTGATTAATGTGTTGGTAGGTTTGCAGTTGTGCCGTACTCTTTCCATTTTCAAATGATGGATTGAACAGTGCTCCACGAGATGTTCACAGCTAGGGGAAATTTTTATATAACCTAACCCTGCTTTAAACTTCTCCATAACTTTATCCCTGACATGTCTGGTGTCTTCCTTGGCCTTCGTGATGCTCTTTGTTCATCAAGGTTTTATTGTTCTTTTGTGCTACTGTGATTCTGTTGATTAACACTACATTGTTTTTTCACCCTTTGTTTTATTATTTGCATTTTAAGTAGCAGCACGTATATGTATATATATATACATATATGTATATTTAGTTCAACAGAGCAGTGCTTATATGAGTATATATTACACTGATGACACCTGTACACTTTAGACACTCCTTCCATTTGAAGACACCACTTCCCAGGTGTGCAGCCTTTGGGGACTGGTACCACTGTGCCTGTACCGGTCTCCACAAATACAGCATTTGTGTCACCTCTCTCCCGGTGACTAATCCCACGTCTGCTATGAGATACAGAAAACGCTTTCTCCTTCTTTAACCACTGTGCTTGTCTTATTCTCCCAAGGTACCTTAAACATCTCTTCTGTGACTCCATGATTGGTCCCTAGGCACTTTGTGCCATGGGTCTGGTCCCAAAGAGTGGGGAACCGGCCGCTAGCGGAGGTGCCAAGCACTTTACCCCCTCCACTACCAGAGTAACTGTCACCTCCCATTTCCTGGCTGATTGGCTGACTTGCATGTGACACAAACAATGTAGCCCTTAGCATCAGCACATTAACTTCATTTGCATAGCACTCTGTGTGTTAGACCCATGTATTGTATCTTCCTCTAACTCAGTCCCCTTGTTGTGTTGCAAATCCTCTTCTTTAGATATGCTGTGCATACACAACTTTAAGAGACTTCAGACCAGGCAAAGCTATTAAACAAATGATATCCTTTACTGAGTTAGTTGCTGATAACAGTGCAGTTCTCAAAACATTCTCAACACAGATCCTATACAAAGATCTTCTAATATCCCAAAGAGTGTGTATACCTTATATAGAAGGCAAGTCCATAAAGCAATCCTTTGGAAGGCAAGAGTCAATTTAGGCAATAATCCACAGGAGGTAGTGCAAGTCTCTTAGAGTCCATGATTGGCAATAGTCCATAAAGGCAGTAAATCCATGATTAGCTGCTACAGTCCACAGGGGTTTCCAGACTCACCGGGAACCCGGATTAGGCTCCCAAAGGGGGTGATCACTCCAGCAGAGTAACAGGTTACATTTTGGCAGTAACTACCCAGGGCTCAACCCAGGGGCTTGGAGGGGGCCCCTTTTATGTTGGGTGACCTGAAGGGGCAGAAAACTTGCTGAAAATGTTGGGAAAAACATTAACCCATACAGCCTGGTTACCCCCAGCTCTCAGGTCAACCCGAGGAAACAGGAGAACATCAAGACATTGTAACATTTGGCACCTAGCTGGCTCAATAAAAATGATGAAATTAGCACAGCCAGGAAAAACAAGTGTTTACACAAAAAAACATGTTAACCTGTTGTAGGCACCTGCCTAGAGGCCAGTTTCAGAGAGAGCAGTGACACTGGCTGCAGTGCCTGGGCAGCAATGTCACTCATAGCCTTACTATGACACATCCGTTGTTCGCTGTCACCCCCCCCCCCCCCCCGAAGCTGGCATTGAGAGCCGGTCTTGTGACAGACTGGTGCGTCCCTAGATTAAGTAAGTATACACATCTTTCCTCTACAGGGTAGTTAGTATAGGGCTTAGAATGGGGGTGGGAACAGGTTTAAGCTTAGATAGGTTTAGACCAGACTTCTACTATAATCACTAGGAGTAGTCATCACAAAAGCTTGCATCTTTAAGTAAGCCAATAAAAGGTATCACTTAAACTCCAAACTTTCTGCATTAACCAATGGTTAACACTTTATTATCACTGGGAAAAGCAAATGATCACCAAACAAATGGAAATAATGCTCACTATGGAATAGGAATAAGCTGCATTCAGTTGCAACTTGGTCTGAAGTAGGTTTGGCAGTCACATCATCTACATGTAAGCAAAGGAGTGGGGATGCTTAAGATGTAATTGACCTATTATGGCCTATTATGGCCACATGGTCATATTTACTGTATGTCAATCGCATTGCCCAAATATGGTCATGCTCTGGTCAATGATGTCACAAATATCTCCGCCCCTTTGTGTACTTGCAGCTGCATGATGGAGAATGTCCTGGGCCAGGGGGTATGACAGCTTTCCATGGGTTCTGCCAAGCTGGGTTTGATCTGAGTTCAGACTGAACCCATCTCAATGCTCTATGAAGAAAGCTACACAAATATAAAAGTATCTTGTAACAATCAATGGCATGTGATTGGAGCATTGTGTGATCACAGAGGATTAAGCACTACTTTATATCTGTATTTTTGGTGATCATTTGCTACACCTAGCAATTACTTGCTAATAATTTTAGTAGCAAATTCAGGCTACTAAAATCTCTTGTATCGTGCTTACTACCTTGCTGAGAACCAATTTTATTTTCTGCTTCTTCCTGCCTGATATAATATAAAATTACTGCTATGGTACTGTTCTTGATTTAGAGTTCATTTTTTTCAGCTGCCCTTGTGGCACAGGCGCTTATTCCATTATATCTAGTTTATGACTTATTCCTTGTAAAAGCTTTTGCTCCACAAGTTCCTTCTTACGCTCGATCAAACACCAGTACAGCATGAATTCTATTGCAAGCTATATTTACTGTTTCTGTGCCAACTTCGGCTGGTATAGGTGATGCCCTTGTCTGGACAGTTCATAAATATTTAGAAATCTGCTGTAGCCGACCCTTTCCCACACTCTGCAGAAACATTAAGTAATAGTATTTGTGCAATCAGGCTTGCAGTCTGCAGGCACTAGTCTTTCATAATTTCAAAAATAATTTGCTTTTTAAATGATGCCAAGCTTGTGAAATTTTTTTATAGAAGAATAAAACACAGACTCACTAAAATGGACAATAGGATGAGAGTGGAGAGGAGAGGTATAATGTTTTTATGGGGAAAAAATAGTTAATCTTTAATGAGCACATGCGTTAAGTCATTATTGCTGTGTTTACCTTGAACCCTTTCGATGCCAGAGCCGTTTTTGCGTTTTTTGCACACATGTTTAAAAAATCCTTTTAGGTCTGAAGAAAACACAAAACCCAAAAATATTATATATTTTCTGAAAGCAGACATCCTAGAGAATAAAATAGTGGTAGTTGCAATTTGTTATGTAACACGATATTACCGCAAAGGTCTAGGAAATGCAAATTTTCAGTAAAAAACGCACTAACGTGAATTTTAGGGCAAACAAACATAATAAATTACCCACATTTTTGGTAAAATATAAAACACGAGGTTAACCTTAAATTTTTGTGCACCTGTGAAATGGCGTCAAACTTCACTACCCAATGTTTTCTATAGGCGACGCTTCAAAAAAACCCTATAGGTATCAGTTTAATGTTACGGAGGAGGTCTAGTGTCGTGTGCGGCGATATGTAATATGTGTATTGCAATCAACGTTTTCACGCGTAGGAGCCCCGATGCATGCGTTTACGTTCGTGCGTGTTTATATGTGGTGGTGGGGGGGCCTAAAAAAATTTTTGGGGGGGGTGGATTTTATGTGCTTGGATGTAACTTTCTTTTTTTTTTGCAAAAAAATGATTTGTAGGTGACAGGTTCTCTCTATTGAGATATGCAGGGTCTAAAAGAACCTGCACATCTCCCCTGTACTCCACTGAATGTCTTGCAATGCAGATCGCATTGCAAAACATCCTTTCCCGGCTGAGCTAGCTGGGGACACCGAGAGCTTGATCTGGAAGTGACGTCAGAGTCCGCTCTTCTCCTTCCCCTCTACCTGCCGGCACCCACCATGGAGATCTCAGGCCCGCCGATGGGCAAGCAGAGCCCAGTAAGCATGGCAGGGTGCAGCGGTGGGGGGAGTACCGGTACCGGGCTGTGTGCGAGTGATCGGGCGGCGGCGGAGCCGTCCGAATGCTCTAACCTGGCTGCAGCCAACAGATTGTGTGTATAACTCCCCCCGCTGTTAGGCCCATACGATGTATGGACCTGGCGGCGAAAGGGTTAAAGGAAAATTTTAAAGGAAGTGAATTTCATAATTTTACCAGCTTATCCTTTAATAGTTTTGTTATTGTATTACATGCAGACATTTGTCGATTAGCCATGGATTAACACCTTCTCACCCGGCCTGTAGCAGACTGACAGCCGAGCAGGACTTTGCTATGTTGGAGTGGCCATTATATGACGTCCTCTCAGAAGAGATGCAGCGGACACAGCTCATGACTGATCACTATACTGCTGCCAGAGTCATGTGATCGTTGGGACCAATCACAGCAGATCATATGACAGTTGTAAACAATAGATGGCTTCCTTTCATGCAATCCATTGTATACAATTGTGTTGCTAGCTGTGATTGGTCACAGTGATCACAAGGTACAGAGAGGGCCAATCACAGACCATCTGTACCATCTCAGATAGCAAGGATAACTTGCCACAAATTTGTGGCAGTATTGAATTGTAAGTCTGTTACTTTGCTGCACATTTTCACTGCAAGTTATACACTTGCAGAGCACTTGAAGCACAAGTTTTAGTTGACACTTTTCCAATTTGTAGCAAATTTGCGTGGCAAGTCTCTAGCAAGAGCAAAGTTGCAGTGGTGAGTCTATAGCAAGAGCTCTGCAAGTCTACAGCATGAAAATTCAGCCAAAGTGACTCCTGCGGTGGGATGATTATTGCACAACGTAACTGAACCAGAACTTGCAGCAGACTTGCAGAATGTTTGCAAAGAAAGCTGATCTGGAGTCATGCAATGACTCCAGAGACTTGCTGCAATTGTGCAACAAACTTGTGAAGCCTGGCAAGTCTAGCACTAGCTTAGCAAGTAATTTTGCAGCACAATTACTTGCTATTTGGGATGTAATTAGCTTTGGCCAATCCCATCTAATCACAACAAAAGACACTGAATGAATCAGTTTCATTCAGCAAAAATGGTTGCTTATACCAATGAAATTTATTGGTATAAGCAATCATAATGTGTAAACAAAAAAAAACAAAAATCTGATCACTTCCCCAAAATAGTACAGTGTTACTATGGCGCTTCTAGTGAAGTTTCAAATCATGATTCAAATTGCTCAGGTTTAAACAGGGGCCTTAAAGGATAAATCATAATATCCAATATTTCATGCATCCGACCAAATGAGAGCAATATGCCTTGGGCTGAAACTTCCCAATCTATATGATAGCACTCTTAAGACCTTTTTCACAATGCCAGTGGGCTGCGTTAACGGTAATGCGCCGCTAGTTTTATCGAGGCTTTACCGTAGTTTTAGCAGCGCTTTTCGGGAGCTTTTAACCCCCGCTAGCGGCCGAAGAAAGGGTTAAATGCTCCCAAAAAGTGCTACTGCCGGCAGCGCTGCCCATTAATTTCAATGGCAGGGGTGGTGGAGGAGTGGTGTATACGCCGCTCCTAAACGGCTCCAAAGATGCTGCTTGCAGGACTTTTTCTAACGTCCTGCAAGTGCACCGCTCCAGTGTAAAAGCACTCGGGCTTTCACACTGGGGCTACAGGGGAGGCGTATTGCAGGCTCTATTTTTAGCCCATTAGCGCCTGAAAAACGCCTCAGTGTGAAAGGGGTCTTAGAGTTGCCTGTTGAAGTCAGAAATTGCACACAACAGATCACAGGTGTCTGATAATTATGAAAATCATTAGTAGCGATCAATAATTAACATCCCAAACTTCTTTTCAAGCTTTAGCCCAGGTTCCCACTGAGCTGCGGGAATGAAGCCGTGTGAGTTCAGCCGAACTCGCACAATTTCACTCCCGCAGCATGTCAGTCCCGTGGCGGGATTTCACAGACATCTGTGTGGGTTTATGCACAGATGTCAATGGAAATCGCAAAAAGTAGTACAGAAATTATTTTTTGAAATCGGCCCGGTGCCGCAAATGCAGTGTCGCACCGATTAGGATGGTGCCATTGCCGCCGATTTGACATGCAATTTGACATGTCAAATCGCAATACGCACCAATGTGAACCAGGACAAAAATTCTGTCAGCAGTGGCAGCAATTTTGCTATAAATGTTTATATGCACATAAATGTTTTCTGGGATTGCATCATTCAAGCGCTGTTGCACTTTGACACCCCTGAACTCATGTAGATTATACTGTAGGTAGATTTGGTCTGTTTCTTTCAGTGAATTACTGTTTTATTTGAAACATAAAAATGTGAGCCTGCTTGCTAAACATTGCTGCGCTGTTAAAAAGAGCCACAAGAATGTTGTTTTATTTTTATTGGAACTATGCACATAGAAAAATATGCCAGGGTGTAGTCAATCCATATGCGATGAATCAGCGTAGAGCAGTCACAGTGCTGATCTCTTTTGCACTAAGCCAGTTACTTGGAGTCATTCCTCATACATGCCCAAAAGCAGACTTCTGCTCCTGGTGGAGAACTTGTAGAGAATCAAAATTTTGTTAGGAAGCCTCATTAACCACTTCAATACAGGGCACTTTCCCCACTTCCTGCCCAGGCCAATTTTCAGCTTTCAGCGCTGTCGCTTTTTAAATGACAATTGCGCGGTCATGCTACACTGTACCCAAATAACATTTTTATCATTTTGTTCCCACAAATAGAGCTTTCTTTTGGTGGTATTTGATCACCACTGGGGTTTTTATTTTTAGCTAAACAAATAAAATTTAACATTTACATTTGACATTTAAAAAAAAAAAGTTTTTCGTGTTTCTGTTATAAAATTTTGTAAATAAGTAAGTTTTCTCCTTCACTGACGGGCATTGATAAGGCTGCATTGATGGGCACTGATGAGGTGGCACCAATGAGGTGCCACTGATGGGCGCTGATGCTGGGCACTAATATGCAGCCCTGATGGGCACTGATAGGCGGCACTGATGGGCACTCATAGGTGGCACTGGTATGCAGCACTGATGGGCATTGATAGGTGGCACTGAAAGGCTGCACTGATCGGTACTTATGGGTGGCACTGATGGGCACTCATAGGCGGCACTAATGGGTGGCACCGATGGGCACTGATAGGTGGCACTGATGTTCACTGAGGGATGGCACTGATGGACACTGATAGATGGCACTGATAGGCATCACTGATGAGGAGGCACTGGCAGGCATTTATGATGGGCAATAATTGGCATCATTTATGGGCACTGATTAGCATCATTTATGGGCACTGATTGGCATCCCTGGTGGTCATGGGTGGGCATCATTGGTGGGCATCCCTTCTGGTCCTGATTGGCATCCTTGGTGGTCCTGGGTGGGCATCCTCGGGGGGGGCTGCACTGGTAATCAGTCAGTGCAGACCCCCGCTTTCAGGAGAGCAGCCGATCGGCTCTCCTCTACTCGCATCTGTCAGGCACGATACACGGCTTTTCCTGTTTACACTGTGATCAGCTGTGATTGGACACAGCTGATCATGTGGTAAAGAGCCTCCGTCAGAGGCTCTTTACCTAGATTGGAGTTTCAGTGTGTCAGACTGACACCACACTACCGATCGTCGCGCTGCGCGGCCCTTGAGGACGTATGCTGCTTTGTTATCCTGCTGGACGTCATATAACGCCAAGTCAGGATAACTTCCCGGCAGTCATTCTGCTACAGGCCAGGCAGGAAATGGTTAATCAAAGAGTCCACAGCTTTTTGTATTAAGGATGAATTCATATAATTGGTTTCTGTGTGTCCCATTCACACTGCAATGCAGTACAGAGCTGTGCTGCAGTGTGTTGCAATAGAATGCAGATATGCTGCATTTTGTTGCGGCACACTGTACAGAATCGCATGGCACCATACAGCAGCGCAGAAGTGTAGCAAAGATAACGTTTTGTACAAAAAAAGGGGAGCTGTTTATGATGCACTAAATCACACACTACATGACTCCCACTGCTTTCAGGAATGGACAGCTGCCGTTTTTAAATGCTTGGATGTAGCTTTATTTTTTGACACTTTTTTTTCATTAAAAACTAATATCACATAGGGGACCAAAAGTCCCCTATGAGCTATAATGTCTTTGTGACAGGTCCTCTAATCTATTAGGCCCCTAAGGTCTCACCCGCCCTGCATTGGAGCTAATGAAGTACAGCTTGCACTCCATTAGCTTCTTCCCAGGCCAGGGAAACTTAAACCTAAACAGTTATTCTGGGTTCTTTACAGAAACCATTGAGACCTGCCATGTGGGCCCCAGCCCCACAGGTAGGAAAGTAGACCTTAGGCAGCATGGCAGGAAGGCACACTTCTGGGGGCCAGTAAAAATAACCCATGGATGTAGAGCCACCTGATCACTTTTTTTCAGAAAGCCAAACAGTCAGTTTGTGAAAGATATGAACAAAGGAATGTGAGTAACCCCCCCGCCCCCAACACCCCACTACCACCACTGATATATGATATACATAGGTGGCAGTAAGAGGGTTACATTTGACTGCAAAATGTTTCTACATGTTGTGAGTTTGCTATTACCTTCTTGCATTGGTGAACAGAGCTAAACTAGAAAGTGTCCCCAATACAGGCAGGGGCCTTTGAGGGAGACAATGGAGAGTGTGTACTGGAAGAACAAAACAAAAAAAAAAATGAGGCGGAATAAATAAAAATGAGGCAGAATCGACAGACTACTTTTTTCTGCCGTCACTCTTCTATATTTCTATGTTAACACAGGCTATTTTGGGAGATTGATATTACTCAAATGGCCATTGGCCTGGAGGGACCTCAGAAAAAAATATCCATGACCTAGGAGAGAAGGAAGAACTATACCTCCCAGTGTATCCAAAACCACATGGCTGTGCCTGGCTACTTGTGGGTACTCCTGAAGACAGAGACTGAGTTTGCTACATTTGAGTACCCACTTAGTGCTCAGCATTCCCCGAGCACTGTAGAGCTGTCCAGAGCACTGACTGGAGAGCACCAAAAACTGTGGGTGCATTCAGAGACCAGACAAGCAGAGTGAAGGAAAAGTTAGTCTGAGCTGGTGTGGGTTCATTCTTCTGGGAGGAAAGCCACTGCTGCTCTGGTATCAAGGAGTCCAAAGAAGGAGAAAGTCATGATGTTATCCATTACCAGCTTGAGAGATAGGCCCTTCCTTCCTCTTTCTGGGTCTCAAATCTTCAGATGTGATAGCCAACTGACTTTTTGTATTTTTACTTGAGAGCTCAAATGTGAGGTTTAAGGCCCCCACACCAGCCAATGATACACATAATCCACTACCTGCTTAACTGAAATGCATTGCTTTTTCCATGTAGCCTAGTGGTGTCCGACTTCCCAGTATGTTACTGATTGCAATTGTGATTCGCTCTTTCCTTATCTGCTGAGAAACTTTGCTGAATACAATTATTAGCCAGGCAAAGGTGTGTCAGTGACTGCCAGAGTTTCCAAGGCAGGTCATCCTCTCCGAGACAGAAGAAACCATTACAACCAGCAGCTCCTCTGGACACAGGACACAGTACTACATGCATATGTAAAATCAGCAGCATTGCACCCAAAGCACATATACAGAGTATTAACATACAGTGCAGTAATGTATATTAAAAAGCGTGTTTAAATGTGTATTATGCACATACAAAGTTCTGAATCCCTAGATTTTTGCAGACATTAAGCCCAACTTCACATTGACTGCAGGAATGAAATGGTGCGAGTTCAGCTGAACTCGCACCATTTCATTCCCGCATGTCAGTCCCGACTTCGGGGGCGATTTGCACAGATGTCAATGGAAATTGCACCCTGAAATCACCAAAAAGTAGTACAGAAACTACTTTTGGGAATGGGTACAGCGCCGCAAATGACAGACAGATTCGGACGCTGCCATTGCCAGCAATTGTCACCGATTATGTCAAATCGCATGCCAAATCGCATCAATGTGAACCAGGGCTTAGAGATTTGGGACCTTTATGGTATAGTTGCTGGTGCTCTGGGACATTTGGCTGAC
Source organism: Aquarana catesbeiana (assembly GCF_042186555.1). Taxonomy (NCBI): domain Eukaryota; kingdom Metazoa; phylum Chordata; class Amphibia; order Anura; family Ranidae; genus Aquarana; species Aquarana catesbeiana. The sequence goes on along the minus strand of NC_133331.1, from coordinate 132,296,371 downwards.
TTTTCACTAATGCGTTGCATAGACCTAGACCTTGCCTTTACAATTATATAATTCAAACAGCTTATTTTTTAAGTCATATACCATAGATTTAAGATTTCATAGTGAATATTTTTTTACACATTCATAAGACATTGCACATAGGAACATAGGATTAGAACACAAGAGATATTTCTGTTAGAACAATACAGTAGCATATCTTAACAGAATGTTAAGATAACTGTAAAAACAATCATCACTGTTTCTCCCCTTTCTCCCCTAGTATGCCACGTACACACGATTGCACATTGATCGGACATTCCGACAGCAAAATCCATGGATTTTTTCTGACGGATGTTGGCTCAAACTTGTCTTGCATACACGCGGTCACACAAAGCTTGTCGGAAATTCCAAACGTCAAGAACGCGGTGACGTACAACAGGTACGACAAGCCGAGAAAAATTAAGTTCAATAGACAGTGCGGCTCTTCTGCTTGATTCTGAGCATGCGTGGAACTTTGTGTGTCGGAATTGTGTACACACGATCGGAATTTCCGACAGCGGATTTTGTTGTCGGAAAATTTGAGATCCAGATCTCAAATTTTGTGTGACGGAAATTCCGATGAAAAATGTCCGATGGAGCCTACACACGGACGGAATTTTCAACAAAAAGCTCCCATCGAACATTTTCCGTTGGATGGATAGATTAATGAGGTTGTGGTTATCTCACCAAGCAGTGAATGATGAGGGTTCAGTGAATTCTGATTTTGGTTGCTTTTGGTTACTTCACTTAATCCTTTTTTTCTGAATATGTATGTTACAAAATACAGGCACAATCATACCCATTATGTGATATAACTGTATACTGGTGATAAAACAGTTCTCAGGTAAAAGTATACCTTTTTAAAGAAGCATTTTGAAATAAAAGTAGGGCTTTTTTTTTTTTAAATAAAAGTATTGTTATATATCTATTAGATTGTAAGCTGTCGGAGCAGGGCCCTCCTAACCCTCTTGTATTGTATTGCATTGCAACTGTACTATCTCACTTTATATTGTAAAGCGCTGTCCAAAATGTAGGTGCTATATAAATCCTAAATAATATTATTAATAACGATAATAATAATAATAATAGAACTATATAAGTGAACTGCTTATGTGACAACCAATCTTTTCCTTTCGTTTTTTTTTTTTTTTACCTCATGCACACAGGGGGGGTTATTTACAAAAGGCAAATCCACTTTGCGATACAAGTGTAAACTACAAGTACAAAGTGCACTTGAAATTGCACTGAAAGTGTACTTGGATTTGCCTTTCATAAATAACCCCCAGGGTGTTTTAAATACCGCTTTTAGGTGTCGTTTTGCATTTTTTCCTGCCTCTAAACATCCCCAATGTTAGCCTATGTGTCCATGAACACATAGGCATTTACAGGCATGTAGAGGAAGAAAAAAACCCCTGGGCCAGCGCATTCAGGAGAGGAGTGTTCCAGCATCAAAAAATGCTTAATATGGGTAAAAGTGTGTAAATGTGTCAACCCTAGGCGCATCAAGCGTGTGAGCATGCATTCATTTTAATGGCCAGAATAAATGTATAAATGTAAATGTATAATAGAATTAATGAATGCACAAGCGCTTAATGCCTCTAAACAGTTTTAGGCACGTTTTTAAAACTCTATAAAGGAGGAAATATTTTTTTAAAGCTGCTCTTTTCTCCCCTGGAGCATAGATGTCCACAGGAGTAAAAAAAAAACATCCTGTGCGCATGGGGCCTTGAAGTGATTGTAAAGGTTTGTTTTTTTGTTTTGTTTTTTCAAATAACAAACATGTTATATTTACTTGCTCTGTGCATAGGTTTTGCACAGAGTGGCCCCGATTCTCCTTTTCTGGGGTCCCCCGGTGGCACTCTTGGCTCCTCCTCTTCATTGAGTGCCCCCACGGAGAGCCACATTCCACTTAAATTATTTTTTATTAAAGAGTAGAGTTTAGCAAGTTACAATTGAACATTTAACATTATCCATGTACATATAGCAGTAGGGCAGCTACCAATAATAGCTTAATATTTCACCAGTTATACAATTAGTTATGTGTGCATATTGTTATTCTACTACTACTGTTATTCTACTATGGGTTGAAACATGTCATATGATGTTGATCATAATATAAAAGTAACAGTAGGTTAGGGATGTATATGACTGGGTATTGTCATACCAACAAGCAAACTTATGAAAAGTTAAAATGATAAGAATACAAAACAACAGAAAAAGAAGGTAAATAAAAATAAAGAATAAAGTTTACCTTCATTAGAATGATATTAAACATCATTAAGTTTTGTGCTGGCTAGAATACCAGTGCGCCAAAGAGGAGTCTCTGTAAATCTTGTGATCCATAGGAGCTATTTTACTGAAAATTGGGAGATTGAGTTAGAGGTGAAAGCAAAGAATTTTTCGTAGAGATGCAGGGTTTTTACTCTTACTATTTATTAGGTGCTTTGTCTGTCCTCCAGATTGAGGTAATGGTTAGATGTGCTGCTATGAGGACGTGGGTGATTACACATCTATGTTGCGTGGGAATATTGTCGATACCAAAGTTGAGAAGGGCTAGGGTGGGATTGGGAGGGAGGATATTTCCTGTAATCTTTGCTAATAAGGAGAATATTACGTTCCAGAAGCTTCTCACAGATTTACACTCCCACAATAAGTGGAATAGTGTTCCTTTGGAACCACAGTCCCTCCAACACAAGCTAGGAGCATTTTTAAAAATATGTGATAGTCTCACTGGTGTTAAGTAGCTCCTATGTAATAGTTCCAGGACTAAGTCCCAATGGTTCGTACAATGGGAGTGTTTGTAGTTAGACTGTATTGCTTTTTTCCAATCAGACAGAGAGTACATTGCATTGAGATCCTTTTCCCAGTTTGTCATATTTGAGGTTTTGTTATGGCTGTAGGTGTTTTGTAGTTTTTGGTAAAACCAGGAAAGGCCTTCAGGTTTGTGTGATGAAGTGGTCAAGTATTCCCATATGGCTGATTGTAGAGTGCAGAAGGAATCTGGGTTCTTAATATGGTAATGGTGTAGTTGGATGTCTGCATAAGATGCTTTAGAGGAGCATTTCGATAATAGTTGTTTATATGTGGTTTCCTTTGTTAAGGATCCTCTAATAACTTTTAAGGAGGGGATAAGATATTTGTAAACTCCCAAGGTGAGGTCTTTCCTGTGTAAAGATTTACTATGGTTGGTTTGCCCTCCAAGCCAATAACGTGGCATCGATGGAGGGGAACTTGGGGTAGAATAATGGTCTTTGGGTTAATGCTGCCAGTAAAAGTGAGGGTAGATACCTTTGTGAGACTATTGCTCGTTCTATTTGTAACCATAATTTATCAGTCTCCTGGTCAAACCATGACTTCAACTGATCCAGCAACGCTGCATAATAATATTTGCGCAAGTTGGGAAACCCTGCTCCCCCTCTTTGTCTTTGTTTAAATAGTGTAGGGTAAGAAAGCTTTGCTATTTTACCAGCCCATATAAATTTCCTGAACGTTTTTTCGACTTTAGTAAAGAAAGATTTGGGCAAACGTATGGGGATAGTGCGGAAATAGTAGATTATTTTTGGCAACAATATCATTTTTAAGGCAGCTATTTTCCCTAGCCAGGTAAGTTCATGGGAAGAGATATGTGCTAGGTCATTTTTGATTGTGTTTAAGAGGGTAGGGTAATTATTTTCATACGTGGTATTGGAGGGGAAGAAAAGGTTGATCCCTAGATATTGAAGACTTTTGGTAGCCCATTAAAATGGAAATTTCAGTTTTAATTTGTTTAGAGTTGGGACGAGCAAATGTATTGGAAAAATAGAGAATTTAGTAATGTTAAGCTTATAGTATGACACCGACCCACAGTGATTCAATAATCACTGTATCCTATCTAGGGAGGTGACCGGTGAAGTTAAGGTTAATACCACATCATTTGTGGTCCATGTCAGCTATTTGAATGCCTTTGAATGCCTTTGATGACAGCATCTCGCCTAATCGTTTATGCCAGGGGCTCCATTACCAATGAAAAAATCAAAGGGGACAGAGGGCACCCCTGACGAGTACCATTAGTAATGTAGAATTTATCTGACATAGCATTAGAAGTGTATACACACGCGGTCGGCACAGTATACAGTGGGGCTGGTAAAACCAATCTTGATGAGTGTCGCTTTAAGGTACCCACAGTGAACCCAATCAAATGCTTTTTCAGCATCAAGCATCAGGAACACTGTGGACACCTTACGAGTCTCTGCAATTTTGATAAGATTGTACATTCTACAGGTGCCATCTGGGGCTTGTCTTCCCTTCACAAATCCTACTTGATCCGCTTTAATTAAGTGGGGAGTAATTTCCACTAATCTTTTGGCTAAAATTTTCGAGTATATTTTTAAGTCAGTATTGAGGAGGGATATAGGTCGGAAGTTTTGGGGGTGTCTGTTTTTTTCCCTGGTTTTGGTAGGGCCACTATAACTGCCTAGAGCATCTCTTCAGGAAATGAGGTGGAGGAGATTGCCTTATTGAAGAGTTTGCACATGTATGGCACTAGTATGTTTTGGAAGGCCTTGTAGTACTCAGCCAAGAAGCCCTCTGCTCCTGGTGATTTATTGGGAGGTAGTAAGTGAATGGCTTGGAGGATTTCTTTGTGTGAGATGTCAGAGTTTAAGGACTGCAACATATTAGCATCTATGGACGGGAGTTTAACAGATCGAAGGAAGTCATTGATATCTATATCGATGGGTTGGGGTGTTGAGGGATCTGACTTTAAGTTATGTAGTTGTTTATAGTATGTGCAGAATGCATTGGCAATGTCTGTAGGGTGATGTATGGGTTTGGCATTGTTGGGATCAATTATATGGGAAAGTTTAGTTTTGTGCTGTTTCTTGCGGATATAAGGAGCTAAGAATTTGCCAGCTCTATTTCCCTGAGTGTAGTGGGTGGCTTTGAATCTCTGTAGGTATGATTGGTGATCAGAGATTAAATGCATATGTACATCCTGTCTAGTTTGGAAAAGTGCAGATTGTACAAGAGGAGTAGGGTTAGATTTGTGCTGCACTTCAAGGGATTTGAGTTTAGTTAGTAGTGTAGTCAATATCTGTAGTTTCCGCCTTTTTTTTCCCTTGATGCTGCCTGAAGTAACAAACCTCTGCTGTACGTTTTATGGGCGCACCACAGAGGGAAAATAGTAGTATCTGGTACATTATTGCATAGAAAAAAAATCATTGATCTGATCATGCAGTCGGCCCCGATATTTTGGGTTATTCAGTATAATCGCTTTGTTGCACATTGCACAGATGCACTGGCGCCGCATTGTCATGTTCTTTGATAGTCAGAGAGACCGATGCATGATCAGACCATGTGATTGAATGAATATTGGCTGATAGAACAAATAAATCTATTCTTGAATACGATTTGTGAGGAACAGAGTAATAAGTAAAATCTTTTTCCCCAGAGTTAACACAATGCCACATGTCATACATGTCAGAGGAATGTAAAAAGGGCTGAACTTCACTGTGGAGTGGAGCAGTCCAACTGTTGGGTACGCAGTTGAAATCTCCGCAGTACAGCAGGAAGCCTTTCTTGATTTTATCAACTTTTTTTTTTCAGGGCATATAGAAAGGGTAATTGTCCATAATTGGGAGCATAAAGGTTGACTGGAGCGTACGTGACATTGTTCAGTTCGCAGACAAGTATTACAAATCTCCCCGCTTTGTCCTTGATAATGTCATGGAGGCAGAAGGCAACTGTATGGCTATTGGCAATTAACATGCCTCATTTTTTCTTAGGGCCAGAGGCTGTGAAAATCTGGGGGAATAGTTTGTTTGTGCACAGGGGCTGTTTCTGCTGTGCAAAATGAGTCTCCTGTATGCACAGAATGCACCTTTCAGGGATCTTGCCTCTTGCCACATAGCCCTTCGTTTGAACGGGCTGTTAAGACCATGAGCGTTTACGGACACAAATTTAAGAACCATTTTCCATTAAAAGGGAAATGCTGTGCAGGGGTAGCTTAAGGATTAATGGCGGGTGCTCATAGACATGGGTACCTGTAGGTGGTGATCTGAAGTTCTTAGAGTAGATGCCAGGAAGTTCATGCAGTGGGGTACAGTGATGAGTAGATTCCAGAGAGATGTCATCAAGTTTTCCATCGAAGACGGTAGGTTGTGGAACAGAAAAAGGTAAAACAGAAACGTCAGTAACAAAACAGCAAAAGTAACATAAAAAAGTGAGGAGATAAACCTCAATGTGCGAAGAATTTCGCATAAGAGCAACTGGGGGTTTAGCTCCTAGCATCCAGCTTTAACCCTTGCAGGTGTTAAACAGTGGACCTTTATGGGTCAGAGAATTTAAAGCTGTGAGAGTGGGTTCAGGTTGCATCTACTTGTCTCCATTCTGGTGAGATGTGCCCAGGAGTGATGGTTGTTTGTTTGGCCTCCTCCTCACGTGTGAGTAGGCCCCATTTTTTGGTGAGTTGAAGCCCCTCTTCCAAAGATTTAATATCATAGGTGCGACCATCTTTCATAACAATTAGTTTGGTCGGGAATCCCCAAGAGTATACGAGGTGGTTGTTTCGCAGTAGTTTAGTAAGTGGCACTATTTTTTTGCGCGCCAGCATGGTGTGTTGGGAAAGGTCAGCATATATGGCGATTCCTTGGAATGGAGTAGGTAGCGGAGAATGTTGTCTCGCAAACCGCATCAGGTCGTCTTTTACGTGAAAAAATGTATGCGGGCTATGACGTCTTGCGGGATTTTGTCTGGAAGGTGTTGTGGCTTATGCGGTCTGTGGGCCCGTTCTACAATATTTTTGCAAGCTGGTATATCAGGGAGCAAGTCATTCATCAGTTGTTGCACATATTGCCTAAGGTCAGAGGGGGGCACAGATTCCTCCACTCTGCCATCTTGTTTTCCACATGACTGACGCAGTCCCTTCAGCTATATCATATTTCATTTGTGTGACTCATTCCATTAGATGCCTGTGCATAGATCCCCGTAGGGATACCAGCATTTCCTTCATAGTAATGTTCCTGAGGGGTTGCCCAGTAGTCGGGAAATCCTGGATTTGCTCATAAAATACAATGGTGCTGTCTTGGGACATGTCACCCCCCTTCCTCTCCCCTGCATAGGTGTGGGCAGAGGAGCGTTTTGGGGCTGCTTTCTGTGGAGTGTGCAGCGGGGTATTGCATAGGGAGGAATGGCTGCTGTTGCTGGGTGATATAGAGGCAGGTTTATTTCTGCTCCTCTCATCTCCTCATGTGCTGCCTTTTGAGGCGCGCTGCTGCGTGAGGGCAGCGGCGCCATCTTGGGACCTCGACGTGCTAGCCGATGTAAAAAAGTCTGTCAGTTTGCGGGGGGGCATCTTTTGGTTTTTCGCTTACCCATGGTGGCTGGATTGTCGCCGGGGGTCTCAGGGACCCAGGTGCACCGTTAGTGTCGCTCCGCGTTGCTGCTGACAGGCTGGGAGGGATGGGTAGCACGGAGCTCTCTCCTTATGTGACCATCTTCCTTGGCAGCCGGCCATGCCCCCGGAGAGCCGCATTCCATGGGGGCACTCGCTCCTGAGTCCTGCTGCTGCGTCTATTGACATAAACAGCAGGACTCAGCCCCGCCCCTCCTCCAGTGTCACTGGATTTGATTGACAGCAGCAGGAGCCAATGGCTCCTGCTGCTATCAATCTATCCAATGAGGACCCAAGACAGCAACTGGAGCTGCTGGGCTCGTGATCGTCCCTGGAGCGATCGGGTTCAGGTAAGAAAAAGGGGAAAATGCATAGACTGCATTAAGGTGAAAAACTCTGAGACTTTACATCTCATTTAAACTGCATTAAAATCTAGAAAGGGGGTTGTTTTAAAGTGGATGTAAACCTGGTTCATGAAATTTGAGCTGGGCACATATATCTACAGTGTTTTTTTTTTTTATCTCTCTTCAAAGCACTGAGTCCCCTGGCTTTCTCCTTCTCTGTTCTTCTGTTATCAGCATGATAACTTCTGACAAATTCTCAGACACAGGAAATAAAACCATGTTGCCTTTCCAATGCTCTTTGCTGTAGTGACCAGTTACAGGTGGGGGCAGTAACCACCTTTTTGTACAGGAGATAAAACCAGCCTGAACTTTGTGTCACGGTGGGTGCTATAAATAGATTAGCAGAAAGTGGCTCTACTCACAGCACAGCTCTGAAAGTCTCTGCCTATGAGGAGAGGGGGGGGTGCCTTTCCTCCAGTCAGCTGTCTCCCAGTGTAATACAACACTACACTGCTACTGCTGAATGAGGAAGTGAAAATTCTAACGCAATGTGCACTTTCTAAACAGTATATAATGCTGAAGACAGCAGATATACATGTAAAACTTAGGTAGGAGGATTTGTTTCATCTCTGTGTATCATCTGAGGCTGTTCACTTCACTGGGTATATGTGAGGGTTTACATCCACTTTAGGTATCAAAAGAATTATTCCAGATCCATACAGCCTAGTATTTCACATGTTCAGTAATGCTAAAGAATGCTTACAGCAGAAAGCCCCACAGTCTGTTATCTGTATGTTGCAAAAAAACAATGTTTATTCTATCTGCCCAGACAATGGCTCTCACACGCATGTCTTTTGAACTGATCTGTATTCTTGTACTTTGCAAATACTGTATGTTTACTGACATTCATTAGGTCTTCATTACACATGCTACAACCATGATAAGGTTTTTTTTTCTTCTAATGATGACAAAGTTCCATAGTTGCAGTCAATGTATGCACTTTAGAATATTCTAGATGCTTCTGTTGTAGGAGTAGACGCGTATTTGTCCTGGCTGCCTCAGACGTCACACTACATTCTAATTTTAGCAGCTGGGAAGACTCCAAAGGCTTATCTATTTTCTGTCGCTGCTCTCTGCCATGCTAGACTGAGCATAGTTTCATGCTGTGACACACATAACTGCACTTTCCACATTCGATTCTAAAAGTGCACATTATATCAGCTTTATTAACGCATTAAGCAAGCTGATTAGTCAGCTTACTTTAAATTCTACATAACATACTTTTTCTAAAAAGAGTTTTTATTAGTATTAAAATGGGCATAAAGTACCAATGTTAACGGTGACAAAGACATGCACCTATGTTGTACTAGGTCAAAGGAATAGATAAGACAAGGTCTCTGCCATATAGAATACACAGAAGGAATGTTTTACATGGACACTTGGCAAGTTATCAAATTGCTGGAGACAAAAGAAATGAGAGACGTCATCACAGCCTGTGGAGGTGCAGAGCCCATATACTGTAATTAGAGTATAGTCGATTGAGAAACTATGAAAACCTAAACTAAATTTGTCTCGTCTCAACTATAATGACATTTGGAACTTAGCAGTACCCTTAGATATAACAGATCACAAACAAGTACTGTATATGGCACTGTAGCCTGAGTACATGGGACCCATACACATAAGAGACACTGTTCAAAATCAAGTAGGTACTGCATCTAATGGACAACAATTAGAAGATCCTATCTGCCACATAGCCCAAATTTTCTGAAATGTTTTCAGGCAACCTAGATCAGTTTCTTATATGGGAGTGTTTTATTAATCTCTGTTTTCCTTTAATACAAGGTACGTACCTCGGCTTAGATACATATAGTTAAGGGTTTACACAATATATTTGAATATCTGCCTCATCCTAAAATGTGGATTTCCTAGGTTTTGGATTTATTAAATACAAACAAGCGACGCATGTCAAACAAATACAAAGAAATTTCCAAGCTTAAACTTACCAACCAGCCAGTGACCAACCAAATTAACCTGTCTAACAGCATGCGTTAAGAACAGGAGTTTGGTCTGCACACATTTGCAAATACATGCATAAGCTACAGGGCCCGTCAAGGCACCCTGTTTTTCTGTAGTCCCTAACACTGACTTCTAAGTCTCCACAATGGAAGCACATGCATATTATTGGATAGGTAAGGACAGGTGGCCTGGAAGGAACTCACCCCTCATCCTTCTAGTGCTCCTTGCTGCAATAGACCAGTTATGGGTGGGGGCAGCGGCCACTTGTTTGTATTTTGGTTATATTGGTCAGGCAACACACTGACATCTTTGCTGCCATAGTGCAATTTGCTGGGTGTTCAAATGCCCTCACCTATCCATTAAAATGCATGTGCTTCCATTGTGGAGACTTAAAAGTCAGATTTAGGAACCACAGAAAACAGGGTGCCTTGATGGGGCTTAAGCATGTATTTGCAATTGTGTGCAGACTAAACCCCTGTTCTTAACGCATATTGTTGGACAGGTCAATTCAGTTGGTCGCTGGCTAGTTGGTGAGCTTGGGCTTGGAAATCTCTTTATATTTGTTTGACTTTGGATTTATTAAAACCTCAGGAGAATTGCTCTTTGTTCATTAAAGCAACAGTCAGTTGACCATATATATATAGCCCATACATATACAGGATAATTCTTTCATTCTAAAAAAAAAATGTTGCTAATTGTGGAAATATTATTGTAAAATTTCTTTTGACAGTAAACTTTTCTCAGTGTCATGCAAAAGCAGTGTGTCCTCTCCATTGAAGAGCAAGTATTCTCTGTGGCCATATTGTGCCCTTATTGCTCCTGCGTGCCACAGTGATCTGCAACACTAGGCCTCTTGGAGCTCAAGTCCATTGGCTGCTGTGTTATTACATCTCTTTTATTAAGTTAGGCAAAATGTACTCTTGATATATTATTTATTTTGTTTTCTTTTTTATTAGGTAACCCATATATAGGAGTTGATTTAAAAGAGAAGTATGGCTAAAACTTGTTTGGCCACACTTCTCTTGTGGGTCACAGGAGTGCACTTGCTTTGTTCTCCTATGACCCAGATTCAGCCAACAGTAGGCTAAAGCCCACTGTCAACTGACATCACAGTGCTGCTCCAAGCTCTGGAAGGATCCCGACCATATGAATGAATGAGTAGCGCTCTGTGCTGAACGGTTTATTATGCTTCAGTTATGAATGATCACAGTAAGTGATCACTCACTGTGTTCATTAGGAAAAGGAAGGGACCAGTAAATTACATATTTACCTGCCCCTTCCCTGCTCTCCACTCTGAAAACCAACAGCAGCTGCCAGGAGAGGAGAAGGGGATCTGGCAGTTCTGCAAAGGGAAGGGGGGATCAGGGGAGCACACAGGGGCTGGGCAGCCAAATGAAGAGGAAGAGGAACAGGAGGGGTTTCCAGGGAGGCATTTACTTTAAAGATCTCTCTTCCTCCTGCAGGTGAATGGGATCAGTTACAGTAAATGCCACCCCTCCTGTCCCTGTTACAAGGGGGGGTTGGCAAGGAAGGATGGTGGTCTACCCTTTACTTACCCATGATTGATGGGTAGACCGCAGTCGACAGGTTGCCATCCCCCGGGTAGAAAAGGTAGGGATATCTTCTCAGTGGGATGCAGATAGCAAAAGAACATTACAGAGATTTTAACTCTGCCCCACTCGATTTGAAACTTAAAAAATGTCTTGGCTTTAAATATAGTAACTACCCACAGACTTGCAATGATAGTTACCTGCTACAACCATTTTAGGCTGATCAGGTGACAATCTAATTTTCAGTGGTCCCTGTAGATGTCCTGGCCAGTTAAAAGTCGAAGGGGTAAATTAGAAAGCCTTTAGTGATTCTTTACAATTGTTCTTCCCTGAGAAAAGCAGAAGTGTCTATTAAAATAGGAAAAGCCGTGCTAGAATAATCTCAATTGATACAAATGGATCCTTGATTAAATATCATGACAATATGTTTACATAGTTGAGGATGGTGAGGAAAATCCTTTTCACAGTGCCACCACAGTGATTTACATGAAAAAGTGCACCGCCACCTTAAGAAAAATTTGCTTACCAGATAGCAAGCAAAACCAGGCATGTGGCTATAGCCCAGCCAAGGCCTTTACTTGCACAGAAGATCTTATGGACGATAAGCACAGGATAGATGGCTGCAATGTCTTTCATACACTGACAACACTGTAGAGTCCGTTACTGTCTCATTCAGAAAATACCAAAAAAGAAAGACTGGCCATAGTATAATATTGCCTTACTTGTTTATTATAGAAAGAGTAATGCACTTACATTGGTAGGATTAAAATTTGCATAGGTTAAAACAGAGCTGGCCGGTTAGCAACAGGCACCTGTCCTCCTAGTACAGACAGCGTGGTGACGTCAACACGTACCCTCCAGACGCGTTTCGCCATAAGTGACATTGTCAATAGAGAACGGGCAGCGTGTTGACTCACCACCTTAAATAACAAAGCCACACCTCATTCTGAGTCCCGGGTGATTGGCCGCAAGAACGCAAGTTTGGATATGGGCATCCCTTACCTAACAAAAGGCAAGGTGGCCCAAAAAAGCTAAAATCTAATTATAATAAAAATATGTAAAAAAAAACAAAAAATTAAACTGAAGTGATGGAATATCAACAAGAAGCCTCACCTCAAGCTTGATCAGAAGGAAAACGCTGAATAAACATAACCAAATGGAAAACACTCACCCAGCGTATTAACCCCTCAACAGACTATAGTAAATAACTATACCCCTCTTAAATAAATTATAATAAATTCCCAAAATGTTCCCTAGTGTGATATCCCAATCAAGATAATCTAGCAAACCCTTAAGCACCCCTACCTTAAATTAGTTATAATATATAGGGACTAAATTAATTTAATTACATTTAAATAAGTTTATAACAAATAGTGACTGAAAAAAAATAATTTTATATTAATAGAGAACCATAACCCCAACAAAACTCACATAAATAAAAAACTCACATAAATAAAATTAATATAAATTATACACTAAAAATTGATTAATATATAATATATGAATCAATAAGGTGAATCAATCTAAATTGCTAGTAGTGCTGATAAAGGCCTACACACGTGACTCAGATCGGGTGTAAACGAATTACCATTAGGAATTATCTATAAAGGCATTCACATCAACATCTATATTTAACCCATAAGGGGCATAGGTCTTCAGCTTATGGATCCAGGACATTTCCAATTTTGATATCTCCCTCACTCATGAGCTGCCCCTCCAATGAGCACTATATTTATCAATGCCCAAAAAAATGGTCTTAGAGGGGTCTTTGTTGTGTGCAAGCAAGTAATGCTTGGACACCGAATGATTCCCAAACCCAGTCTTAATATTAGTAATGTGTTCATTGAGGTGTACCTGTAGGGGACGTTTAGATCTCACTACATATTGAATACCACAAGGGCACTGTAATAAATAGACCACCCCCACTGTGGAACAGGTAATAAATGGCTTGATCATTTATTGCATCTGCGTGCTGGTAGAAATAAAACTGGTGGTTCTTCTATGAGCACAACCGCTCAGAGAACACACCCTATACCTCTTACATTGATTAAAAACCTGTTAATTGATTGAAAAAATTATTCTATTAGTGGGGGGTTAAAGATGTTGGGGCCACTCTCTTCCTCAATGATGGAGCCCCTTTAAACACAACTTGTGGTTTCTCAGGTAGCACCGCCTTTGGCACTTTATCGCTGTTCACAATATGCCAATGTCTGGAAATGATTTGTTTAATACTCCTATGTTGCATAGAATATGTAGTAACAAAAGGAACTACTAAGGAAAAGGAACCATTTGTGCGTGGTGGCCTATCTTGAAGTAGGTCCTCCCTATTCATAGCATTTACTGAGTCCAATGTATTGGTCAAAGACTCACTGGTATATCCCTTCTCCATAAATCTACGTGTTAAAATCTCGGCCTGTGCAAGAAATTTATCCTGGTCAGTACAGTTCCTTTTGAGCCTCATATATTGGCTCTTTGGAACTGACTTAAGCCAGGGACCATAATGGCAACTCTCTACAGGAATGTAAGAATTCCTGTCAGTGGACTTAAAAAAAGTCAATATAGCCAGCCTATCCATTTTCACAGAAATCTTCAGATCCAAAAAAATGTATCTCTGATTGGCTCATCTCATAATTTATATGTATCCCCCTATGATTGACATTCAGGGATGCAATACATTCCTGCAGTTCCAGGCCATCACCGTCCCATAGGAGAAGGATGTCATCAATATACCTCACCCACAGGACTAGTTGGGGTCTGTTCTGGGCATAGATGACATCCTTCTCCCACTTGGCCATAAAAAGATTAGCCAAGCTGGGGGCATATTTAGCCCCCATTGCAACCCCCTTTCTTGACGAAAAAAAAAATGGTTGTCAAACTAGGAGTAATTGTGGGAGACTGCATATTCTAACAGTTCCATTTTATAGGCTACCTGACAGGCAGGAAGTCCAGACTCCTGATCCAAAAACCTTTCACTGCTTCCAATCCCAAATCATGTGGGATTACAGTGTATAAGGAGGTGACATCAACCGTCACCAACCATACACCTTGTTTTAGGGTCACCTCAGAGAGCAAATTAATCACATGCCGTGAATCTTTAATAAATGAGGGCATCTTACAAACCAAAGGTTGCAAATAGAAATCAATATGTTTGCCCACCAGGGATGTAATTGAATCTATTCTACTAACAATTGGGTGTCCCGGGGGGCAGATAGGATTCTTGTGGATCTTTGGTAAGTAATAAATAGTTGGTGTCCTCAGCGCTTTAGGCACCAAAAACAAACTCTCTTTTTTGTTTAAGACACCAACCTTGAGGCTCCTAACCACAATCCTCTCCAGGTCCTTCTGATATTTAAGTTTGAGGATATTTAAGTTGATTGGTGTATAAGTTTTACAATCCCCTGACTATCCTGTACATTTCAGTCATATAATTCTCCCTATCTAGTATTACAATCCCACCCCCCTTGTCCGCAGGCCTTACTACAAGATCCTTATTATTACATAGGGAATCCAGGCCTTCTTACAGTACCCTATTATTCCTAGCCTTTTTGATCTCTAGTTGTTCCAGGTCTCTTAATATGACATCCTTGAACACTTTTAATGATGGTGCCAAAGCTCCAGAAGGGTTAAACAAAAAAGCATTGGATAGCCCGGAGTGGAGAAACTCACTGGTGACCAATCTATTATCCTTAATGGAGTTACTGATCATATATCTTTTAATATTTAATTTTCTTACAAACTTGTGCACATCCATATAAGTCTGGAATTTATCCAAACTGGGTGGCACAAATTTGAGACCCTAATCTAAAACAAATTTTTCGGGGTCTGTTAGCACCTTGGTACTAAGAATAAATATCCCCTTCCCTACTACATTTTGGATCCTGTTCGTTGTTCGTACACTCCTCCCCTCTCTGGTTCCTTGCCTCTTTCTACTGGCTTTTTGGTGCCCTGGTTTGGTTTGAAAAAAGCCTAACTCCCCTGCCCATTAGGGGCAGGGCTTTCCTGGCTGGGTGTGTTACTATTGGGCTGGTAAGATGAGGTAGGGTTGGCACTCTCCATCAATCGATGATACTGGGAGCCACCTTGGTTGTATTCACCTTCAGGCCTGTGCTTATCTCTAAGAGGAAAGAAACTATTATGTATGGGAACATTAAATTCCCACTCACATCCCTCCCCTTGCTGGCCTTGATAGTAGGGGGATTCTTGGCCAAACTCCTATAAGAAGTGTCTATTAGCATCTCTCTCTGAACACCATAGAAGTCAATGGCTAAGCTTGGCTTGTCCATTCAGGTTGAACATTGGAAGTTTTGGATGAAAAGTCTGCACATAAAGGGCAACATCAGACCAGTAATTGGGTACAATGTAATTTTCTTAATAGCAGTTCAGCCTATTTACCTCCTACTGAGGTGTACTTACTTAGCATATATACAGTATATGGTGATCATATTACTAAGGGAGTCCCCCACTCAGCACTAGGTAGTCAATTGTGGTTCCCTTCCCAAGGAAGATGTGTGTGCCAGATCATTTGTCTGTCATTGCTTTGGTTACAAATTCATCTCTTTGAATGCTAACACATGAAAGACACAAGTTCAGTGTCTGATTAAGGTGGTAATGTGTTTACCTCAGTGCCTTACCTGTATAATTTATGTGTCCAGGTTTAAATGGACGAGGTGATTGCCCAGGGCAACTCACCTTTTACCTATATCTTTCCTAGACATGACTAAATAAGCAACTATCTCCAGCTTAGGTCTCTTCATGAAGCCTTTCTTCAGTGTTTTTAATGCACAGGCATTAAGCACCCTTTGCTCATATAGTGGATTTGAGCCTGTCCCAAATGTATAGGAATTATGTATATGATTCTGTGGTACGTTAACAGATCAGGAGATTTGAGCAAAAATAAGATGTGCCCATTTATTTTTGTTCTTCCTTTGCACTTTATCAGTGATCTTCCACCTACATTGCTGCAGTGCAAGGGGTTTCAGGGGACATTAAACTCAGCATGCCAATGACCCTGGAATGCAGTCTGTGCAGATTATGTCCTGGGTTCTTGAATGCCTTTTTGTCAATTTCCAGCAAAACAGTGTAAGTGACCTTAAAAGAGTGTCAGACTAGATGGGTAAAGTATTGTCACTTTATTATTGTTAGCAGTAACAGTTCCAAATAATTTCAGCTCTGGCATGAATAGCCATTTAATAGCATGCCCATACCCTGCCTTCCCTTTCCCTGGGAAAGACAAGCACCGTTGGATGGGATCATGCCTTGAAGGGTTCAAACTAGCCAGAGCTAATTGATCACCCAGAGCCATTTTCCTTATTTTCATTTCTAATGGAAAGGTCACTCACTAATATTTTGCCCAGCAGCTAGACAAGCTCTCCTTGAGGCACATCTCTCTCTATTTCTTTTCTGAGCCACTGGTATAGCAATTTATCCCTAAAGTTGTGTATCAATCAGTAAGGATGGACGATGAAAACCTAAAAAACTGATTGTTGTATATCAGACCCCATTGGGTTTTGTAATACTTAATTTAAGTGGAACTTTATCGCTTCATCCACTCTGATGCCAGTGTTAAAATTTTAAATTTTTATTTTATTTCATAACTTTAGCTTTTTGGAGAAGTTAGGACATCCAAAGCAAAACGGATGTCAACAAAAGAGCAAGGGATGGTTTCTACATTAGTTCCTTTATTTTCACAATGTATCAAATATACAAGTGTCAAAGAAAGATCCTCTGAAAACAACCTTCCAGTGACTCCAGCACTACCTGGAGTAGTGTTCAAATGCTGTTATCAAATGCTAAGCAAAGCACTGGCTTTCCAAGACACTTCACTGGCGAAAACAGGGCCAGTACAAGGGGTGGGCAGAAGGGACGCATGCCCGGGGCGGGATCATTTACTGGAGGAAGGGGGGTGCAGTAGAGGCCACGCTACAGGCCGCCTGTCCTGGGGCTACTTTGATCTGTGGCTGCAGCACTCCCCTTCCACCTCCTCCTCTTGTTTGTCACACAGCGCTGGGTCTGTGTGTGTGTTTGGTGGTGCCGTAACAAGGTCCCACCCCCTAGACCAGCTCATGTGGCAGCAGATTGAATCAGTGTTCTGCCTTTCACACAAGCCAGTCTAGGGGGGAGGGACCTTGTTACGGTGCTGCCCAACACACAGAGGCCCAGCTATGTGACACACAGTGCTGCGGGAGATGTCTGCTGTGTGATCCAGGGCAGGCTATGGTGAGTCTGCATTCATAGGCAAAGTGAGGCTGCGATTATGGGCACAGAGAGGCTGCGATTATGGGCACAGAGAGGCTGCGATTATTGGCACAGAGAGGCTGCAATAATGGTCACAGAGAGGCTGCTATTATGGGCACAGAGAGGCTGCGATTATGGTCACAGTGAGGCGGCATTGATGGTCACAGTGAGGCGGCATTGATGGGTACAGTGAGGCGGCATTGATGGGCACAGTGAGGCTGCTATTATGGGCACAGAGAGGCTGTGATTATGAGCACAGAGAGGCTGTGATTATGGGTACAGTGAGGCGGCATTAATGGGCACAGTGGTAGGCTGCATTTGATGGGCACTGGTGAGACTGCACTGATCTCTTGTATCATGTCTGCAATCTCTGACCACCTTTAGTATGATGTCCTCAGTCTCTAACCATCGCCTGCATCATGTCCTCAGTCTCTAACCATCTCTTGTCTTATATCATATCTGCAGTCTGAGGGGAGTTTGCTTAATTAGCAATAGTATTGGTAATATGCAGCAGGAAGGGGGTTAATGCACTGTCACTGATGCATTAGTATAGATCCCATCGTCTGTAGGCACTGTAGCTTTTCACAGCGGGGGGGAGTGGGGCGGGTGGGGGGTGGGCACAGGTTTTCATCTTCGCCCTGGGCACCGAATGACCTTGTCCTGGCACTGATCAAAAACATACATTTTTAAGCAGCAAAAATGTGTTGAAGCAACCACCTCCATAAGCCAAAATAATATCCTCATACATACCCTGTGGAGCAGAGTTGTAGTATTGAAAACAGGAGAAGTGCGTGCCTGGAAGTCTGTAAAGTTCACTATACACTATACAGTACATTCTGATTGTACAATCTCCTTTAGATCTATCATCAACTATGTAGTCCAAGCGCTTGCGTGACTGGATACAGAGAGATGGATAGATAGGTGT
Organism: Aquarana catesbeiana; assembly: GCF_042186555.1. Classification (NCBI taxonomy): domain Eukaryota; kingdom Metazoa; phylum Chordata; class Amphibia; order Anura; family Ranidae; genus Aquarana; species Aquarana catesbeiana. The sequence continues at coordinate 132,277,912 of NC_133331.1, read as the reverse complement.
TTTCCCCATATTTTATAGTATTGGTAAGTCTAGAAACAAGACAGAAAGAAAACCCTCTAGTGGGACTTTAAAGGGCAATGACTCCAAGAGGACGTATACAAATTGGATAAAAAGTATTATTTTTATTATTGCAAACATGTAAAAGACACAGCATTGGTTGTGTCAGACAAGATACAAAAATATATAAAAAATGTGACATATGTTCATCATGAAATCAAAACCACTATTTTAAATCACTCTTATACACAATTATAAGAGTGATTTAAAGCGGGGTTCCCATTTAAAAAAAGAAAAATTAAAAGTAGCAGCTACAAATACTGCAGCTGCTGACTTTTAATCGGACACTTACCTGTCCCAGGGTCCAGCGATGCATGGGATCGAAGCCCCGCTCGTCCCCCCCTCCGCTCGGCGGCGTCGGCATTTTAACTGTGGGCTCCCGGCCGTGGCTTCACAGCCGGGCACCAACTGCGCATGCGCGAGCCGAGCTGCGCGCCGCCACTGGCCCCGCAATCATCTGGGACCGGTCACGTGTCCCAGATGATTGACAAGAGGGAGGGTGGAGAGGCGATCTCCCTTCCTGCGCCAAGGGAAGTGACGTCAGGAGCCCAGGCACCGAAGGAGGCAAACTACGAGGGACCCCCTAGCAACAAGCATTTAAAGGTGAGTAAAAAATTTTTTTTTCTCCAAATGATTTTTTTTGTTAAACACATTACATTTTTTTTTTTTTTTTGGGGTGGAACTTCACTTTAAAACAGCGGTTGTGATTTCATCATGAACAATATGAACAATATGTCACACATTTTTTATCTATTTTTGTATCTTGTCTGACACAAACAATGCTGTGTCTTTTACATGTTTGCAATAATAAAAATAATACTTTTAACCAATTTGTATACGTCCTCTTGGAGTCATTGCCCTTTAAAGTCCCACTAGAGGGTTTTCTTTCTGTCTTGTGTTCAATATTAGGGATGCGGGAAATCTCTCCTATACCCCACTAGAATTGAACTCTCCTATCTCTGGTAAGTCTAGAGGATATTGTACAGAGATTTACAGTCAGATTGGCCCAAAATGAACTACTTGCACTTTTGTTGCCATTAACTGTTACCGGTACCTCAAACACAGAAGCAAATGCACATTTTGCCACATGCAAAAATGTGCAACAAACTTGGCAAAATGCACAATAAAAATGTACAGACCGCAACACACCAAAGTGACCCATGAGCTTCTGTGCCACATTTGTTGCGCGTAGGGCAGCTCATTAAAATCAATGGGCTGCGCTATGTGTGTCGCAGGAAAAATGTGCCAAATAACATGCACTCCCATGTGAATGGAGCCTGAAAGTTAAATTGAACAAGAACAATGACCGCTGAGTGTCTCCATCCACTTCCTCCCATGTACTTGTAAAGTAGGAATGTGGGTGGAAATAAAGAAGAGGTGGTACAATAATGAGGGGGTGTGGTCTAGAGTGGTAAACATGTCCTATTCTGTGATGCAGTAAGGCAGTGCATGATGGGTATGGCATTTCCTGGATTGCCACATGATGTTACAGGATATGATGGGCTCAGAATTCATTTTTTTTAAATTTGAACAGAGAGGTGCAGATTCAAAGCTGCCATGGGCTAGGTAAGCACATTGGGATGGCTTGAAAAGTTGAAATTAACCTTTAAGCTGAAAGCAACTGGCAAACTTGTAGCTTTCCTGCAACATAGGGGCTGTTGATTAATGGGATTGCACCATACTGGATTTCACAACTGGCTTACAATATAATCTTGTAGTGGGATGCCCCTTTGTCCAGATTCTGGAGCAGGTCCCTTTAACTCAACTCCCCACCATTCTCTGAGCTCCTGGACATGCCCGGGGGATATAAAAGTCAGCTCCACCCAGCTTCCTGTGCTCAGAGAGATTCTGCCAGATGGGACAGCAGTGACTGGGCAAGTGAGCTGTTCCCAGGTGCTGGGTCCTCCCCTGTCAAGTCTGGTGTGTGGGCCACCAGCAGTGAGCACAAGAGCATGCAGCATCTTTCCAAGCCCCAGTCACTGGAGAGGACTCTGTTACAGTCCATTGGTAGAAGCTATCCATGAAGTGAGTGGGCCCCATCTCCAGCCACCAGAAACCCCTGACCGAAGCAAGTAGAAAGCAGTGCCAGCGTGAAGTTTGTGTCATCAGGAGGTCCACTTAGCTCACAGCCTGTGGAACGACGATTACTATTTTGGACACGTGAGATTCTTAAGCTTTCACTTCTATCTGTAGATTGGACTCAGAACACGCTGCTGCCACCTTGTGGGCATTAGTTGAACGGCAGTATAATTGTTATATCCTCTTTCTTTACGGTTCATATTAATGTTCTGTACTGTATATCCAGTTTCGCACGATTTCCGGTACAATATGTTGAAGTTCACTGTTAAGTAAAGTAGAGATTGCACATCACCACTGGTCTGATTATTTGGCTGTGACTGTTACACTACACTTGGCGTCACAAACAGGATACAGCCATGTCAGACAGTGATGAGGAGAACAGCACAATGGCAGAGCCAGTCAGCAGCGGCAGGGAGTTAAACAGTCTGCCATAGCTTCTCTATTGCTGGCAGGATTGCTACCACAACAGCTGCCTAAGTACACAGGACCGGATCAGGACTTAGATGATTGGATTAGGAGGTTGCGGGGCTTGATCCGGTCATATGGGGTCCCACCTGCACAGCAGGCAGACCTGGCCATTAGTGCCCTTGAAGGGGAAGCAAGGAAGTTGATCCTACACCTTCCAGCAGAGGACCAGGACTCCTTAGACAAGATAATCAGCCGCTTGGAAGCAGTGTACACCCAGACGGTTGCATTAGGGGATCTTAGCGCTCACTTTATCAGTAGAAGGCAGAGAGTGGGAGAATCCATTCCGCAGTACGCCCTGGAACTGCAGGATATAGCAGCCAAGATCAGCCAAGATGGCTGAAGGATCAGTTTGTGGATGGGCTTCTGTCTGACAAAGTCAGGGAAAAGTTACAAGAGAAGGACAGAAGTAACCCAAACTTAAAATTCCACGAAATTCTGGAAGCAGCTATCCTATATTCAGAACCCAGACGTGCCAGTACAGACGTCCTCATGGCCAGCACAGGTGATAAACAATGTAAACTGCCACAAACTAGACACACAGCTCCGTGGGAGGTGGCCATCCACAAGCTGACAGAAGGAATGGCCCAGCTCCAGACAGAACTTGCCACGCTGAGCCATGAGTGAGACAATCCAAGGGGGCCAAGGGAACACACCCCTTCATGGCGAAACCGATCACCGCCCCGCAGATGGCCAAGACGGGAGAGGTCACCCTCTCCACGTTAGGGCTGTCGACAAAAGGGACATCGCTGGAGGGACTGTCCTGATCGAATACCGAGGGAGCCATTAAACTCAGAGCGCCCCGCCGCTAGGAATCAAGCAGTGGGGCAGCCCAGCAAAACGACTCCTCCGTCACACACGGAAGGCGTGGTGGTCGATTGCCCTGTGGTACACGGGTACTTCGATGGCCAAGAGGTCGAATGTCTTTTCGACACTGGGTCCCAAGTCACCATTCTACCAGAACCCTTGTTCCAACGATACTTCCCAAAGAAGAAAATGAGTCAGGATACCCCCTGGATCTCACTGACAGCTGCCAACGAACTTCCCATAGAAGTGGTTGGGATTACCTGGATGAAAGTAGAACTGTGGGGACAGGACCTTGGCCAAAAAGGTGTTGTGATTACACGAGCCTCCGGAAAAGGTCAACCGCAGGTGATATTAGGCATGAATATCATCCAGGGGCTGAGGCCTGAGCTGTTAAAATGGTGTCCTACACACCTGGGACCACCTAAAGAAGTTAGAAAGCTGCTCCTTACATTGGCAGCACTAAAGGACTCTGACGCAAGTATCGCAAACATTAATAAAAAGGCTGGTGTCGTGAGGGTTCCTTTTGGGACAGAGATTGTAATACCTCCCTGCAAAGAACTTGTACTTCCCATGAATGTTGGATCATGCCATAGACTGCAGGGCGTCCCAGTGCTAGTGGAACCTTTACCCTCAGATGGCCTCCTTTGTTGCTAGAACTCTCACAGTAGTTCGTCAAGGCACCATGCGGAACAGCAAGACAATCCCACTTCACTTGCCCCCAGGGACACCAGTGGCAGAGTTGGCCCTGATTTCAGTGTGATTTCTCCCAAAGTGGACCACATAGAGCTGCAGAAATTTCACGGACGACATTATGTAGCTAAAGTGAATGTTGCCAAATGTTCAGCAGGAGCAGACCAGCATGGGTAGGAGAACAGATACTTCCACTTCTACAGCTGTCCACTGAGGAACTCACACCCACCCAGATAGAAGCAATAAGCTAACTGGTGCATATGTGGTCAGAGGCGTTCTCCCAGGGGGATTTTGACCTGGGCTGTAGCAATGGAATTGAAAATGAGATCTCAACAGGAGGAAATCCACCCATCCGGGATCGCTACAGAAGCTTACCCCCTCACCTTTATCAGGAAGTCAAGCAGATGTTGGAACAGATGATGCAACAGGGCATAATTGAAGACAGCAAGAGCCCATGGGCAGCTCCCGTTGTATTAGTACGGAAAAAGGATGGCACCCTCTGCTTCTGTGTAGGTTACAGACGGTTGATTGCTGTCACTACAAGAGATGCCTATCCCCTACCATGGATTGAAGAGTCCCTAACAGCCCTAGGGAAAGCCAAGTTCTTTTCCACGCTTGATCTCGCCAGTGGGTATTGGCAGATCCCTGTGGCCAAAGCCGATTGACCAAAAACTGCTTTCATCACCCCTATGGGACTATGGCAGTTCAAGAGAATGCCTTTCGGGCTGAACAATGCACCTGCTACCTTCCAGAGGACAATGGAGCATTGTCTTGGGGATATGAACCTGGATAGCATCTTGATTTATTTTGATGATATCGTGGTGTTCTCTGCCACCTTCGAGGAACACCTCGCCCACCTCGATGCTGTTCTAGCCTGACTACATCAGTATGGGCTGAAGCTTAAGCCAAAAAAATGCCACCTGTTCAAAAGTGAGATTGAATATTTGGGGCATGTCATTTCAAAACAGGGTGTGTTCCCCAACCCAGAGAAAATAAAGGTAATACAAGAATGGAAGGCACCATCAACCATGACTGAGGTTAGAGCCTTCCTAGGGTTAGCGGGGCACTATCGACATTTCATCAAGCAATACGCCCATCATGCTGCTCCAATCCAGAAGTTACTACATGGAGTAGACCAGAAAGGAGGTCACAAGAGGGTAGAATGGGGACTGGAACAGCAAGAGGCATTTGACTTCTTAAAGCAACGGTTGGTGTCAACCCCTGTATTGGCCTTTGCTGATTTCTCCCTTCCCTTTCGGTTACAAACTGATGCCAGTAACCAGGGCCTGGGGGCCGTGCTCTCACAAATGCAAAATGGTAAGGAACGGGTTATCGCTTATGCCTTCATCCAACCGAGAAAAAACCTGCAAACTACAGCTCCTTCAAGTTGGAACTGTTAGCGCTGGTGTGGGCTGTCACAGAACATTTCGCAGAGTATCTCACAGGGTCTAAGTTTGAAGTCTGGACAGACAATAACCCCCTAGTACATCTCCAGACATCCAAACTTGGCGCTCTGGAACAAAGATGGGCAGCACGTCTGGCAAAGTTTGACTTTTCCCTGCATTACCACTCAGGAAAGGGGAACCACGTGGCGGATGCCCTATCACGGTATCCTTCAGCCCAACCACAGCTAGATGTGGATGAAGAGGCCGAAGACAAAGAAATCCCACCCTTAATGGGGGCTAGATCTAAGAGTAGACCACGGGTGGACCTCATCCAGGTATTGGAAGATTGTAACTAGGCAGAAACGCAGAAGGATGACCCTGTGATTGCCCCAGTCATAGAGGCAATGAAGTTACGGCGCTGACCCAGTAGAAGTGAAAGATCACAACTGCTACCAGAAACATAAAAACTGCTGAACGAATGGTCACGCCTCCTCTTGAAAAATGGCATATTGTATCGCAGAATAATGTTCCCCCATGACTCTTGGGTAACCTGGCAGGTTGTACTGTCCCAGGCCAGAGCTCGACCAGCGGCAGAAAGGATCCATGTGGAAGGAGGACATTGGGGTGTCCACAAGACATTCGCCTGGTTCAAAAGGCAAGCCATGTGTGTGGGGCTGTTCCAGTTGATTGATAAGATATGTCGGCAATGTGCGGTATGCTCCGTGACCAAGGGGGCTGAGGTCCAGGTGCCTCCCATTACTTGGAACACGTCTGCCCCATTGGAAGTATTGACAGTTGACTTCCTCACCCTCAACATGTCGGAAGATGGACATCGCCATGTCCTTGTCATGGTGGACCACTTTACCAAGTTTGCAGTAGCTGTACCAACTCGTGACCAGACTGCAAAGACTGCAGCTCAAGCAGTGTGGAAGCACTTCTGTCTCCCTTATGGTTGCCCTCAGAAGATACATTCAGATCAAGGGCCCTGCTTTGAAAGTGAGTTCTTCCAGGAGTGGTGTCGCTCCTTAGGTGTCAAGAAGACGCATACGACCCCATATCACCCACAGGGTAACGGAGCCTGCGAGAGGTTTAATCATACCCTGATACAACTGTTGAGAGGGCTGGCCCATGAGAAAAAAACTAGATGGACCCATTACTTGGCTGAAGTGGTTTGGAAGTATAATCATACTGTGCACTCAGTGACAACTCGTTCTCCTTACCACGTGATGGTTGGTCGTACTCTTGGGGGACCCACAGATCTATGGGGTGTGGTCCCCACTGAAGAACTGGAGTATACTCCAGCTACCTGGATTCAAGAGTGGAGGCGACGCCTGTCAGAAGTCCAACAGTTTGTAAAGGAGCCAACTTGGGTGGAACAAGAAGAGTCAGGAACGGAGGTCTATGACCTGAAGCCGGGAGACAGGGTCTTGATCAGGCGCAAAGGTGCACTTCAGCAGGGCAAGCTACAAACTCCATTGGAGGAAGTGCCCGGAGTTGTGCTACAGCAACCAATTCCAGGAGTGCCAGTCTATGACGTCCAGAAGGAAAATACACAAGACAGGCCAAGTCGGCTACACCGCCAGCTCCTCAAACCTATTCGAAATTACGTAGAGGTGCCTGAGAGCTTATCTAGAGAGCGGGAGGAACAGGTTTCCGAGCCACCCGTAGCAGCCACAGCAGAGAATCAGTGGCGGCTACTCCCTGTCCCCTTCACTGTTGCCTCCAAATCTCCAAGGAGAGATTACACATACAGACAATGCCAGGCAGCCCAATGATTGCCCAGCTCAGATTTCTACTCCTGCTGTGGAGCCCTCTGACCCGCTGTCCACTGAGATGCCTGAAAGTGAAGATGTACCTTTGCCTGCTCCTGAAGAGGAGCCAGAACCTCAACCCTTGAGATGCTCTCAGCGGCACAACTTTGGGAAACCACCTGAACGTTTTGCACAGGAGGACTTTGTCTGGTCAGTGAACTTGCCTGGAATCGCAAGTTCAAGTAGGGTGGAGTGTAGTGGGATGCCCCTTTGTCCAGATTCTGGTGCAGGTCCCTTTAACTCAACTCCCAACAATCCTCTGAGCTCCTGGACACGCCCGGGGGATATAAAAGTCAGCTCCACCCAACTTCCTGTGCTCAGAGAGATCCTGCCTGATGGGACAGCAGTGACTGGGCAAGTGAGCTGTTCCCAGGTGCTGGGTCCTCCCCTGTCAAGTCTGGTGTGCAGGCCAACAGCAGTGAGGACAAGAGCATGCAGCATCTTTCCAAACCCCAGTCACTGGAGAGGACTCTGTTACAGTCCATTGGTGGAAGCTAGCCATGAAGTGAGTTGGCCCCATCTCCAGCCACCAGAACCCCCTCAACGGAGCAAGTAGAAAGCAGTGCCAGCGTGAAGTTTGTGTCAGCAGGAGGTCCACTAAGCTCACAGCCTGTGGAACGAACGATTACTATTTTGGACACGTGAGATTCTTAAGCTTTCATTTCTATCTTTAGATTGGACTCAGAACACGCTGCTGCCACCTTGTGGACTTTAGTTGAACGGCAGTATAATTGTTATATCCTCTTTCTTTACGGTTCATGTTAATGTTCTGTACTGTATATCCAGTTTCGCACGATTTCCGGTACAATTTATGTTGAAGTTCACTGTTAAGTAAAGTAGAGATTGCACATAACCACTGCTCTGATTATTTGGCTGTGACCGTTACCCTACAATTTCTTCTAGAATTATTATTTAAGAGCTGCCATTTTCTTCCCAAAATAGATTTTAGCATTCATTTGTAATATAGTAAAATAGTTTTGTGTTTTTAATCTTAGTTACATAGTAGGTGAGGTTGAAAAAAAGACACAAGTCCATCCTATGTGTATGATGACATATCAGTATTACTGTCACGGTCCCTACCATGCCTTGCAGACGGCCAAGCGTGGTTGCACCCCAAGTGGCTTTGGGTGGTATTGAACTCATGACTGTCTGTTCTTGCTCCTATTTCTTTACCTCTGAGCCACACCTCAGTTCATTTCAGCCTGCTTTCCAACCATGCCTAGTTCAGCATAAAGTACTGAGGGCGATACACTGATTGCACCTGTCACTCTTGGATCAGCTGAGACAGGTTACCTAATCTGCTGGGTATAAAAGACTGTCTCACTCTGAGAGCTTTGACAGTTCATTGTCTCCTGCTTTGCCAAGTGTTCCTGTTTTCTAGTTGCAGTGCTCCAAGACTGACCCCAGCTTCAGACCCTGGCTATGTTTATCGTTTATCGTGACTTCTGGAATCCCTGATTACGGCTTTACTTCGACTATGCTTTGGCAAATTCCTGTTAAGCCCCGGTGCACAGATTCACAGCCCAGGTAGCTTCTTACCTTGTTACCGTGGGCTGTGTGTATTTGCAAGGGTGAGTATACATCTCTGCACTATGGACTCCAACCAAGGTAAGCCCTTACATAATGAACTGACCATCATGGAGTCCGCAGAGTTGTACAGGATGCTCGCCTCCCTTGCTCTGCAAGTCTCCAGCCTGGGCCAGACCATTTCTGAGTTGCAGCAAGAAGTCCGCTTGTTTAAAACTACAGTACGCCCAGCCCTGGAACCTGCATGTCCAGAACCGTTTGTTTTGATGCCTGAGAAGTTTGATGGTAATCGTGCATCCTTCTTTTGTTTTAAGATGGATTGTGAGCTGTTGTTTGCCCTTAAACCTAAGACCTATGCCACCGACTATATTAAGATTCGTGCTTCCATCAACCTGCTCACTGGACAATGTAAAACTTGGGCTCATCAGCGCTTACAGGAGGGGAGTCCAGTCTTGGACAGCTGGGAAGCTTTCATGTTTGCTCTGGACTCTTGTACTACAATTTCTAAGAAAACCAGTGTTCCCAAGTCTGCTCCTAGTTCACGTGGCCTACGGGTACCCAGGGACAGGAATACCCTGTACAGCTACGACTCCAAGCCATCCCAGTCTGTGCCAAGTTATGAAGCCCTAACCCCTCAAAGCCTAGACGCTCCTGAGGTTTTACCCACTCCTACCCTGAATGATGTGGAACCCATGGAGGTTGGGTCCATCCGGTCCAAGCTGTCTAAGGGAGAGAAAGAGCGCAGAGGAGAGGCTGTGGACTCTGTTTCTATTGTGGAGTAAGAGGGCACCTTATCTCTCTCAGCCAAACTCGTTCACCTCGGCCAAAGTTTCAGCAAGTAGGTACTACTAGGATACTTCCTGTCACCCCTGAATCTTTGCCTGCTATCCAGCTTGAAGTTCCTGTGCCCCAGTCTGATGTCCCAGTGCCTGCTACCCAGTCTGATGTTCCGGTACCTGCTGCCTGGTCTGATGTTCCTGTGTCGGTGTCCCCGCTTGAAGTTCCTGTGCCGGTGTCCCCGCTTGAAGTTCCTGTGCCGGTGTCCCCGCTTGAAGTTCCTGTGCCGGTGTCGCCGCTTGAAGTTCCTGTGCTTGTGTCCCCGCTACATCCTGACTGTACGTATGCTTCGAATGGCACCATAGTCTATAAGCAGTACCTGAAGATTTTTGAAAGAGCCTTGCGAGCGACAAAAGTCTCCCCAGCTGGAACTTCTAAAACAAAGAAAGCCCAAAGGGAATAAGGAAGTTTTCTAACTCTTCTTTTTGACTTTTTTTTAGTTTGATATTTTGATGAACTATCTGTTCCATGCTCAGAGGACATTCCTAAAGAAAGGGAACTGTCATGGTCCCTACCATGCCTTGCAGACGGCCAGGCCCATTTCAGCCTGCTTTCCAGCCATGCCTAGTTCAGCATGAAGTACTGAGGGCGTTACTCTGATTGCACCTGTCACTCTTGGATCAGCTGAGACAGGTTACCTAATCTACTGGGTTTAAAAGACTGTCTCACTCTGAGGGCTTTGTCAGTTCATTGTCTCCTGTTTTGCCAAGTGTCCCTGTTTTCTAGTTGCAGTACTCCAAGACCAGGGCTTCAGACCCTGGCTCTGTTTATCGTTTATCCTGACTCCTGGAATCCCTGACAACGGCTTTACTTCGACTATCCTTTGGCAAATTCCTGTTAAGCCCCCATGCGCAGATTCACAGCCCAGGTAGCTTCTTACCTTGTTACCGTGGGCTGTGTGTATTTGCAAGGGTGAGCATACATCTCAGCACTATGGACTCCAACCAAGGTAAGCCCTTACAATTACCTTGTATATCCCTGTATGTTGCGGTCATTCAGGTACTTATCTAATAGCTTTTTGAAACTATTGATCCTCTCCACTGAGACCACTGCCTGTGAAAGGGCATTCCACATCCTTGCCACTCTTATGCCCTGTAAACACGACCAGTTTTCCTGTCAGAATAAACTCTGAAGGTTTTTCCGACGGAATTCTGACGGAATTCCGCTCAAGCTGTCTTGCATACACACGGTCACACCAAATTCTGACCTTCAAGAACGCAGTGACGTACAACGGCACTATAAAAAGGAAGTTCAATAGCCACTGCGCCACCCTTTGGGCTCCTTCTGCTAATCTTGTGTTTTATCTCGTGTTAGTAGAAGTTTGGTGAGAGACGATTCGCACTTTTCAGACTCGTGCTTTTCAGATTCGTGCTTTTCAGATCGTTTTACTGCTGTTCAGTTTGAGCTTGTGGGGTTTTTATCTGTTCTTCAGTGCATGTAGTCAATCCGTTTCTGTTTTTCAGTGCGTTCTTGTCCGCTCGTTTCTAATTTTCAGCTCGCTCTTCACAGGCCTTTCTGTTCTTCAGTGTGTTCTGTTAGTTCATTCTGACCAGCCGACCGTTTTGAAGCCATGTTGCGGGTACATACTCATCGTAGAGTTCGTGCTGTGCAGGGGCTTAGTGTTGGGCTTCTAGCTTTGATCCAAGCCCAGTCCATGAACAAGGCGAGGAGGAGTTCATGGACCAAGAATTGGTTACTCCATCGTGACCAATTCTCTCATTTTGTCTTTGCTGCGGGAGATCCAGGAGAATAATCCTGATGATTTCAGAAACTTTCTCAGGATGACGGACCCTGTTTTTCACCGTCTGTTGGTTTTGCTGACCCCTTATATTAGCAGGCAGGATACCTGCATGTGGCAAGCCATCACTCCAGAGCAGAGGCTAGTCACCACGTTGCAGTACTTGGCGAATGGGAGAAGTCTGCAGGACCTCAAGTTCTCGATAGGCATCTCCCCCCAGGCTCTGGGGATCATTATCCCAGAGTCCTGTTCTGCCATTATTCAGGTCCTGCAGATAGACTATATTAAGGTAAGATTTCTCCTTTAACATCACATTCTATGTATTTAATGTTTGCTAATGTATTGTACTTATTTCATCATTCCCTAATTACCATGATTGTAATATGCTGTGAATCTCCCCTTTGTCCCCATGCATGCTGTAAGCTTTTAATGCTCCTTTTTTGGCCTACATGCATATTTGCCTTCACTAATCTCCCCAGCATGCTATCCTGGGCCCATACACACCTAGCCTAGTCACTTAACAATGTATTTTGTCAGCTCCATTGTAGTGCTTTATCCTAAACACACCCTAAAATGTGTACAAATGTTATTGTTGTCCTTAAATTCAGGCAGCATGCCATAGGCTTTTTTCTTGGGTCCCAAACTCAGCTCGAACCTCCCCCCCCCCCTATAATTTTTACAATAGGCCATCAGAGGGGGTGAGGAATCTGATAAGTGGGCCTTATGTTTTTGTCTTTAAATACTCCTTAAAATAAATGTTATACTGATGTTGGGCAAGAATGTTTTTGTGTAATCTGCTTGCAATGTTATGTGCAAAAGTACTAATATTTTTTTTTTTCTTCTTTGACTCCACAGTTTCCTTCAACGCCACAGGAATGGCAGACTGTGCCCTCCCACGTCCACATCGTGCCACTACACCATTCGGGGTCTTACTATTACAATTATAAGGGTTTTAATAGTATAGTGTTGATGGCGGTGGTGTCGGCACAATATGAGTTCCTTTATGTGGACCTGGGGAAGAATGGCTGGATGTCGGATGGCGGAGTCTTCGCCCAGACGGAGTTTTGCTGACGTTTCCAGACTGGTGGCCTGGTAGGGTTTTTAACTACCGGCTGGCCAGAACCCGAAGAGTCGTTGAGAATACCTTTGGGATAAACGCCTGTTTCTGACAGCAATACATATGGCGGACTACAAAATCAACCACATCATATTATCCTGCTGCATAATGCACAATTTTTTAAGGAAAAATGCCCAAAATTATCTTGCCTCAGTTGCTGCTAATCCCCTGACGGGCCTTACCAAAGCTGGAATACTTACCTTTTTGTGACAATTTTCACACATGGAGAGACCCCTAGTATCCGCTGGAGCACCTGTGTGGGACACCCTAAAAACTTTCTTCTGGTGTCCCACACTAGTGCTCCTGCGTCCAGATGTGTAAACAGCTGCTGAGTGTCCTCTCCTTACACTGAATCAAGTTTGTATTTCATTCTAGTTACAAACACATCTAGACAGCAATGTACAAAAACTTATTTTTATACAAACAGGCATGACCAAATGTATTTAACCTGTATCTGCCCAAAACATCGTATGTAATGAGCGAACAATGTTTACTACGACCGATTACTGTGCCCACTAACCTGAAACTTGCCATTTTAAAATGTCCTACAGTAAATAAAAGCACATGGAGCAGCATGCAAGTAATAATAATAAAAACACAGGAGAAAGAATTACTTTTTCGAAGCACTTTCTTGATCCTTCTGTACTGATCTTGCTCCCTCAGTTTCAGGTCTGACCAGCGTTTCCTCAATTGCTCCTTGGATCGTCGTACCCCAAAATTCCTGTGCAGATTCTTCACAACTTTAGTCAAAACAAAAGGGAAAAGGGGAAATGGAGGGGGGTAGTTCAGTAAAACCCTAATCGGACTTTAAAGGCAAATCAAAACAAATTCATATATGAAATAACAATACAGTAAATTTTATTAAATACAAATGGTATAAATGACAAAGACATTGATAAACAATCTAAAAAGCATCTATGTGAAAGATATACGTGATATAAGCCCCGATGCGTCAACGCGTTTCATTTTAAAGAACTTCATCGGGACACATCCAGGTTTCAGAGAATACAGTAAAAAAAAGTCTTATTATCTAAAATGAAAAATCAAAAAACACATAAACTGTCACGTACCTGGTGGGTGAGCCTGACGTGTAGAGGAAGGCCTCCCGTACAGCTCCGGCTCAAGAGCCCCTGATAGTGGGACAGCAGGCTCAGGAGCACGGTGGGGTAAGAGTGCCTAGGATCAGTCCAGAAGTCTGTATCAGTGGAAGCCAGGAACTTGCAGCAGGAAGCCGAAACACAGCAGGTAGCAGGCAGGAGAGGTGGCAGATGGCTGGCAGACTTGTCAGGAGATGGGTAGAGATGCACCACTGGACACAGGAGCTCGAAGCAGGCTGGACAGCCAGAAGCATGGTCAGACAAATTGGATTGGCAGCAGACAGGAAGATCAGGCAGAAGTGGCAGGCAGAAGCGTAGTCGGGTCACAGGCAGGTCTTGGCAACAGATGGGCAAATCAGGCATAGACAGCAGGCAGAGGCATAGTCGGGTCACAAGCAGGTTCAGCAACAGGTGCTAGGTAACAGGAACTGGAGACAGAGAATAGTCCATGGAAAGCCAAGGGGTCAGGGCAGGAAGCAGGCAGCGGTAGTAGGGAACAAGCTGGATCGGTAGCAGAAGTCAAACAGACAGGAATCAGGATTCAGGTAACGCTGTAGACCAAGCAGCAACCAGCCAGTGTTGAAGCTCCATTTAAATAGACTGACTGGCGCCAGTTCTGGTAGCAGGTGCGCGCACGCACGCGCAAGCCAATGTGCGGTGCCGTTTGTGCACGCGCATCAGCAGAAGCGCCCACAGTCATTCTGGACATTCTTGGTTGGCGCCTGCGCACAGGTATGTGCCTGGAAACAATAGTCGTACTTTGCAGACGTATTCCCTGACACTGCCCCCCCTTACGGGCAGCCTCCGGATGCCCAATCGGTTCCTCTTCTGGGGGTGACTGTGGAAAAAGGCACGGACCAAGTCCATAGCGTGCACATCCTGTTCAGGTTCCCAGGAGTTTTCCTCTGGCCCATAGCCCTTCCACTTAATCAGGTATTGCAGATGACCCCTTCTCCTCCTGCAGTCTACAATTGCTTCCACCTCGAACTCTTCATCCCCATTAACGATCACTGGTTCAGGCGGTCTAGTCCCCGATTAGGAAAGGGATCCGGCACTGTGGGTTTTAGTAAAGATACATGGAACACTGGATTTATCCTATAGGAATCCGGTAAAGATAGCTCATAGGAAACGTTGTTAATTTTCCTCTTTACAGGGAACGGTCCCAAAAACTTTGGGGCAAGCTTCTTTGACAGGCAAGCCAACCTCAGATTGGTTGTGGCTAACCACACCTGATCACCAGGCTGCGGGATCAGTTCTCCCCTCCTCCTTCTGTCGAAAGCCTTCTTATTACCTTCCTGCGCTTTGGTTATGGCTTCTTGCAACATCTTATTGTTACGACTGAAGAAGTCTACTGTATTCTGGACGGCTGGAACTGAGGGCTCGGAGACAAGGTCAGGCTAGAAGGTGGGATGGAAGCCATAGTTTGCGAAGAACGGCTGAATGACAGGAGTTATTATAAGCAAACTCGGCTAATGGTAGGAGAGACACCCAGTCATCTAGGACAAAAGATGTGAAGCAACGGATATATTGCTCCAAGGTTTGGTTAGTCCGTTCGGTCTTTCCATTAGACTGTGGGTGGTATGCGGATGACATAGGGAGTTTGATCCTCAGGGTCTCACAGAGTGATTTCCAGAACCTGGATGTAAATTGGACCCCTCGGTCAGATATGATATCAGCAGGTACCCCATGGAGTCTCACAACCTCCCTGACGAACACTCAAGCCATCTCTGCAGCAGATGGTGTACCCCTTAAGGGTAAGAAGTGGGCCATCTTGGACAGGCGATCCACAATAACAAAGATGGCCGGACAATCTTCAGAAGGTGGTAATTCCACTATAAAGTCCATCAAAATCATGGACCAAGGCCTGTCGGGCACAGGCAGAGGTCTGAGCAAGCCCCATGCCCTGTTTCAGGTGCTCTTACACCGGATACAGGTTGTGCATGCACCTACGTAGCTTTTACAGTCTCTTTCCAGATTAGGCCACCAGAAAGTGCGTTGCACTAGTTCCGTTGCCTTTCTAATCCCGAAATGCCCCGCTAAGGGATGATCATGGCAAAAACCCAACACCGGCAACCGAACTCCTTCCGGAACAAAAACTCGGTCCCCCTTCCAAAGAAGACCCTCCCTTGCCTGAAGGGTATCCCCGGTGGGAGCAGGAGTAACTGTGGAAGCTTGTCTTAGCTGAGACACCAAGTCAGTCTGTAGTAGTAGGAAGTTTCCTGCTGGCAGAATGGTGTCTGACACTGGCAAGTCCTTAGGATCTTTGAACATGCGCGACAGCGCGTCAGGCTTGACATTCTTTTTTTTCTTTTTATCTTTCAAAGTATTTTATTGATTTTTCAAAAGTATAAAAGTATAAACATAAGAAAACAAAATAATACAATAATACAAACCCAATCTCTCGGGTATGTTCAGATGTTATAGATGAAGGGCAAAAAGCAGAGTAGCTACAAACAGATGGAACGGCTCCTAACAGCCCTTCCCAAACAACCAACAGTCGCATGTCCGTCAAGCCTGGAAATTAGACTGGGAAAGGCCTCGTAGAGAATCCGCCAGCACCCCGGAAGGGATCAAGCTGTGCTCGGCCGATTCCCCCGAGCCCCTAGGCACAAGAGATCAACAGACCAGACGGAAACCTAAGAAAAAGTTTAGGGTTACCAACACCTGAAGTGCTAGCCCCAAAGGGGGCGGCCTCCCAGTGCATGAAAAAGAATTATCTAGTATCGGAGGGATACTCTTTGTTTAAAGAGGACTCCTAGGAGGGGGGATAGGAATGTGGGAGAGGGGGAAAGAGGAGGAGGAAGTAGAGAGGGGAAGAGAGAGAAGAGCCTATCAACGGGAGGTGACCTCGTGTACTCTGGTAACCCCAGAAGCTCTAAGGTTGGAACCCCAGAATGAGGGAGATGCTAAAGTAGCGTGCCCATGGTTCCCAGGTGGCCTCAAATTTCAATTTGGTGTCGAGGAGGATGCTTGAGAGTTTCTCTTGGGACATAATCCAGGAGATTTGTCGTGTGGCCGCTTTAAAGGAGACCTTGAGTTGTTTCCATGCTCTGGCAATGGTTAACTTGGCACCCAAGAGTATAAAGTGTATTCATTTTCTCGTGTGTTTGGGAGTATTGTGTAGATTGTCATTAAGCAGAGCAATGGCCGGGGTTTTGGGTATCTGGATGTCCGTTATTTTACGGATCAGGGGAAGATCTTGTTCCAAAAGGGTCTGAGTCTTGGACATTCCCACCAAACGTGGACTAAGGTGCCATTAAGTAGACACCCCCGGAAGCACCTAGGGTCTGCTGAGGGAAACATCTTAAATAGTCTCATCGGGGTAAGGTACCACCTGGTGATTACCTTAAGGCTAGATTCTATAAGGGAGATATTACGGATACCCTTGAAAGATCTATTAAAGGAGGACCTCCACCTTTCTAAGTTCCAATTGAGAGATAAATCTTTTTCCCATTCCATCATGTATGAGGTCTTTTCAGATTGGAGGGACAGTGCCTGATAGATAATGGTGATTCCGCCCCTCTGTTCCATAGGCTGGCCACACCATAATTCGTACGGTGTGAATCTTGGAGGAGAGGGTTTCCCCACTCAGATATGATTCAGGAAGTGGCTCAATTGGTGGAACCTAAAGCGCTCTGAATTTGGGAGCTCTAGTTGATTAACACAGAAATCAAGGGAAATAGGACCGCTGGCAGAGAAAAAGTGTCCGATTCGATACAACCCCTTGTCCAGCCACCATTTAAAGGCTTTAATGTTTAGGCCCGGTGTAAAGTCAGGGTTATTGAAAATATGAGCTAGAGGACGGGTGCTCGAAGTTAATGAAGGGTTAGATCTCATGTTGTCCCAGATTCTTAATGATAGGATTGGAGGGCGGCGTCGTGGGGGGGACCAGAGTAAGAAATCAAGGGTGTATGCAGGCACCGCCTGTCTTTCTATTTGTATCCAGTCTGGCTTCTCAGCCCTGGAGTACACAGAGGAGAGTTGCGCAAGCCTGGCAGCTTGATAATACCAAAAGAACTGGGGAAGTCCTAGGCCTCCTTGAGATCTGGAGAGAAACAGGGTTCCTTGCTGGAGTCTATGCCCCTTCCCTGCCCATATAAATTTGATGACTTTCCTTTGGAAAGCAGACAAGTGATCCTTTCTGATGTTTATTGGGAGAGCCCTGAAGAGATAGAGGAGTCTTGGCAGTAATGTCATTTTTACAGCATGAATTCTGCCTAACCAGGAAACCTCCCCCCTTGCCCAAGCCCCCAGGTCTGCCTCAAGCTTACGATTAATGGGAGGGAAGTTAGCAGGATACAGTTGTTCCGTTTTTGCCGTGAGTTTAATCCCAAGGTAGTCAATGGTGGAGTCACCCCACTTAAAGTCGAAGGAGCTTCAGAGTGAGGCCACTACTTCAGTTTTGAGGGAAATGTTAAGGGTGTATGACTTAGTGTAGTTGACCCGTAGACCCGAGATCACTGAGAACTCCTTCAGGAGTTTGAGGAGATTTGGAAGGGAGGTGGTCGGGGATGTGATAAAAAGTAACATGTTGTCTGCAAAAAGATCGCATTTGTGGACTTGATTCTCACAAGACACTCCTTGAATATTGGGGTTATCTCGTATTGCTATTGCAAGAGTTTCAATGGCCATTGCAAAAATTAGGGGGGATAGAGGACATCCCTGTATAGTGCCTCTCGCTATATTCAGGGGGTTGGAATACTGGCCTTGCAGACGGATCACCGCCTTCGGAGTAGAGTAAAGGGAGCTGAGGACCCCCAGAAAACGGGTCCCAAATCCCCATTTCTCTAAAAGGGAAAATAAATAGGGCCATTCTATCGAATCAAAGGCCTTATGAAGGTCTAGTGATAAGAGCATTACCTCTTGCCTGGTGCCCCCCACCCAATTAGATTGAAGAAGGGAGACAATGTCTACCGCTTTCTGGATTTGGTCTGGTCCTTGCCTCCCCGGGATAAAGCCCACTTGGTCCTTGTGAATATACCCTCTAATAAAAGAAGCTAGACGATTGGCTAGAATTTTCGTTGCTTCTAGTTTTTGAATGTCAATCATGCGTTCTTTCTTGACTTGGGTTGTTATGCGGATGATCTCTCCCCTAATGGTAGCCTTGTGGGCTGCCCAAAGGGTCTCTGGAGATATGTTGTCAACATTGTTCAATTTAAAAAATTCTTTAATGGCGTCCGCCAGTACCTTGGTATGAATTGAGTCTCTCAAAAGGGATTCATTGAGTCGCCAGAATGAGCCCCTTTTCCCAGATAGGGTGTTTCTTAGAGAAAGGATGACTAACGAGTGGTCCGACCATGCTATGTCCAAGATAGAAGCTTTATTGGTCAGAGGGACAAGGTGTGATGGAATAAGTAAGTGATTGATCCTAGCATAAGATCGATGGGGGGCGGAGTAGTGTGTAAAGTCTCTACTCTTGGGGTTCAATTCCCTCCAGATGTCTACTAGTCCATTGGAGTGTAAGATTTTGGCTATTCTGCAACTCTGTTTCGTTGGGCACGTAAGCTGGTCTTTAGGGGGCTTCGTTTTATCAAGACCCTGGTCAAAAGCCACATTGGAATCCCCCCCCCAAATGACTTTACCCTCCAGGAGGGGGCTCAGAGTTGCAAATAGGCTCTGGAAGAACGTGGTTTGACCCTTATTAGGGGCGTAGTAAGAGATTAGCGAGTACAGTATACCTTCCAACAAGCCCTTTACAAGAATGAACCTACCCTCTGGGTCCCTATACTTAGAAAAGTGGGAGAACTTGCAGTTTTAGGAAAACAGAATAGCAACTCCTCTCGTCTTGTTTGGAGCGTTAGCCATGAAAAAGGATGGGTAGTGGGCGTGGAGGAACTTGGGGTTGTATCGAATCGGAAAGTGCGTCTCTTGAATCATCACAACATCTAGTTTGAGAGATTTGTAGTGTTCAAATACCAGTCTCCTCTTCCTAGGGGAATTCAGGCCCTGGACATTATGAGATGCCACCCTGAGGTCCACACCCTTCACTATATTATCAGCCATGGGAACAGAGGGGGGGGGATAGCCATTCAGGCAGCCACTTACCCTTCGACGACTTCTCCCTATGAATGATGGATGAATAGGGTTGAGGCGGCCGAAACTCAAGTGGGTCCTTGGTAGGGTCATCTCCCGAAGATAGCCATGATGGTGTAAGAAGAAAGAAAAGGGGGAAAAAGAGAGGGGATAAGTACAAAAAAACAACCACAGAGACAAAGACATGGGTCCTTTAACAAGACCCGTGGGGAGTGGCGGGGGAAAAAATCCACCACCCCCAAATCTTAAATGCCAGTCACCTAAAGAGGATGACCCACGACCCATGCCGAAGAAACACTGTCGGTTTCCAAGGAATGGGTGGAGGCGCAAGGGGTCCACCCCGGACCCGTGTAACAGATTTAAATTAAAACATAAACTATGCACACTTAATCAATTAATGTCTTGGGTGCGAAGCAACAAATTATCAAAACATAACAGACTGATGAAGGAAATATATACCGTTATTGGCACTAGGCCAGGCCACCCCTTAAAGGCCCACCCATGACCTGTCCGCCTCCCCCCCACCTGGCAGCGGGGAGAAGTCGGACAGGCCAGGGGCGGAGGGCTCAAAGGGCCCCAAGCCTCACAAAAAAGGAAAAAAAAAGGAATGAGGGGGGAGCGGGTTACTTGAAGGAACATAGATCACATTCCCTAGAGAGGTTTGGATCCATCTGGGCCTAACTCCCTGTAGTCGACCCGGAGGGGGAAGACCCCTGCCTCCCTGAGTCGATGGGGTCAGTAAAGCAATGTCCCCCGTCCGGAGGTGGTAAAGATCCAGTTTCCCGCTCCTTGGCAGTTTGTATAGTAGGCTGACAAACAGTAATGAAAGTGTTTCCTCCTTGGCTAGAGGCACTTGGAGACAGCTAAGCCATGGGGAACAATGATATTCAGGAAAGTGTGGACCATAACGAACCAAAAACCAGGTTTGGAGCAAGGCTCCATCAACAGAGGGGACTCCTGTCCCAACGGGAGAAACCCGTAAGTGGGCAGTGGAGTGAGGTGGTCAGGACGGCTTCTTAAGGCGGTCTTCCGTCTTTGCTTTTCTTGGAGGGACCCTTGTTCCAAAGAGGGGAGACCAGACTGGTAGGCGGGGGACGTTTGGAAGACCCCGAGGATGACGTGGAGAAGTCCATAGGCGCCTCTTGCGAAATTAATTTCAGTGACAACAGCAGCCTCTCGCCCTCATGTAGGTTGGAAAAGGAATGTGATTTTCCGTGTATTGAGAACTTCACCGCAAAAGGAAATGTCCATCGGTACTTAATGTCCCTTTGTGACAGAACAGTAAGGAGAGATTTTGGGGCTCTTCTTCTTTGAATGGTTGACGGAGATAAGTCTGCGAATATCTGCATTTGGTGCCCCTGATGCTGAAGGTTAGGCTTCAGGCAAGATTGGCGCATGACCTCCTCCTTGACGGCAAAATAGTGCGGCTTCACGATGATATCCCTAGGGGTCCCGTCCTTTCTAGGGGGTCCCAGGGCCCTGTGCGCTCTGTCAAGTTCTAGCCGTTGTGGCAGAATATTTGGGATGAGTTCGGAGATGATATTCCGAACTGTGAGGGGGACGTCTGTGTAGGATTCAGGCAGGCCTCTAATGCGAAAGTTTTACCTCCTGGACCTATTTTCGAGGTCGACGATCCTGGAGAGGGCCATATCAAGTTGATCCTGGAGGGTTTGAATGTGTGCTGCGTTTTGGTTGGTCTTGGAGACATTGCAGTCTATCTTGTCCTCCATAGCCTCTATTCTGGAACCCAGATTAGTGAGATCTGATTTTATAGAGTTAGTGATTTGGGTGGCTGTATTGGCTAGGCCTCTTTCTAGCAGAATAGAGAATTTGGCAAACAGATCATCCTGTAGTGAGGTGATGTCCCTGATTGAAAAGCCTGGGTTTGCAAATGTAGTGATGAGAGGTTGTGTGGTCCCAGATGGAGAGAGAGCTTGTTCCTCCATGAGCACCCCTGATAAGGACTCCGTATGGGGTGGGGAGAGGGCCTGGGTCCCCTGGAGGCCAAGAGGGGCTGCTTGGGGCTTGTTGGAGATGCCCTGGGCCGCTTGGGCATAGGTAAGTGTGGCTGGGGTGAGAACTTGCCTGCTCTCTGGCTTCCTGGCCTGTACGGCTGCATGAGGCATGTGTGAATCAATGCTGGCGGCCATCTTGGTACACCCGTCCTCCACCACCGTATCAAATTGCGGCCCGAGGTCCCGTCTTACTGGGGGACCGGACATCCCAGAATGTGCCCGTTTGCCTCCTGGACCTGCGGGGGTAGTTGGTATGCTTCCCTGTGCTGTGTAGCCCGTCCTGTGCCCCCGAGAGGCTGGGGTGGAGCGGAGCTCACGGCTCAAGCGGCCATGACGGAGCTCACGCACATGCGCACTCAGGCTTGACATTCTTAGACCCAGGTCTGTAGGTTATATGAAACAGGAACCTTGAGAAAAAAAGTGCCCAACGGGCCTGGCGAGGTTTCAGCCATTTGGCAGTCAATAAATACTCAAGGTTCTTATGATCCGTATATATCAGTATTGGGTGTGCTGCCCCTTCTAGCAAATACCTCCATTCCTCGAGGGCGGCTTTTATGGCAAGAAGTTCACGATCGCTGACATCGTAGTTTTTCTCAGCAGGGGAGAGCTTCCGAGAGAAAAAAGCTACAGGGTGAATCAGATTCTTTAGACGCTGGGACAGAACCCCTCCGACAGCACTCTTAGAAGCGTCTACCTCCAAAATGCGTCTGGCCATTGGGCAGAGTGAAAGAGGGTCCCAGAGTGAACGTCTGTACGTAATTTTGGGATGTGGTCCTAGGTATTTTGAGAGTGTGGGATCAGCCAATAAAATATGCCAATGCTTGTACGAAATTAACAAAGACGTTCTAGGTCTATTAAGGACTGTCTTGTACACAGCCACTATCAAAAGTCTCGGGACAGAAAAGACAAATCACCTGGCTTGTTTCGATGTGGTAGCTGTGACTTTTGTCATCTTCTCATAGAGGGACCCTCTTTCACTCTGCCCAATGGCCAGACGCATTCTCTACGTCACCATGTCACCTGTTTAACTAAGGGAGTGATTTACATTATTCTGTGCTGATGTGGAGCTTTCTACATCGGTAAAACAATTAGACCTCTATGGAAAAGAGTAAAGGACCATGTATATTATGCCACTAATGGTATACTCAATAAAGCTATTGGGTACCATGTGGCATTCAAGCATAATTATGACCGACATACCTTCAAAATTGCCATCCTTGATTGTGTATATGATGATCCTAGAGGCGGCAATTTTGATCAAAAAGTACTTCAAAGGGAGACTCAGTGGGTGTATAACTTGCAGGCTACATCATACCCCGGCCTTAATGACATGCTCAGCTTTAAACCATTCCTGTAAATGTCACCTTTCCCCCCCTTTTCCTCCTTCCTTTTCCCCTCCCTTTTTTTTTTTTCACCACTTGTTTACATTTATATTTAGATTCAATAGTTGTTGGCATTATTGTATGCTGTATGAGAATATTCCACTGTATCTTTAAGCAAATCTATTGTAATAACTAAAAGATTGTTTTGTACTTATATATTTTTGCAAAGTATATTGTATTGTTTTTATTCTATTTCTATTTTACCTGATACCATAACCCAGTATGTTGGTTCATGACCTATAATAATCTGCGCTTATTGTGTTTATTTGTCAGGCTCCCATATTGTTTCTTATTAACAACCGATCAACTTTAATTTATAGCTCTTTTTTTTTTTTTTTTGTCTTTCTGCCTTTCCCTATGTTGGGCTGGGCCCCCGGCGGTTGGAGATGTGTGTGTTGTTCTGGTTCACTCTGGGGATGCGGTCTGGCTTCCTTTGCTATTTGGAACTATGGACCTTTTTTATTTTGTGTTTATTTGTGGCGTGTTGTTTTGCAGATCATGTTACGCCAGATTTCCGGCGTCTGGCCCGCTGATGTTTATGCCTACCTGGCTGGTTGCCCTGCCCCCTTCCTGTTCCGGTGTGTGGATGGGATGTGCTGATGCGCTTGGCCGGCATTGACGTTGAGGTAGGCGGGGCTTTAGCCCCACCTCCTCCCTGGGTCACATACATATGCTGGATTATGCGGTTGGCCCCGCCTCCCTGCAAACGGGACTACGGACCATACCCGGGATATCTTGGGATGCTGGTTTTTGGCGCCAACTTGGATATGGCTCCCGCCCCTTCCTCTGGCGGGATTGCAGGTCATACTCGGGACTTCCGGGATGTCTGTACTGGCGGCGTCTGTGACAAGGTTCCCGCCCCTCTTTTTGGCGCCATAATAGCGTTATTTAAACAGTTGCTGTTTGACCCTCAGTCCATTAGCGTCTCTGTGCTCTCCAGGAGATGGAAACCTTATCCACCTAATAGTAAGTACTTTGGCGCTTCCGCAGTTCACTGTGGCTGCTGTCATTGTTTAATGGATGTAGCTAGTATTCTTATTTTAGACATGTTTTTCAATACTTCTTTAGGCTCCTCTATTGTCGCTATACAGCCCCACTTGGATGATTAGATGGATATCTCATGTGGGCTTCTCTGACGCCCTATATTGATTGGTGGAGCTGTGGCGATGTGAATATTCACCTCTATGGCCAATAAGCATATCCCTTATCCTCTCCTTTACTGGGAATGAACCCAGAATTTGTAGATACATGGCAACAGGTATATATCATTCCTTCTTACGTATATGGTGTCTTTTAAGATGTTTTCCTTTATCTCATAATATATATATATATATATATATATATATATATATATATATATATATATAATTTTTTTTTTCTCTCTCTCTCTCTCTCTCTCTCTCTTCCTTCCTCTAGCTGACGGTTGCTTTTATGATACAATTATCTGCATTTTGCAGCAAAAATATGAACCACAGTGTTTTTTCTAATCATTTAAGTCTATGAAAGCCTCCTTCAAGGTAACTTCAAATTCAAACAGGATTTGCCCTGCATATAATTGTTAATGCACCTCATCTGGTTCTATATGGTATTATGCGTTTATGTGTTTTTTGATTTTTCATTTTAGATAATAAGACACTTTTTTTCTGTATTCTCTGAAACCTGGATGTGTCCTGATGAAGTTCTTTAAAACGAAACGTGTTGACACATCGGGGCTTATATCACGTATATCTTTCACATAGATGCTTTTTAGATTGTTTATCAATGTCTTTGTCATTTATACATTTGTATTTAATAAAATTTACTGTATTGTTATTTCATATATGAATTTGTTTTGATTTGCTATCCTTTAAAGTCCGATTAGGGGTTTTCTGAACTACGCCCCTCCATTTCCCCTTTTCCATTTTGTTCTGACCATTCAATTACACAGACGTGGCAATTGGAGTGTTTCCTCTTTTTTACATTTTGCTCTTCACAACTTTAGTCATAATCTTGGCCTTTCTCACATTACGGTTGGTGTACGGTCCATACTTCCCATCATAGTCGGTCGTCCTCAAGATGTCCACCATTTCCACCATCTCTACAAAGAACATATTTGAGGCCTTAAATCTTCTCCTCCAGGATCGTGATGTTTCTGGCTCTGGACTTTCCTCCTTGTAACTGGAATTAACACACACCGGCTGTGTCTCCGCCATGTCGCTCCTACAGCGTGGCAAAAGAGAAGGGGCGGGGAATAGACTAGAAAGAACGTCAGGGGCGGGCGACGTGGGCGGGGTTTCACGCATGCGCTGTGTATATCAAGCTAACACACGTGTGTCATACGTATGATCTGTGTGTGGAAGAAGGAGGAACGGAAGTGGCGAGCGTCCTAAACAAAGGTAAAATTTTAACTTGGGCCATCAGTGGCCTATACTGCTTCAAGATTGAGGCCTATATTGGGATAAGATTATGAGAGTTTAGGCTGACATTAGTGTTTTTGTCTTGTTTATTGTCTTACAGCAAATATGAATCACTTTAAGGACGCAGAATTCATGGCCAGTTTCATAGACAGGTACAGGGAGATGAGGAATTTGTGGGAGGTGAAACACAGCTTATATTATAATAAACAAGCTAGGAAGTCAACGCTGGAGAAACTTCTGGAATTTGTGAAGACTCGGGTCCCCGATGCAACCATCGTGTTTTTGGAAAATAAAATTGGGATCTTGAGGAACATGTAAAAGAAGGAGCATAATAAGATCCAGAATCACTCAGATCAGGAGCAGCAGCAGCGCAAGTGTATGTACCCAGGCTGTGGTACGTCAACAAACTGCGGTTTCCGGACGACCAGCTTGAAGCCAGGGAATCACTTTCTACCCTTCCCTGAAGCCTTTCCTCCACCCTTCCCTCAACCCCAGCAGAGGCTGACGAGGAACAATCTGGGCCTTCCATCCTGGAAGAAGTGGATGCGCCCAGCTGGAGTCAGGTATATTATTTTTATACATATTTATTGTCCTAATATTAATGATCTTATAATTGATAACAAATTATTGATTTACAAAAAAAAGTGATTTACATATCAATAGACAGTAGTGGCCAAAAATGTTTGGGACAAGAATGAAAAATGCTGGGGTCAGAATGATAGTCTTTTCTATTTATTAACATTCAATTTCAAAGTCATGAGCTGAAAATTGTGTGTGATTGATGAACCAAAAAGTAAAACCATGTCCCTTTTCTATACACAGGATGAGCTCAGCCAGGAGAAGGGTCTGGGAAGTAGCAGGCAGGAGGAGGCCATGCCCAGAGTCAGCCAGGAGGTGGCCGTGCCCAGTGTCAGCCAGGAGATGGGCGGGCCTAGTGTCAGCCAGGAGGTGAGTGGCCCAGTGTCAGCCAGGAGGTGGGCAGCCCAGTGTCAGCCAGAAGGTGGGCGGGCCCAGTGGCCTCACCCAATCACAGGTGGCTCCCCTCCGCCTTACAACAAAAAGGCCCAGGAAGGGGACAATCATGGAGGAGGCAGCACTGGGCCTCATTAGGGAAGCAAGTGATGTCCTCAGAAGTCCCCCGATGCTGAAGAGGCCTATGGCTGCTATCTAGCCACTAGATTGCAGAAATTGGAGCAGGGCCAATGCCTCCTCTGTGAGGGAATTTTTGGTGAGGCCCTTCAGAAGGGGTTGAGGGGCCAGCTGACTGAGAACAGCCACGTATGTGAGCTCGCCCATCCTCCTCCTGCCACAAGTCCACCTCCAGAGCCACAGCCTCCAAGGAAGGCTGCAAGGAAGGCTGCAGTGAAGAGAAGAAAGTGATGACCTGGCTTCAGTCTGGTCTGACGGAAGACGTAGGCTGGTCTAGTACCACAGCCTGGGGAAATAGATATCATCTGCTGCTGATCCTGATCCCTGGGAGTCCTGGACCAGATTGGGCTCCAAATTATATGGACTCCTCAAGCAAACAATTTTATTTTCCACAGACTTGATGTCTGCCCTGGGGGCCAAAAGGCTTCGCAAATTCTAAAGGTTTACCCAGCGTTGCCTTCCTCTTTATTTTGTTACCCAGAATAAATGGGTATTTTATTTTCTGAAAATACTTGCCTATGTGTTTTTCTACAAAAAGGACAGTTCGTGAGTAGGCAGGTACATTTCAAAAAGACAATTTCAAATTAACAAGGGACACCAAAAATAACAAGATAATAATGTTATTGTGGTAACTTGACACACACAAAAAAAAATTATATATGGAGATCACTAGAAAATAATTTTTCAATAATCCAAAAAAAAAAAGATCTTGATGAAATAAAACAAATAAAAAAAGATGACTATAAAAATAATTCTAAACATTATTATGGAGATCTGGCTTTTAAAAAATTAAAGATTATTCATGAGATCACAAGAAATAATAAAGAAATAAGTTTGTCAGAACTCTGTGTGAATAACATCAGCAAAACAACTTCATTATTCTAGCATTATAAAGCACAAAAGAATGCGCTGCAATAAAAGATCACAGAATTTGCAGCGTGAGGAATGTGCTATCTCCATTACGAACGCTAGTTTTACCAGACCGAGCGCTTCCATCCTGTACTTGCTTCAGAGCATGTGTCATTTTTGGTACGTCGGAACAGCATACAGACGAGCGGGTTTTCCGATAGGAATTTTCTCCTTCGAAAAATATAGAACATGTTCTCTATCTAAGTCCGTCTGAATTTTCGACTTAAAAAGTCCGATGGGGCATACACACAGTCGGAATATACGATGAAAAGCTCCCATCAGACTTTTTCCGTCTGTGTGTACGCGGCATTACAGTAAAGAACCCTCTACGTAGTTTAAGGTTAAACCTCTTTTCTTCTAATGTTAATGAGTGGCCAAGTGTCTTGTTAAACTCCCTTCTGCAAAATTTTTTTATCCCTATTCTGGGGTCACCAGTACGGTATTTATAAATTGAAATCATATCCCCTCTCAAGGGTCTCTTCTCCAGAGAGAATAAGTTCAGTGCTCGCAACCTTTCCACATAACTAATATCCTCCAAACCCTTTATTAGCTTTGTTGCCCTTATTTGTACTCGCTCAATTTCCAGTACATCCTTCCTGAGGACTGTTGCCCAGAACAGCATACTCCAGGTGCGGCCGGACCAGAGTCTTGTAGAGCGGAAAAATTATCATTTTATCTCTGGAGTTGATCCCCTTTTTAATGCCTTCCAATATTCTGTTTGCTTTGTTAGCAACAGCTTGGCATTGCATGCCATTGCTGAGCCTATCATCTACTAGAACCCCCAGGTCCTTTTCCATCCTAGATTCCCCCAGTGTATAGATTGCATTCATATTTTTGCCACCCAAATGTTTTTACATTGTTTTACATTTTTCTACACTAAACCTCATTTGCCATGTAGTTGCTCACCCCATTAATTTGTTTAGATTTTTTTGCAAGGTTTCCACATCCTGCAGAGAAGTTATTGCCCTGCTTAGCTTAGTATCGTCTGCAAATACAGAGATTGAACTATTTACCCCATCCTCCAGGTCATTTATGACCAAATTTAAATAGGATTGGTCCCAGCACTATGTACCCCTGACCATTCTGAGTACTCCCCATTTATCACCACCCTCTGAACTTGCCTTTGTAGCCTGTTTTCACTCCATGTACTCATGTATATGGTCCATGCCAACGGACCTTATTTTGTACAGTAAACATTTATGGGGAACTGTGTCAAATGCTTTTGCAAAATCCAGATACACCATGCACCATGTCTAAGTGCCTTCCTTTACCTAGATGGCAACTCACCTCCTCATAGAAGGTTAATAGATTGGTTTGGCAAGAACGATTCTTCATGAATCATGCTGATTACTGCTAATGATATGGTTCCCTAAGTACCCTTGGATGCAAACCATCTGGTCCCGGTGATTTATTAATGTTAAGTTTCCCAAGTCTAATTTTAATCGTTTATCACCATTTCCAGTCTTATAGTATGACACTTACACTTTGACAGTAGGTTACATTTACAAAAGGATACAGCAAATTAGTGTATTTGATATTACAAGAGCATATTTTTCTATTTGATTGTAAAATGAATAATCAATTTAATACCAAATGTAATAACAGTTTAATTACATCTACTGTATATGATCATCCAGCTGCTCTGTGTGTACATACTTGCTTAACAATACAGTCTATTTACCTTTGTACTTTTTTCTAGAATTAACCATCAAAATTCTGATCCTGCAACCCTTTGCAAAATTATTCTATCCTTTACACCCATGGTGTGTTGCTCTATAAGCTGGACACAGACGTCTTTATTATCTCAAATTTTGTGCAGTTATTGACCACTCTATAAGCCAATTTTGTTCTAATGCAGCTTTTTGCCTTTACTTAAGACATTTTTACTGAGCATTAGATCATCAGTGCCTCTAAATAGACAGTTTTTAGCTTTAGAAATGTTCCTGTACAAATGTCCACCATTAACTATGACCAAAATGATGCCTAAGAGCATTTTTTCCCAGATTTCAAAGTTCCTGAATGCCTGCAAAAGTTTCTCATGCTGGGAGGATTGAAAATTACTATATTCATAGTGTTCTACTATTCTAAGCTTGCTTTACCCATACAGTGCAGCAGAATTGCCATTTCCAATCCTTTGAGTACTTACATGGGCCATTTTCAATTAGATGGAACTCCTTTTTGTTAAAAACTCAGTTTCTTCAGAGGTGTACATAAAATATCAAAGAGCAAAAACAAAAGCCATCCCAGGTTGAGGTTTGAGGGTTGATTTAGTAAAGCTGGAGCGTACAAAATCTGGTGCAGCTCTGCACAGAAGCTAGTAGCTGGCAGTAAAGGTAAAGAAAAATTACTGCCAGCCCCTCTGTTCTATCAATCTATCTTACACTGTGTAAATGTTTTTAGAAAATGATGCCTGTAAATACCTTGTCATATATCTTTTATGGAGAGTCACGTGACCTCCTACCGTTCTCCTCCCCCATCTAAAGGCTACAGCGGGAGGGGCTGAGTGGCCAGCACAGCAGTCATGTGACCTCCCTGGCTGACGTCGGAGGGGGATCTTGACCCCTCCCGCTGTAGCCCTTAGATAGGAGGAGGAGAGCGGCCAGAGGTCACGTGACCGGCCATAAAAGATATGAGATAAGGTAAGGAGGTGGGGGACAGCTATCTTGTTTTCTGTATACAATAGCCTAGTCATGTGTGCTTTTGTTCAGTATTTTCTTCCACATTCAAATATATTATCAATAGACATGTACAATTCGTTTTGGTCTGAATATTAATTCGGACAAATTTTTGCTTATTATAATATAATAATATATAATGAAATATAATGAATTTCATTGCAATGAATTTTGTTTCATATATTCATTTTCCAATGAATTTCAAACTTTTGGAACAATTCGTATTCGGATTGGTCAAAAAATGATCGACTGACTCAATTTCTGCGTGAAGAATAGCTGGTTGTTAAGGAGTGGGCCAGGAAGCCGGCCGCTGCATCCTTAACAACCGATGACTCATCAGCTGTCAGCAGGCTTCCCATTGACAGCTGAAATGTAATCAAAAGAATGCCGGTGTTCTGTCAAAATAGCCAACATGTCAGAAACTACAACTACTTAAAGCGGAACTTCAGTCATTTTTTCATATTTCCATCTATTAAATCCTCTGACCTTGTTGTTTTAACTTTGGATAGTAAAACTATTCTTTTTCTGCCAGTAAATACCTTATTCAGCCCATTTCCTGTTCCTTGTTTGGAAAAGTGCCTAGGTGTATGACATCATGCAAAGCTCTCTCTCGTACTCTCCTGAGAGTTTGCCAGGAAGGGAGGGGTATGAGTCATAAGAGGGCCAACGAGAGCTGTAGAGCTGGAGGTGTGCCTCTGTGTGTCTGTGTAAATCCAGGAAGTGAACAAGCAGATAATGTAGATAAGCTCACTCAATTGCTGAAATTAGTTTGCTAATTCAAAACGGCCTTTGGTATAGCAACATGTCCACTGCCCCGCCTGCTTACTGTAGTTGTGATGAGGTCGAGTGTAAGGTTTAGCAAGATGGCCGTGCGCATGCACAGTAGTCGGTCGAGCATTTTGTCAGGCAAATTGCTCCGTGCGCTGATGTCAGCCACTGAAGGGATGTATGATGTGTTGCGTGTGTGCAGTGCGCGCGGTTTGGCGCTCCAACTGATTTCACGTCACAGGAAGTTGACGGGGGTTGTACATTCTGCCAGGTTGCTTATTTTGTCAGAACACCGGCAATCAAAAATTCAGAAAACAAACAGCGTGAGGTACCCCCCAATCCAGATCAGGCCCTTCGGGTCTGGTATAAATTTTAAGGGGAACCTCAGGACAAAATTAAAAAAAAAAGGCGTGCCCCCCCCCCCCCAAATCTATACCAGACCCTTATCCGAGTATGCAGCCTGGCATGGATCTGTTGAACCAGCTGCAGTACATACGGGCCGAATGTCGGCTGGTATCTATTGAACCGGCCAATGCCGCCTGACACTTGGCCTGTGTGTACTAGGCTTAAATCATTGCCAGAAGAATGATTTCTGCTATCCCTGAGTTGAGATAACAGGTCCTTTGAAATTCCAGACCCTTGTAGAAATGTGACTTATGTTAAAAGGCTATGGAGAATCACTCCTGGTATTATGGAAAGGAATTTACCGCTGTTATGTGTCGCTATTAAACAAAAATATCATGGCGAACCTGGGACTGCCGAAGAGCATGGTTGGCTGGTGCCTTTTGGGCGCCTAGTCCACATTATCATCACAGCAAAGAGTGAAGTAATTTATGTCAGTGTGAAGAAATGAGCGGTATACACCATTCCTTCACCGCTCCAAGGATGCTGCTTGCAGGAGTTTTTTTAACATCCTGCCAGCGCATCTCCTCAGTGTGAAAGCCCGAGACTACAGGGGAGCCGTTTTTCAGGCGCTTTACAGGCGCTATTTTTAGCCCAAAAGTGCCTGAAAAACGCCACAGTATTTAAGGGGTCTTATTGCATATTGGTGCAGTGGCAGGAAGTGGGTTAGTGCATATAGGTGCAGTGGCAGGAAGTGGGTTAGTGCATAATGGTGCAGTGGCAGGAAGTGGGTTAGTGCATATTGGTGCAGTGGCAGACAGTGGGTTAGTGCATATAGGTGCAGTGGCAGACCGTGAGCTAGTGCATATTGGTGCAGTGGCAGGAAGTGGGTTAGTGCATATAGGTGCATTGGCAAAAATTGGGATAAAGCATGATGGTGAAGTGGCAGAGAGTAAAGAGGTGCAGGTTAGTGTAGTGATGGTGATTGGGGTAGTGCACGTCAGTGGTAGAGAGTGAGGAGGTTGTGTGTTGGTAAAATGGATTATAATTGCTTTATATGATCTATTTTTTTTATTATTATTGAATTGTTCATTAAGGTAAATTTGAATTGGTTAAACCAGGCTTTGACCTTATTATATTTAGGTATCATACACACTAATGCCACAACCAAAACTCATAGTTACTGTTGGTATAATTAGTTCTCTGTTCTTTGCACTGTTACATTGTTCTGATGTTCATGCCTAGCACACAATTCAATTCACATAATGCAATTAGGCAATGTGCTGGCTAATCAAACATAAAAGAACTTCTCTGTTCCACATATATTTTTTACAATCAGAAAGCTGTTCTTCCAAAGCTAATATAACTGAAGATAAATCAATTCTTTCTGAGAATTATATACATTTTGCAAGAACATGTAATGACATGCAAGGGCTAAAAATAATAGCATTCATTTTTGTCTTCAGCTCAGGTTGGCAAAAAAATGCTCCTTATTTATATTGGTTAGAGCATCTGAAGGTTATAACCGCACAGAACTTGAATGTATAATGCTCTTTTTTTTTCTGTGGTATAATTTCAGGTACTTATATACCGCCATCAATTTACATATATATTGTACATTCATATCAGTCCGTACCCTCAAGGAGCTTACAATCTAAGGTCCCTAATTAACATTCAGACATACATACATGGGCAAATTTAGACAAGATCCAGTTAACCTAATAGCATGTCTTTGGAGTGCACAGGGAGAACATGCAAACTCCAGGCAGGTAGTGTTGTGGTCAGGATTTGAACCAGCAACCCTTTTGCTGCTAAGTGAAAGTGCTAACCACTACACCACTGTGCCACCTGGTATGTTTATTATCTGTGCATAAATTCTGCCTTGACAAATTTACAAAAATGATTTCCTTGTGTTTTCAAATACTGTATGTAGATTCAAATTCCTTATGCCCTGTGCACACGGTCGGACATTGATCGGACATTCCGACAACAAAATCCATGTTTTTTTTCCGACGAATGTTGGCTCAAACATGTCTTGCATACACACGGTCACACACAGTTGTCGGACTTTCCGAACGCCAAGAACGCGGTGACGTACACCACGTATGACAAGACTATAAAAGGGCA
Organism: Aquarana catesbeiana; assembly: GCF_042186555.1. NCBI lineage: Eukaryota > Metazoa > Chordata > Amphibia > Anura > Ranidae > Aquarana > Aquarana catesbeiana. The sequence continues at coordinate 132,244,506 of NC_133331.1, read as the reverse complement.
GTTCAATACCAAGTGCGGCATCCTTTGGGCTCCTTTTGCTAATCTCGTGTAAGTAAAAGTTTGGTGAGAGACGATTCACGCTTTTTCAGACTCGTGGTTTTCAGATCGTATTTCTGGTGTTCAGTTTGTGCTTGTGGGTTTGTATCTTCAGTGCGTGCAGCGAGTTCCCATTGACTTGTCATTGTGTTCTTGTCCGTTCGTTACTGATTTTCAGGTCACTCTTCACAGGCCTTGCTGTTCTTCAGTGTGTTCTGTTACTTCGTTCTGACCAGCCGACCATTTTCTAGCCATGTTGCGTGTAGAGTTCGTGCTGTGTGGGGGCTTGGTGTTGGGGTCCTGACCTTGACACAAGTCCAGTCCATGAACAGGGCGAGGAGGAGTTCATAGACCAAGAATTGGTTGCTCCAGCGTGACCAATTCTGTCACATGCCTTTGCTCCGTGAGATCCGTGAGAATAATCCTGACGATTTCAGGAACTTTCTCAGGATGACGGACCCCGTTTTTCACCGTTTGTTGGCTTTGCTGACCCCTTATATCAGCAGGCAAGATACCCGCATGCGGCAAGCCATCACTCCGGAGCAGAGGCTAGTCGCTACCCTGTGGTACTTGGCAACAGGGAGAAGCCCGCAGGACCTCAAGTTCTCGACAGGTATCTCCCCCCAGGCTCTGGGGATCATTATCCCGGAGACCTGTTCTGCCATCATCCAGGTCCTGCAGAAGGAGTATATTAAGGTAAGATTTTTATCCTTTAACATCACATTTTAGTGTATTTAATGTTTGATAATGTATCGTATTTCTTTCATCATTCCCTAATTACCATGATTGTAATATGCTGTGAATGTTCCCTTTGTCCTCCATGCATGCTGGATTTTTTGTAAAAATGTATTTTTGTCCTTCTTATATATTTGCCTTCACTGACCTCCCCAGCATGCTCTCCTGGGCCTATATCCACCTCGTCTAGTCAATTAACAATGTATTTTGTCAGCTCCATAGTAGTGCTTTATCCTAAATACCCCCTAAAATGTTTGAAATTGCGATTTTGTTTTAAATTCAGGCAGAGTGCCAGAAGTTTTTTTTTTTTGGGGTCCCAAAATCATTTGGACCCTCCCTCCCCCCAACTGCTAACTCAGCTGATGCCAATCCTCTATCTGCTGACTTTGCCAAACCCATACACACTATACCCACCTCTTTTATAGTCAGATTTATGGATGAATTCGCCAAAGCATGTAGTGCAAGGATCTGCCTGAATACTTTTAAATGGTACTGTTTCAAGTTTTTGTGTCCTATTCTTATCTTGATAGGTAATAGCAGAATGTAAAAATGTGCTAAAAGGTGTACAGTGTGTATTTATATCTTTGTATTATGACACTTCTTACCTGTCCAGTGGGCTGCCAATAGTGTAAAGCAAGGAGGGGCTGGCCAAAGTAATACACATTATTTAGGCATTCATCTCTCAATGAAGTGGAGAGGGTTACCTGTCCAAACACCCCCCTAAAATTTTTTAAATAGCCCATGAGGGGGAGAAGGAATCTGATAGGTGGACCTTATACCTTTGTCTTTAAATACTCCCTAAAATAAATGTTATACTGATGTTGGCCAAGAATGTTTGTGTCTAATCTGCTTAGAGCCAGAAGAGTGGTGGAGAACACGTTTGGAATAATGGCCAGCCGGTTCCACTTATTTCAATCACATTATCCTGGCTTGCTTTGTTCTCCACAACTTTTTAAGGAGGAATTCTTGGGACTATGCTGGCTTAGTTGGGCCTGAGGCCGGAATTCATATTAATGAACCAACCCTGACGGCGCTTGAAGCTGGCCATCCTGGCTTGTCCCCCCAGATCCGTATAAGATACATGGAATACTTTGTGGGTAGGGGGGCCATCGATATGCCAGACAATGTCTGAGACATTTTTTAAATAAAAATATATTTTAAACTGAACAAATATTTGCTTTGATTTACTGCTTGGCTTTCTTTTAGCTGACCATGACTGAAATTTGGGGAGTCCTGAAAATGGCGTGATTGTGTAAAATTAGAAAGCACTGTGGGTGTTATTTACTAAAGGAAAATCCACTTTTCACTACAAGTGCACTTGAGACTGCACTGAAACTGCACTTGTAGTGCAAAGTGCATTTGCCTTTAGTAAATAACCCCCATTGTCACTGAAAACACCAACTTTACTACAAAAAATGCTTTTGAGCATTGAAAGAGGAAGCCACACATTGTTGATTCTCTCAATCTTTTTAATCAAAGCACAATCACATGTGGATTTATAAAAGGTTTTTAGAACAAACCAACATGTTTGTTGTATAACAATTTTTTAGATCACATTAAAAGTAGAAATTGCCTTTTAACGTAAAACAGGCATGTTTAAAACCATAAAAAAATACACAACTTACAAAGTTCAACTTTTATAGAAAGTAAAGGCAATATCAGACATTTATTTTATTATTTTATTATTACATTTATTTAATTTATTGATTTATAAACTGTGTTTGATATTGCGTTCAGCAGATGGGGTGATGTCACCCCTGGAAAAGACAAATTTTGAAGATGCACACAAATTGCCTAATGTCAACATGTGCTAGCTGCCATCATGGGGTATCAATGAACGTGTTTTGTGGGTGCCACCCCTTCCTCTCAGATACTTTATTATTGAGGAAGGGGTGGCACCCACAAAACACGTACATTGATCTCCCGTGATGGCAGATAGCACATGTTGACACACTGTGTGCATCTTCAAAATTTGGCTTTTCTATAATATGTCAAAAAATTGTCAGAAAAAAGCTAGAATAAAGCGGAAATAAGTTAGGGATTTCTAGGGTTTTTAAATTCTCCCTAAAACATCAATGATGTTCTTCATTTTGTTTTGAACATCATTGATGTTTTGCTTGATGTTTTCCAAATCCCTATTACACCCCATTATCTCCCCGATGAGGATCTGGGCACTTTCACTGGTGAAATGACCTTCCACAACATCACGATCACCTAAAATATAAAAAAATAAAACACACCTTGTATTATAAATATGCAGGCATCCATCTCTTACCTGAGCCTGTAGTTGCAGACACTCACCTGTTGTGGTGACAATTTCCACCACGTCTCCCTCCTCCTCCTCTGGTTGGGTTTGGGGGGATTTCCCCTTCTTCATGGGGTAGGGGGTCCATTGTCTCCTCTAAATAGTGGTGTCCTCCGAGTCTTTTCCTCTCCTATGTAAAAAAAAATAGGTATACTTAGCACACAGATATTTGATGGCAGAAATAGGAATATGAAACATTGCTTGGAAGTGGGGTACAATTGTCTCTTTTGGCAGAGTTGCAAGATGAAGAAATAGTTTTGTCCTTTGTCAAGCTTGAATACTTACCTGCTTTGTACAAGCTTCACAGATGGAGTCACCCCTATAGTATACACTGGAGCACCTGTGTGGGCCCCCTAATAAAAAAGGGTGTTCTTGTGTCCCACACTAGTGCTCCAGTGTCCAGATATGTAAACAGCTGCTGAGTTTCCTCTCCTTACACAGAATCTAGTTTGCATTTCATTCCATTCTAGTTACTAACCCATCTAGACAACGAAATTATTTTAAGAAAAGTAGGCCGTAAAAAATGTATTCATACCCCAATATTCTTCTGCAGACTCTTCACAACTTTAGTCATGATCTTGGCCTTTCTCACATTGGGGTTGGGGTAAGGTCCATACTTCCCGTCATAGTCGGCCCTCTTCAATATGTCGACCATCTCCACATCTCAACAAAGGCCATATTTGATGCCTTAAATCGTCTCCTCCGGGATCGTGACGTTTCCGGCTCCGGGCTTTCCTCCTCCTCGTTGCTGTAATTTGTACGCACCTGCTCTGTCTCCACCATGTGCTCTTCCCCACTTAGCCCAAACGAGAAGGGGAATAGACTAGAAAGAACGTCAGGGGTGGGCAGAGTTTCACGCATGCGCAGTGTATATAAAGGGTAACACGCGTGTGTTGTACTTACGATCTGTGAGCGGAGGAAGGAATATAGGAAGTGCCGATCGTGATAACGAAGGTAACATTTAAACTTGGGCCTATACTGCTTATAGATTGAGGCCTATATTGGAACAAGATTAGGAGACTTTAGCCTGACATTAGGGTTTGTCTTGTGTATTGCAGATAAAATGGATAGCTTCAATGACCACAACTTCCTCCCCCTGTTCATAGTCAAATACCGGGAGCTGCCCTGTCTGTGGCAGGTCAAACACCCGCAATATAATCATAAACAAAAGAGGCAGGCAGCGCTGGAGAAACTGCTGGAGTTGGTGAAGCCGGTGGTCCCCACAGCAACCATCCCCTATTTAAAAGCCAAAATTGGTGGCCTGAGGAGCACTTATCTTAGGGAGCGCAAGAAGGTCCAGGATTCCCAGAGATTAGGAGCTGCAGCAGATTACGTTTATGTCCCAAGGCTGTGGTACTATGAGAGACTGCGATTTCTGTCAGACCAGACTGAAGTCATGGAATCCCTCTCAACCCTTCCTTCCACTCTTCCTTCCACCCTATCTTCCACCCCAGCTGAGGCTTCCGATGTCCAACCTGGGCCTTCCAGCCAGGAAGAAGTGGAGGAGCCCAGCTTGAGTCAGGTATAGCATTGTTCTACAGATTTCTGGTCAATAAATAAATTATGTTTACCAGATGTTATTATTGATCACGAATTACTGATTTACTAAAGTGTTTTACATGTCAATAGACAGTAGTGGGCAAAAATAATTGGGACAAGAATGAAAAATGCTGGGCTCAGAATGATAGTCTGTTATATTTTTTAATATTCAATTTGCAACAGTCTTGAGATCAAAATTGTGTGTGATTGATGAAAAAACTAAAACTATGTCCCTTTTTCATACACAGGAAGACCTCAGCCAGGAGGAGGCTATGGAATGTGGCAGCCAGGAGGAGGCGGGGGTTAGTGGCAGTCAGGAGGAGGCTGGGGTTAGTGGCAGCCAGGAGGAGGCCGGGCCCCTAGGAGCCTCACAAAATCCCAGGTTCCTCCCCTCCGCCTTCCAAACAAAAGACCCAGGAAGGGGAGTAACGTGGAGCATTCAGCACTCAGGCTGATTCAGGAGGCTTCTGCATCCCTCAGAGCCACCCCCACTCGTGAAGAGGCCTTTGCCTGCATGGCTGCCACAAAACTGCAGGACATGCAGGAGGAACAACGCCTCATGTCTTAGGACATCCTTTATAAAACATTAACTAAGGGGGTGAGGGGTGAAATCACACCCAGTACCCACCTGGGTGAGTTGCATCATCCTCCTCCTCCCCCTCCTCCTCCTGCCACAACTCCACCACCACCACAGACACAGCATGGAAGGAAGAGTGGAAGGAAGACAAGAAAGTGATGGCCTGGGTTCAGTCTGGTCTGACAAAAGATGCAGGCTCTTGTATGACCACAGCCTGGGGACGTGTATGATATCTGCTGCTGTTCATGATCTCTTGGACTTCTGGACCAGATTGTACTCCCTTATATATGGACTCCTCAGGCCACCAATTTTGCCTGAAAATAGTTGATGTGTGCCCTTGGGGCCAAAGGCTTCGCCAATTTCTGCTGTTAATCCAGCGTTGCCTCCCCCTTTCTTTGGTTAGGACCCCTTAATAAATTTTTGGTTTGTTTTATTATACTCGCCTATGTGTGTTTTCCTTCAAAAAGGACAGTTTGTTTGTGAGGAGGCAGGTACATTTCCAAAATATCATGTGAAATTAACAAGAGACACCAACAACAAGCAACCTCCTTGAGATTAAATAATACAAGATAATAATGGTGTCGTGGTAACTTGACACACAAAACACACCCAAAACTATTCTGGAGTAAAAAAAAATAATATACAAAAAATAACAGGAGATCAGGATTTCAAAAGATAAAAACATAAAACAAAAATTCTAAAAACATCCAAAAATTTAATGTGACAAAAAAAAATATTATATTCATGAAATCACGATAAATAATAAAGAAAGAGTTTGTGAGAAGTCTGTGTGAATATGAGCAGCAAAACAACTTCATTCTCCTAGCATTATAAAGAAGAAGAGAGTGCGCTGCATTAAACAATTTAAAACATTACAGCGTGACGAAAGTGCTATATCCATTATGAACGCTAATTTTACCAGACCGAGCTGTTCCGTCTCGGAATTTATTCTGAGCATGTGTGGCACTTTGTTCGTCGGAATTGTCTACACACGGTCGGAATTGACGCGAACGGATTTTGTTGACGGAAAATTTTATAGCCTGCTCTCAAACTTTGTGTGTCAGAAATTCCGATGGAAAAAGTCCGATGGAGCCCACACACGGTCGGAATTTCTGACAACAAGCTCGGAAAATCCGACCGTGTGTACAGGGCATTAATGTTATCACACAGATTATAGCTCCTTAAAATGACACAAAGTTTCTCACTAAATGTGAGATTCCATGAGGTGTCTATTGAATAGAGAAGAATATAAAGCCATCCCAGGTGGAGATAAAATGTTGATTCATGGAAAACAAAATAATCAGTAGTTAAATATCCATTTTAATCCCAATTGTATACTTATGAAATGTTTATGTTTGCAAAATGAACATTTTGATGAGAAATTATTGTGAGATAAAAGAACTTGTACAGAATTGTGAAATGACCTTATTTATAAGATCACAGCCAGGTAAGGTTTTCATCGGATGGCTCCCCCACACAGGTTAACTAGTCCTGAACATGTGAGGGCAGTGCCCTGTTCCTCCTGCCTGGTGCTCTGGATACGGTTCTACAAATAAAAATATTTTGCTTTCTTGTCCTTTTTTAGGCCTGGTTCACACTTCTGTGGGTGGTTCCCGCTGCGGGTCTCCACCAATTCCCGTAGCCACAGCCACCCACATAGAAAACGCAGGAGATGTACTGGGAAATCGCATTGCATTTGCAGTTTCCATGCAGGCTGCAATTTAAAAAATGTAGCAGGAACCTATTACCTAAGTTTCAGGAGGAGCGACAGCCCAATCAAATGAATGGGCTGCCGTGCCTGTGCAAAATGCGGCTCGCAGAGCCGAAAAGTGTGAACCGGGCCTTAATGAAGGATTCCAGGTATGTCATTAACCACTTCAGCCCCGGAAGGATTTACCCCCTTCCTGACCAGAGCACTTTTTACAATTCGGCACTGCGTCGCTTTAACTGCTAATTGCGCGGTCATGCAATGCTCTACCCAAACGAAATTTGCGTCCTTTTCTTCCCACAAATAGAGCTTTCTTTTGATGGTATTTGATCACCTCTGCCGTTTTTATTTTTTGCGCTATAAACGGAAAAAGACTGAAAATTTTGAAAAAAAATGATATTTTCTACTTTTTGTTATAAAAAAAATCCAATAAACTAAATTTTAGTCATACATTTAGGCCAAAATGTATTCGGCCACATGTCTTTGGTAAAAAAAATGTCAATAAGCGTATATTTATTGGTTTGCGCAAAAGTTATAGCGTCTACAAACTAGGGTACATTTTCTGGAATTTACACAGCTTTTAGTTTATGACTGCCTATGTCATTTCTTGAGGTGCTAAAATGGCAGGGCAGTACAAACCCCCCCCAAATGACCCCATTTTGGAAAGTAGACACCCCAAGGAAATTGCTGAGAGGCATGTTGAACCCATTGAATATTTATTTTTTTTGTCCCAAGTGATTGAATAATGACAAAAAAAAAAAAAAATTTACAAAAAGTTGTCACTAAATGATATATTGCTCACATAGGCCATGGGCATATGTGGAATTGCACCCCAAAATACATTCAGCTGCTTCTCCTGAGTACGGGGATACCACATGTGTGGCACTTTTTGGGAGCCTAGCCGCGTACGGGGCCCCGAAAACCCAGCACCACCTTCAGGATTTCTAAGGGCATACATTTTTGATTTCACTCCTCACTACCTATCACAGTTTTAAAGGCCATAAAATGCCAAGATGGCACAACCCCCCCCCAAATGACCCCATTTTGGAAAGTAGACACCCCAAGCTATTTGCTGAGAGGCATGGTGAGTATTTTGCAGCTCTCATTTGTTTTTGAAAATGAAGAAAGACCAGAAAAAAAATTTTTTTTTTTTCTTTTTTCAATTTTCAAAACCTTGTGACAAAAAGTGAGGTCTGCAAAATACTCACTATACCTCTCAGCAAATAGCTTGGGGTGTCTACTTTCCAAAATGGGGTCATTTGGGGGGGTTTTGTGCCACCTGGGCTTTCCATGGCCTCCGAAACTGTGATAGGCAGTGAAGAGTGAAATCAAAAATTTACGGCCTTAGAAAGCCTGAAGGCGGTTCTTGGTTTTCGGGGTCCCGTACGCGGCTAGGCTCCCAAAAAGTCCCACACATGTGGTATCCCCGTACTCAGGAGAAGCAACAGAATTTATTTTGGGGTGTAATTTCACAAATCCCCATGGCGTGTTTGAGCAATATAACATTTAGTGACAACTTTGTGCAAAAAAAAAAAAAAAAAAAAAAAATTTGTCTCTTTCCCGCAACTTGTGTCACAATATAAAATATTCCATGGACTCGACATGCCTCTCAGCAAATAGCTTGGGGTGTCTACTTTCCAAAATGGGGTCATTTGGGGGGGTTTGAACTGTCCTGGCATTTTATGCACAACATTTAGAAGCTTACGTCACACATCACCCACTCTTCTAACCACTTGAAGACAAAGCCCTTTCTGACACTTTTTGATTACATGAAAAAATTATTTTTTTTTGCAAGAAAATTACTTTGAACCCCCAAACATTATATATTATTTTAAAGCAAATGCCCTACAGATTAAAATGGTGGGTGTTTCATTTTTTTTTTTCACACAGTAATTGCGCAGCGATTTTTCAAACGCATTTTTTGTGGAAAAAACACACTTTTTTAAATTTTAATGCACTAAAACACACTATATTGCCCAAATGTTTGATGAAATAAAAAAGATGATCTTAGGCCGAGTACATGGATACCAAACATGACATGCTTTACAATTGCGCACAAACGTGCAGTGGCAACAAAATTAATACATTTTTAAAAGCCTTTAAAAGCCTTTACAGGTTACCACTTTAGATTTACAGAGGAGGTCTACTGCTAAAATTACTGCCCTCGATCTGACCTTCGCGGTGATACCTCACATGCATGGTGCAATTGCTGTTTACATTTGACGCCAGACCGACGCTTGCGTTCGCCTTAGCGCGAGAGCAGGGGGGACAGGGGTGCTTTTTTTTTTTTTTTTTTTTTTTCTTTATTATTTTTTTGCTTTTTTATCTTATTTTTAAACTGTTCCTTTCATATTTTTTTTTAAATCATTTTTATTGTTATCTCAGGGAATGTAAATATCCCCTATGATAGCAATAGGTAGTGACAGGTACTCTTTTTTGAAAAAATTGGGGTCTATTAGACCCTAGATTTCTCCTCTGCCCTCAAAGCATCTGACCACACCAAGATCGGTGTGATAAAATGCTTTCCCAATTTCCCAATGGCGCTGTTTACATCCGGCGAAATCTAAGTCCTAAAATGCTCGTAGCTTCCGGTTTCTTAGGCCATAGAGATGTTTGGAGCCACTCTGGTCTCTGATCAGCTCTATGGTCAGCTGGCTGAATCACCGGCTGCATTCTCAGGTTCCCTGTTGAGACAGGAGAGCCAGAGAAAAACACGGAAGACGGTGGGGGGGGGGGGGCATTCCCTCCCACTGCTTGTAAAAGCAGTCTAGAGGCTAATTAGCCACTAGGATTGCTTTTACATGAAAGCCGACCGCTGGCTGAAAAGAATGATACCAAGATGATACCTAAACCTGCAGGCATCATTCTGGTATAACCACTCAAAGTCGTGAATGGCGTACCTGAAGACAAAAAAATGGTTAACAATAAAGCACAGTAAACGGTAAAGTATAAAAAATTGCATACCTGAAAAGCAAACATGATAAAACATAATAACAATAAAACATTGCAGAATAGAATACAGTAAAAAAGAGCAGAACACCAGAGAGAGAATAGAGAGAGAGAGAACAATAAAACGACAACTATTTTTTTTTATTTTTGTTTGTGTTTTTTTTTTTTTTTTACACTTTTTTTTTGTAACTGTAACTTTTATAACTGTAACCGGTTCCAGGTTCGGGTCTCTCAAAATGCGATGGCATCTTGGGAGACCCTGTGAAAGTGTGTCCTAGTCTGTGCAATGCTGTACCCTACGCTAATACTCAACTAGTGAATGGTAGCGTTCAAAACATTCACCAATGCAAAGACCAGGATTATCAGGACAGGAGGGACAATAATAGCGGGTGTCACGTCTATATACGCGCTTGCTGCAGACACATCTTTTTTGGGGGGGTTCGTTGGGTAGGGGTACTCGGGAGGACATATAAATGCCTCTCATGCAGCCGACTGCATTTGGTTGGGGATGTGAATGGGGGAAATACGGGCGCTGCAGAAGTGGTGGGTTCCCAATTAGGATTGGCGAATGCAGCAGGAAGGGCATTATGGGCACGACGGGCCTGTGTTTGTCTTTTTGGTGGCAGCGGGACACTACTTGTGCTTCCCACCTCACCAGCTTGAACTGCATTTATGGGACTCGCCACGTCACCAAGTGTTACTGCAGTGCTGGTATGACTACGACTGGGGTGTACTAGGCCGCTGGCGCTTGCCAGTTCACCAAAACGCTACAAAAAAAAGTGACAGTGATCGATCGATACTGCACTTGGGTGGGCTGGGCTGGGCCGGGCGGAGGGGCAAAACGCAGGTGCTAGCAGGTATCTGGGCTGATCCCACTAACACTGCGTTTTTGGGAACCCTAAACTGCTGGGGACGCTAGTATAGATCTGATCGGATCAGATATTGATCCGATCAGATACTATACCACTAAGGGAGGTGTACGGTGCGTGCGTGGGTGTTAGTGGCGCTAATCTGACGCTGCTTGGGGCTGGTGCTTGCCAGTTCACCAAAATGCTACCAAAAAAACTGTTAGCGATCGCAGGGATCAGGCCTGACTCTGCGAACGCTGCAGTTATGCGTTTAGTGTTTTGTAAGTGACAGTGATCGATCGATACTGCACTTGGGTGGGCTGGGCGGAGGGGCAAAACGCAGGTGCTAGCAGGTATCTGGGCTGATCCCGCTAACACTGCGTTTTTGGGAACCCTAAACTGCTGGGGACGCTAGTATAGATCTGATCGGATCAGATATTGATGTGTTCAGATACTATACCACTAAGGGAGGTGTACGGTGCGTGTACGGTGCGTGCGTAGGTGTTCGCGGTACTGGCGCTAATCTGACGCTGCCTGGGGCGACGCATATCACCGCCGGGCGATCAGGGGGCTAAACCTTTATTCAGTAATAAACGGCGGGTGCCCTGACACTAAAAAAAATAAACGAACTAACCAGCGTCACCCGTAACAGTTATACGGTGATCAGTGGTGAAAGGGTTAACTAGGGGGCAATCAAGGGGTTAAAACATTTATTAGGTAGTATATGGGGGTCCTTGTCGCTATAAAACGCTGACAGCGAACCTAAATATTTACGTTCCTAACTAGCGTCACCAGCGACACTAATACAGCGATCATAAAAATGATCGCTTAGCGACACTGGTGACAGGGGGTGATCAAGGGGTTAAAACTTTATTAGGGGGGGTTAGGGGGGTACCCTAGACCTACAGGGGGCTAATACTAACTGTCCTACCACTGCTAACTGTCACAAACTGACACCATGCAGTAATCAGGAAAAAAACAAAACAAAACAAAAAAACCTGCTTGCTGTCAGTTTGTGACAGGGGGGGGGGTGATTGGGGGGGGATCGGGGGGCGATCGGGGGGGGATCGGGGGTGTTTTGTGTGCCTGGCATGTTCTACTGTGTTGTGTGTGTGTTGGTGCACTTACATGTCTTCTCTCCTCGGCGCTGGAACGGAAACTGGCCAGCCGAGGAGAGATGACATCACATCCTCTGCCTCTGTGTACTATACAGAGGCAGGGGATGTTTCTCATTGGCTGGGAGCGATCGCGAGGGGGGGGCCACGATCGGATGGTCTCCCCCTCTTCTCTCAACTCTCCCAGCCAAACGCCAACCGCCGATGGCACCGGGGGGGGGTCCGATCGGACCCCCCGCCCGCGGGAAGGCAATCACGTACCAGGTACGTGATTTTGCCTGCCCGTGCCGCTCTGCTCACGTATATATGCGTGAGGCGGTCGGCAAGTGGTTAATAACATATTTACATTGGTCCAACTTGAATCAATGTAAATGTGCATACTGTTTACCATACCTGTGAGATCCCTCTAAAAGCTGAAAATCACTGTAGTAGACACTGCTACTCCAAGAAACGCTAGTTTTTGTGGTTCTGTGCTAGGTAGGCCACTTAGCATGGGCAGCATTCAGTGAATACTCAGCCTTTTCTTATGGAATGCAAAGACATTGGTGCCAAGCAGGTCATTTAAACCTGAGCAGATGTTCACTGCTGAATAATCCTCTAGTATGTACTCTTGTGACCTGTGATTTCTGATCCTGAATTTGTGACTTAGCTTCATTACTTGTAAACAGTAAGTGTAGCGCTCAGAATAAATCTCAGAATAAACTGAAAAATATATATATATATATATATATATATATATATATATATATATATATATATATATATATATATACATAAAGTACACATAAATGATCCAGGAAGAAACTCAAACAACATATATATGCAGGCAATGCGTATAGACACTAAATATATGTGTATGATAAACAAAAAATTGATATACTATGTGACAATCAAAATATGAGTGAATGATGTCCAATAAAGTGAAGGAAAAAATGTATTTTTTAAAAAATATAGTCCTTAGTGTTTGGACAGGTGAACTAAACAATAAATTGTAGATATGCAAAACGTGGTTCAAAATAACTGACACTTGAACTGGATAATGATGTAACAATGGAAAACGTGCCCAAACTTGATGATAAGTGATCCACCACCAGAGAGTCAAAAGGCTTACCGGAGCAATTGAACCCAAATGAGTGCACACCCAATGGGTCAATCAGGCTTGTAGGGCCACACACCCAGGGGAAACTGTCACTGAGGACACGAATTCCAACCAGAAAACCAACTCCAACAATGGACCTCAATGGGATAGGTAATGGACAGAGAGCCACATGGATAGTTGCTCCAAAAGAACAGATTTATGAAAAGGAAGAAGAAATAGGCACATAGGGGTTATTTACTAAAGGCAAATCCACTTTGCACTACAAGTGCAAACTACAAGTGCAAAGTGCACTTGAAATTGCACTGGAAGTGCAGTCACTGTATATCTGAGGGGAACATGCAAGAAAGATAAAAAACAGCATTTTATCTTGCACATGACTGGATGATAAAATCAGCAGAGCTTACCCTGATTTCAGATCTCCCCCTCAGATTAACAGCGACTGCACTTCCAAGTGCACTTTCAGTGCAATTTCAAGTGTACTTTGCACGTTTAGTTTGCACTTGTAGTGCAAAGTGGATTTGCCTTTCGTAAATAACTCCCATAGTGTAATCCCACTTAAATCAGAAACAATTTATTCAATAAAAAAGGAGGAAATACACTCACATTTTAGTAAATAAAAAGCACTGTGGAATAAAAGTTCAGCAGAGCGGGTGCAACGCGTTTTGTCTTAAAATACATCATCATTACTTACCCGGCTACTGTCTGACCTGCTCTTGGATGTTCCTTGTCTGCCAATGATTGTTAATTACCTCCATTACCACCTCAACCTGGACATCTGATTTTGCTCACCAACTTTGTATTTAACTGCCTGCACATTGTTCATTTGCTTGTCCCCAACCTTAATTCTGCTTACGATTTAGTGCTTCATTGTTCTTTTGTTATCAACCCCAGCTTGTGACCTGACTCTATCAAAGTTCGAACATGGTCCATTACCAGCTGTACTTCTGCTCACCTGATACCAGCATTTCCAAGTTCCAGTCACTGGTTCCTGCACCTAGGTACTTGTGCCTTTTCATCTCCCTTGCAAGCCCTATTTTAACTTCCATTGGTGCTTTGTCAGTCATGCAAGTAGCTAACTCCCCATTAATAGCTATACAGAAAAAGCTGGGCAAGTGCAGTATTGCACAGCCCACCAACTCTGTGTAGGATGTAAGTGCTGTCTGGCATAGGCTGCAACACTTGGTCTAGGTCACGCACTAATTTAAGGTTGAGTATGTTTTATTGATTTTCAAATAAAGCAACAGGGGGTACAGAATGAAGAAAAAGAGGAGGAGGGGGTAGTGGTAAACAAATACCACCATGTGTACCAAACATTGCAAACATTTGTATATGTGTGCGAAACAGTTCTCAATAACATAATTTGATATCCATATCATTTTGGGTTACAGAAAGTAATACATAACACAAGAACAATCAGTTGAGGGGGTATGGGGGGGGGGGGGGGAGAGGAAAGACAGAAAGGGGGAGGTGGGGGGGGATACGAACAGTGCGTACAAGGTATAATCCCAGCATCCAACGTCCCAAACTCTGGAAAGAAAAGGTAGCTATCAAAATGAGGAACCTGACTTCACCGGTCGACCTCAGCAGGGGGCATTTTACATCTCGATCTAGGAAGTCATACTCCCTATGTAGATATCCTGTTAAGGAGAGGGTCAGAGGAGGAGTAACAAAGCCACATGTACCACAGTTTGGTGTGTTTGTCCCAAGCATCTCCCACCTTTGAGTGCAGTTCCTCGATAAGCATGGTGTCATTAATGATATCTATCCATTTATGGAGGGGGGGATAGCCTCTGATTTCCAATGCTGCGTTATGACATGAAGAACAGCTGACAGAAAGAATCTGAGAAGGCACTTTTTATGTGATTTAATTGGACCAGGTAGGATGGATAGGAGAGCCATCTTAGGGGAGGGAACGAGAGAATCATTATACATGTCATTGTAGATTTCAAAAATCCGTTTCCAAAAAGGGCAAACTCGATCACACTCCCACCACACATGGAGGTAGGTGCCTTTTCCTCTGTGACAGCGCCAGCAGATGTCTGTAGTGTTGGGGAACATTCTGTGAACTGTGACTGGATCCCTGTACCACGGAGATAGGAGTTTGTAATTTTTCCCCTGTGTTAACCCGGAAAGGTAGTTTGTACCCCCCAGAAAAAATTGTGACTTTAAATTGGCAAAGACACTAGAAATTGATTAAAAAATCTGAATTTATTATACAAATAACATGTAGATTCTATAAAAAATCATCTAGGCATGATGATTGTGGGAACAGACATTGACAAAGACATAGAGAATTTTTGGGATAGGGGTAAGTGGCGCTACCTCTATTGGGGTATCTGTTGTGGTAAAATATGTGCAACTGAGAGCGAACGCTCAACACGAAAGCTTTTGTGCGTAAATGTGTCCCCACCTCTTGTGAGAAAAAGGGGGGTCTAATCTGTATAAACCCCTCTGCAATTGTGTAGTGAATCAATTATTATTCCTTACCTAGAGAGTAAGGGCTCATATACCAAAAAACATATGTTTAATACCCTCCATCCATCCAAAAGATTTATGGTGATGGGAGGTGTATCAATACTCCATATATTATGGGTGATTGGTGAAAAAATAATAATGACAATATAAAACTCTAAAGATTGTGAAAGTCTAAAATGCACATGTGAAAAAATAAATAAATTTATATATATATAGATAGTTCCAGCACAAAAAAATCCAGTTCCAGCAAAAAATAATATATATAAAGTTCCAGCAAAAAAGGTTGTGTATATATAGTGTTCCAACAATGTTCCAGCAGTGTTCTTTATAATTGGTGACTTTCGTGCAGACAACCAGCTACTATCCAGTGACTTGCGGTGCTCCCCCTCAAAGATCCCCACTCACCAGCTCCCTGCACCCCTGCAGGGGTAGTAGGCATGTAGTATTAAACCTTGGTGTGGTGTCCTAGATTCCAATGGGGTTGTTCCTGGGTACTCCCGCTCCAGACTCAAAATCCATCCTTAGTATGGTCATCCACATATGAAAGGAAACAGGGCTCCCGTAGTGTATTACGTTTTTTAAATACTTTATTAAAAAGTTATATGCCCAACAACTCGGGCTAATAAAAAATAAATAAAATAAACTTAAAAACCAAGCAAAGCAAAACAGTCACACTGCGTATAGTGGTATGCGCAGAGAGAGCTCGTGGATCCCAACACCATCAGCTGAGCGGCGTGCGCCTCAGCTGCGTTCCACACTCTCTTCCACTTCCGCGTGTGATGTAATCGCGTAGCTCCGCCTTACGCGTTTCGTCATCGACGTTGTCAAAGGCGTAGCTAGCGTACCTCATACTCAGCTATATGTAGGCAAGCGGGCATACCAAGTTCCAGCATTGCTCCTCCCATGGGCGGATTAATTGCATGTAATTACAAATCCTTTCCTGCCGGGTTGGCTCAATGTGGTTAAGGGGTTTTAGAAGCATTGTAAAGTATGAAACCTTATATCCCTGCTTACCATCATAAGGGGCAGACATGTATATTAACACATTATGCTCTTATACAAGAATGATAAGATTATTCCATATAGTTTTGTTTTTCCAACTAATTCAAATTATTATTTTGGATATACCAATTCCTTAGTCTATAGACCTGAATTAAAAAGTCATAGGGGAAACCCATAGGACCAACATAGAGTGTGACCCCTATAGGTAAGATTTGTGTATTACCACTCCATGTCCTAAATGGTTATTGACATTCTAATTAATGGAAATTAATTGCAAAGTGGCGATAATGCTAGGTATCCCACCCACTCAGCCCTATCAATTTTTTTCTCCTCCCCCGATCGGATTATTAGGCTATATGTGTTAGACCACGGAGTTGGTATTAACATAAATCACCATTATATATATATCGGGGGCTTTTATATTTTAGGAAATAAATCTCAATACCTATATACAGGGTACCCCATATGCCCCAGTCGAGTTTATAACGAAAGGGGGGCCGTGTATATATATCTCCCTTGAGGAGGGGGTAAGATATTACAGGATCCTATGTGGAGCATATATCCAAATTCCAAGAGAATGGATTATATCCAGATCAAAGGAGAGAAAATTAAATTATATTCAAACCACAGGAATAAACCTCCAAAAAAGGGGGGGGGGGATTTGTGAATACTGGGACCCCTAATCTATTCCACCTCAGCGCGGTCACCTCTATTATAATATTTTATATGGGAGAGGAGACTCTTATTTCTTATCCTTCTGCATTTTACCCTTATCCCTACTTTAAGGGGGGAACCGGTGGATAGGCCCTTACCCCCAGATCCCTCTATGTGGTTATCCCATTAGCCATCTACAGACCTCCCGTAAGTGTAGGTAGGTGGGCACCCCCACCCCCCCTTAGGGGTTGGCTATGAAACAATTTAGGTCTATGTCTAAATTTAACCCTTTGGGGGCCAAAGATTGTAAACGATAGATCCACTCCGTTTCGTTTTGGGAGATAAGTGTTAGTTTGTTGCTCCCTCTCCAGTGGTCTTCAACATGATCTATGCCATAGAATACAAGCCCTGTGGGGTCCCTCTGATGCACCTCATCAAAGTGCCTGGATAGATGGTGCTTGGGGAACCCTTTCTTAATGTTATTGATGTGTTCCCTTATTCTGACAGCTAGAGGTCGAGTGGTTCTCCCCACGTACTGGAGGTGGCAAGGGCATTCTATGACATATGTCACATGCGTGTTCTGGCATGTGATTAGTTTTTTTATTTTATATTGTTTATGATCCACTGTGGACTTGAATGTTTCTTTCTTTCTAGGTTGTGGCTTGCTGACCCTACAAGGTAAACATCTTCAACATTTGTAGAATCCCTTCAGACTACTATTGATTTTTACCTGTTTCGGAGGGTCTATAGCATTGTGTACTAAGTCGTTTCGGAGGCTAGGTGCTCTCCTGTACACAAATTTAGGTCTTCTGGGTAAGATTTTTGATAGTACTCTATCCTCTTGCAGTATTGGCCAGTACCTATTAATAATACGTTCCACATCTTTGTATTGGTTGTTATATCCTGTGATAAACAGAATCTCTCCTTGTTCTTTCTTTCTCTTATTGGTATTGTTAAATAGGGTCTTCCTGTCCATTTTCATTATCTCCAATTTTAATTTTTCCAAATTATTGGCTGCATACCCTTTTTCTTGGAATCTCTGAATAAGCATATCTGCTTGTTTTTCAAAATCCGCCGTTAGGTCACAGTTCCTGCGTAGGCGCATTAATTGGCCCTTTGGGATATTCCCCTTCCATCTTGGATGATGGCAGCTGGAAACGGGTATGTACCCGTTACGGTCTGTGTCTTTAAAAAAGGTGCGAGTATACAGAGATGTTCCTGACTTGAAGATTTCTAAATCTAAATACTCTATCCTCTGGGTGTCCCATTTTCCTGTAAATGTAATTCCATATTTGTTGACATTCAGTTGTTCAAGGAATTGCTCAAGAGTGTCCGATGTTCCATCCCATAGGATGGTCAAATCATCAATGTAGCGCCTGTACATCTTGATTTGAGGGATTTTACGATCCTAAATATATTCCTCTTCCCACATATCAAGGAACAAGTTCGCCACACTGGGGGCATACCGTGCTCCCATGGCTACACCTTTCGTTTGTACATAGTAATTGCTATTGTACCAAAAATAATTGCATTCCATGGCCATCTTGAGCCCCTCTAAGATGTAGTTGATTTGCTGTTGTTTCATCCCGGTGTTCTCATGCAGCGCTTTTTCTACTCCTGCCAATCCATCTTTTTGGATAATGCTGGTGTACAGCGAATTGACATCTATGGTCGCCAAAATCCAGCTACCACCATCTTTAATTCCTTGCAGTTCCTGGATAAGTTGTTGACTATCCCGTAAATAGGATTTTCCTTGTTGGACTAACAGCTTCAGGTATTTGTCCAGGTATTCTCCTAATCTTGAAAATATGGAGTTAATCCCACTTATTATGGGCCTACCTGGTGGTTTATGCATTCTTTTATATACTCAGGAACCTCCCTTGTGTTAACATCAGGTTCCTGAGTATATACAAACTAATTTAAAAAATAATTCCATTTATAACCCCAAAACACCAGGGAGTCAATGCTTGAATGCATTCAAGAAGATGGTGGAAGAAGACCTAAGAAACTTAAGAAGGAAGGACAGAAAAGGAAGACACGTCTGGGATGCCATTAAGAAAATAGGGGAACGACATGAAGTAGTCATAAGACCAGCGGACAAGGGGGGAGGACTGGTCATTCTGGATAAAAAGGACTACCAAGAGGAAATGGAAAATCTGCTAAAAGTAGAAAATACCTATAAGAAACTAAAGAGTAACCCCAAGAAGAAGTACCAGAAAAAATTGAAGACCTTCATTGAGAAGGGGAGAAAAATGGGAATCCTAAATACAAAAGAAGCTGAATACTTGTTTTCAAAATCCACTAAAACTCCAGTTATGTATTATATGCCAAAAATACATAAAAGAATGCATAAACCACCAGGTAGGCCCATAATAAGTGGGATTAACTCCATATTTTCAAGATTAGGATACCTGAAGCCGTTAGTCCAACAAGGAAAATCCTATTTACGGGATAGTCAACAACTTATCCAGGAACTGCAAGGAATTAAAGATGGTGGTAGCTGGATTTTGGCGACCATAGATGACAATTCGCTGTAAACCAGCATTATCCAAAAAGATGGGTTGGCAGGAGTAGAAAAAGCGCTGCATGAGAACACCGGGATGAAACAACAGCAAATCAACTACATCTTAGAGGGGCTCAAGATGGCCATGGAATGCAATTATTTTTGGTACAATAGCAATTACTATGTACAAACGAAAGGTGTAGCCATGGGAGCAAGGTATGCCCCCAGTGTGGCGAACTTGTTCCTTGATATGTGGGAAGAGGAATATATTTATGATCGTAAAATCCCTCAAATCAAGATGTACAGGCGCTACATTGATGACTTGATCATCCTATAGGATGGAACATCGGACACTCTTGAGCAATTCCTTGAACAACTGAATGTCAACAAATATGGAATTACATTTACAGGAAAATGGGACACCCAGAGGATAGAGTATTTAGATTTAGAAATCTTCAAGTCAGGAACATCTCTGTATACTCGCACCTTTTTTAAAGACACAGACTGTAACGGGTACATACCCGTTTCCAGCTGCCATCATCCAAGATGGAAGGGGAATATCCCAAAGGGCCAATTAATGCGCCTACGCAGGAACTGTGACCTAACGGCGGATTTTGAAAAACAAGCAGATATGCTTATTCAGAGATTCCAAGAAAAAGGGTATGCAGCCAATAATTTGGGAAAATTAAAATTGGAGATAATGAAAATGGACAGGAAGAGGTGAATATAATTTAATTTTCTCTCCTTTGATCTGGATATAATCCATTCTCTTGGAATTTGGATATATGCTCCACATAGGATCCTGTAATATCTTACCCCCTCCTCAAGGGAGATATACATACACGGCCCCCCTTTCGTTATAAACTCGACTGGGGCATATGGGGTACCCTGTATATAGGTATTGAGATTTATTTCCTAAAATATAAAAGCCCCCGATATATATATAATGGTGATTTATGTTAATATCAACTCCTTGGTCTAACACATATAGCCTAATAATCCGATCGGGGGAGGAGAAAAAAATTGATAGGGCTGAGTGGCGGGGATACCTAGCATTATGGCCACTTTGCAATTAATTTCCATTAATTAGAATGTCAATAACCATTTAGGACATGGAGTGGTAATACACAAATCTTACCTATAGGGGTCACACTCTATGTTGGTCCTATGGGTTTCCCCTATGACTTTTTAATTCAGGTCTATAGACTAAGGAATTGGTATATCCAAAATAATAATTTGAATTAGTTGGAAAAACAAAACTATATGGAATAATCTTATCATTCTTGTATAAGAGCATAATGTGTTAATATACATGTCTGCCCCTTATGATGGTAAGCGGGGATATAAGGTTTCATACTTTACAATGCTTCTAAAACCCCTTAACCACATTGAGCCAACCCGGCAGGAAAGGATTTGTAATTACATGCAATTAATCCGCCCATGGGAGGAGCAATGCTGGAACTTGGTATGCCCGCTTGCCTACATATAGCTGAGTATGAGGTACGCTAGCTACGCCTTTGACAACGTCGATGACGAAACGCGTAAGGCGGAGCTACGCGATTACATCACACGCGGAAGTGGAAGAGAGTGTGGAACGCAGCTGAGGCGCACGCCGCTCAGCTGATGGTGTTGGGATCCACGAGCTCTCTCTGCGCATACCACTATACGCAGTGTGACTGTTTTGCTTTGCTTGGTTTTTAAGTTTATTTTATTTTTTATTAGCCCGAGTTGTTGGGCATATAACTTTTTAATAAAGTATTTAAAAAACGTAATAAACTACGGGAGCCCTGTTTCCTTTTATATGTGGATGACCATACTAAGGATGGATTTTGAGTCTGGAGCGGGAGTACCCAGGAACAACCCCATTGGAATCTAGGACACCACACCAAGGTTTAATACTACATGCCTACTACCCCTGCAAGGGTGCAGGGAGCTGGTGACTGGGGATCTTTGAGGGGGAGCACCGCAAGTCACTGGATAGTAGCTGGTTGTCTGCACGAAAGTCACCAATTATAAAGAACACTGCTGGAACATTGTTGGAACACTATATATACACAACCTTTTTTGCTGGAACTTTATATATATTATTTTTTGCTGGAACTGGATTTTTTTGTGCTGGAACTATCTATATATATATAAATTTATTTATTTTTTCACATGTGCATTTTAGACTTTCACAATCTTTAGAGTTTTATATTGTCATTATTATTTTTTCACCAATCACCCATAATATATGGAGTATTGATACACCTCCCATCACCATAAATCTTTTGGATGGATGGAGGGTGTTTCTTGGTATATGAGCCCTTACTCTCTAGGTAAAGAATAATAATTGATTCACTACACAATTGCAGAGGGGTTTATACAGATTAGACCCCCCTTTTTCTCACAAGAGGTGGGGACACATTTACGCACAAAAGCTTTCGTGTTGAGCGTTCGCTCTCAGTTGCACATATTTTTTTTGCACATATTTTACCATAACAGATACCCCAATAGAGGTAGCGCCACTTACCCCTATCCCAAAAATTCTCTATACTATAAGCCACCCTCTAGAAGGGTTGTTCAAGGGGAGGCTGCACACCTAGGTCTGTGAGCGCGGAAACCATTTCTTATTCATTGACAAAGACATGATTACCATATAAGATAAAAAACAAAAAACACAAGATATATATTATCTTGCAATAAATTGTATGATACATATATAGAGTAAGTATCACTCCATTGTCTGGTAGTACTTTCCGGTGTCCGACATCCGGGATAAGTTCTAGTGGTACCCAATGCATTTCAGGTTTTAAGTTCCTTTTATCAGGGGTAATTATATAGGAGGATTTGTACTCAAAATTGGGGTGAGTGGCATCAAATTCAAGCAAAGGTGGTGATATTGCAGCAAGAGTGACTGATGGCGCTGTCAGAGGATGGCTCTTGAAAAGGTTTGGATTGTTCCTGCATGGTTCGAATATTGGTCCACCCCATAGGGAGGATATATAGTCCTAAACCCACTGAATAGTGATTTTAAGTAAGTATAGATATCAGACTTCCAGTCATGAACAAAGGATCTCGCAGCATCAATAGATTCAGGATTCAAGTCAAAATCCTCTATTAGTAGTATGGCTACAATAAGAGATCCACTGTTGTTTGTTCCGACTGTGCTCAGGGGGTTCGTGAGACACACCATCCGTCATGACAAGATCTGCTGTGTGAACCCAGAGATAGATGTTTTGTGTGTGAGTGTAAATGAGGTATGTCATTGTCCCGGGGATATTTCAATCCCCAAACACTCACTAATTTAAAGTGAAGTCTGTAGTCAATGGTAGGTATTACAAGAAAAACAGAAATGGAAGGCGCGCGCACACCTAGTGCATTATCAAAGATAATTTAATAATAAAAATGTTTTATATAAAAGTGGGTATTCACAAAATGCAACTGACAAAAGGCCATAAAAACAATGCATGGACATGCACAGAACACAGGGTACAGCTAACGTGTTTCAGGGGCGCACCCCTTCCTCAGAGCCTAGCTCTTCCATTTCTGTTTTTCTTGTAGTTCCTTTTGGATTACCCCATCTGAGGAAGGCAGCCTCCACCCAGTTTTGAATACCATATATACTTTTCACACCACCATTTTATCTGACATCTGTTACTCCACACCTTGGAAGACCTATTAGTGCTGGAAGTGACTGTGTTTTCTGTATCTCTACTGAATAGTAGGTATATAGAGCTTTGGAATTGCTAAGATTGCAAGGAATGGATAAGTTGGTTAATCACAGCAATCAGTAGCGAACATTGTGTATGAGCAGCAAAATGGACAAGGGGACCCATTAAATGGTTTAGCCCAAAAGTAGCCTGTAGGACAGAATGAAGGTTGGTCATGTTTCTGCTTCTGATTTTCCAGGCTGCTCTGTAGAGTAACCATACTGCAGTCTAGTTGTGTATTTGAATTGATTAAACCAGGCTTTGACATTGTAATATTACATTTAGATATTATATACTGTACACCACTGCTACCACCAAGTCTGATCATTACTGTTCATGTAATTAGTTCTCTACTCTTTGCACTACAACATTGTTTTGATATTCATGTCTAGCACAGAGTTCTAAAACTATTGCAATTAGGCAAGGCTGATCAAATACAAAATAATTTTGCTGTTCTAAATATATTTTTTTAAATCAGTAAAATGTTTCTCCAAAGCTACCGTAAAATAAGCATTAGCAGAGCGGACACAGACCAGCCCTCTGTCTGCTTAGCGGGGATCAGTGGGCAGATTCTCTGCTGAGCAGGTGGACTCCAGTAGAGTCTGCCCTGTGTGTAAGGGGCCTAAGTGATATCAGGGTTTGTTTAGCTCAGTGGAAGAAGCAGTTTTAGCCAATTTAAATCCATGCGAGTCCAAACTGTCCCACTGGCCCGCTTTGATTAACAAAATCAAAGTTCAACAAAAATAATTATAACTAAAATCAGTGCAGCCCTTCCTACAATGTACCATTGCACTGTTTTGTGGTGGATTGTAGGGAGCATTTTTTATTGCGCTAATTTTATTTTTTTAGTTTGATGTGATTGTGAGAAACACAAAGTAGTGTTAACAGCTCTCATGCGGAGATATTTTGGTAGAATTTATGAGCTCAGGGATATTCATATAACTGAAACAAAAATAATTGCCCATGCAGGGAATTTTCACCATCAAAAAACAGATAATGGAAAACAATGCCAAGCTGCCTGACACTCTCTTCAGCAGTGCCACTGCTTTGGCCTCAAACCTTGGCCTGTGGCTTTTGGTCCCCACAAATGGAACCCGGCAGAAAATGGTTTGATTTGGCAGAGAAATAACACAAGGATCTGCTACATCTAGAAAGTACATGTTGCATTTGCAGGCACCAGTTATTGTAGGTGATTGTGAGCTGGTAGTGGAGGCAAATGGTGGCCAAGGGGCACCAACTGAGGCATTAACATAGGAGCCAAACCTCTTCAGTAATTGCTTTCAACCACAAATCAAACCAAAGTCTGCATACAAAAGCAAGTCATTTTTTCTTAACCGTTTGAGGCCTTTCTGGTGTCCCACTCCTTTATGCCTCCAGGAACACTGGAAAAATATATTTCACAAAAAAAAAAAAAAAAAAATGGCCTTATACAGATGTTAGTTATTTACAAGCTACAAAACTAAACTTTGCTCTCATTTGTTTTGAAACTGCTCTTGGCTCAGAATACTTGCAATCTGCTGATTTTTAGTTGGATGCAAAATTTGTCTACAAAATTAGGTCCCAGGGAATACTGCTTTATTTTTAGAAATCTTGTCACAAGACATGCCAGCCAGCTTTAAACAAAAACTTTAATTTCCATATTTTTTGCTTTTTTCATAGATAATACGCAGTAAACAGCATTTTGTTAGTCACATTAGGCGCAATGTTTCAATGATTTTTTCTGATAATTATTAGAAATATTAATTATCAGAAATGTGTATGTTAACATTATTTTTTGTACTCCTAATGGCTGAAGAACCAGATAAGATACTATAAGTGCTGAATGATACTATAGTATTCAAGGCATGTGTCTGCGTTCTATATATTACATGTAAGGTAATATAAGATGCACTCCACAGCATGGACCCATTTCTAAATGCCTTCAAGTTGTCCATTTTATATCTTAGTAAAGTCACAAATAGGGATGAGCCGAACACCCCCCAGTTCGGTTCGCACCAGAACCTGCGAACGGACTGAAAGTTTGCGCGAACTTTAGAACCTCATTAAAGTCTATGGGACTCAAACGTTCAAAATCAAAAGTGCTAGTTTTAAAGGCTAATATGCAAGTTATTGTCCTAAAAAGGGTTTGGGGACCTGGGTCCTGCCCCAGGGGACATGTATCAATGCAAAAAAAAGTTTTAAAAACAGCCGTTTTTTCGGGAGCAGTGATTTTAACCACTTAACAACCGGCCCATAGCCGAATGACGGCTGCAGGGCGGTTGCTTAACTCTGGGAGGACGTCATATGACGTCCTCTCAGAATTCCCCTCTCGCGCGCCCCCTGGGGCGCGCACCCGAACACATCCGTGACCGCCGGGTCCTCAGGACCCAGCGCATCACGGATCCCGGTAAATGGCCGCTGATCGCGGCCATTTACCATGTGATCGCGCCGTCATTTGATCACATGTAAACAGACCGGCGGCATCTGATGACGCCGGTTCCTCTCCTCCCCTCCTGTGTACCGATCGGTACACTGTGGAGGAGAGGGAGATGGATGGATGGCTGCAGCGCTGTGGGCTGGTTGTGTAGTGCCCACAGCGCTGCACAGAGACATCCAGCCATCCATCCATCCATGCTCAGCCATCCCCACTACTCTGCAATACTCTGCTATGCCCCACCTTACTCTGCAATACCCCAATATTACTCTGCAATACCCCCACATTGCTCTGCAATACCCCCACATTACTCTGCAATACCCCACAATACTCTGCAATACCCCACAATACTCTGCAATACCCCACAGTACTCTGCAATACCCCGCAATACTCTGCAATACCCCGCAATACTCTGCAATACCCCGCAATACTCTGCAATACCCCGCAATACTCAGCAATACCCCGCAATACTCTGCAATACCCCGCAATACTCTGCAGTACTCTGCAATACCCCGCAGTACTCTGCAATACCCCGCAGTACTCTGCAATACTCTGCAATACCCCGCAGTACTCTGCAATACCCCGCAGTACTCTGCAATACCCCGCAATACTCTGCAATACCCCGCAGTACTCTGCAATACCCCGCATTACTCTGCAATACCCTGCAGTACACTGCAATACCCCGCAATACTCTGCAATACCCCGCAGTACACTGCAATACCCCGCAATACTCTGCAATACCCCGCAATACTCTGCAATACTCTGCAATACTCTGCAATACTCCGCAATACCCTGCAGTACTCTGCAATACGCCGTCGTACTCTGCAATACCCCCCATACTCTGCAATACCCCCCATACTCTGCAATACCCCGCCATACTCTGCAATACCCCGCCATACTCAGCCATACCCTGCCATGCTGAGCCACGCTCGGCTGTACTCGGCCTCTGTATGTGGCCAGGCTGTGGAAGTCTCACACATGTGGTATCGCCGTACTCAGGAGGAGCAGGAGAATCTATTTTGAGGTGTCATTTTTGGTATGTACATGCTATGTGTTAGAAATATTGTATAAATTGACAACTTTGTGTTAAAAAAAAAAAATACGTTTTAACCACTTCCCGCCCCGCTGACTGTCATACAACGTCCTTGAATTTGTGCGGGGATATCTGAATGATGGGTGCAGCTACAGGCATCATTCAGATATCAGCTTTTTCAGCCGGCGATTCCCTACACCATAAGAACGATCATAGCGGCTGTTCCACTGCTTGATCGTTCTTATGGGAGGCGAGAGGGGATGTCCCCCCTCCCGCCGCACTCTGCTGCTTCTACCGACTCACCGCTACGATCGAACCCAGGATCGTTTTTTTTTTTTTTTATTTCAGGCTTCCCAGCCTAGAGGTGAGATGTGGGGTCTTATTGACCCCATATCTCATTGTAAAGAGGACCTGTCATGCCATATTCCAATTACAAGGGATGTTTACATTCCTTGTAATAGGAATAAAAGTGGTCAAAAATTTTTTTTTTGTAAAAAAGCATCAAACAAAAATAAATAAAGTAAAATGAACAATAAAAAAAAAAAAAAAATTTAAAGCACCCCTGTCCCTGTGTGCTTGCATGCAGAAGCGAACGCATATGTAAGTCCCGCCCACATATGAAAACGGTGTTCAAACCACACATGTGAGGTATCACTGCGATCGGTAGAGCGAGCGCAAAAATTTTGGCCCTAGACCTCCTCTGTAACTCAAAACATGTAACCAGTAAAAAATTTTAAAGCGTCGCCTATGGGGATTTTTGAGTAGCAAAGTTTGGCGCCATTCCACAAGCGCGTGCAATTTTGAAAGGTGACATGTTGGGTATCTATTTACTCGGCGTAACTTCATCTTTCACATTATGCAAAAACATTGGGCTAAATTTACTGTTTTGGTTTTTGTAAAGCACAAAACAGTTTTTTTTTCCAAAAAAAAGCGTTAAAAAAATTGCTGCGCAAATACCGTGTGAGATAAAAAGTTACAACGACCGCCATTGTATTCTCTAGGGTCTTTGCTAAAAAAAACATATATAATGTTTTGGGGTTCTATGTAATTTTCTAGCTAATAAATGATGATTTTTACATGTAGGAGAGAAATGTCAGAATTGGCCTGGGCACTCCAGAATGCCTGAAGGTGCTCCCCTGCATGTTGGGCCTCTGTATGTGGCCACGCTGTGTAAAAGTCTCACACATGTGGTATCGTCGTACTCGGGAGTAATAGCAGAATGTGTTTTGGGGTGTAATTTGTGGTATGAATATGTGGAGTGTAAGAAATAACCTGCTAATATGACAATTTTGTGAAAAAAAAAAAGTAAAAAAAAAAAAAACTTGATTTGCAAAGAATTGTGGGAAAAAATGACAACTTCAAAAAACTCACCATGCATCTTTCTAAATACCTTGGAATGTATTCTTTCCAAAAAGGGGTCATTTGGGGGGTATTTGTACTTTTCTGGCATGTTAGGGTCTCAAGAAATTAGATAGGCCGTCAGTACTTCAGGTGTGATCAATTTTTAGATATTCGCACCATAGCTTGTGGACGCTATAACTTTCACAAAGACCAAATAATATCCACCGATTTGGGTTATTTTTACCAAAGATATGTAGCGGTATAAATTTTGGCCAAAATATATGAAGAAAAATTACTAATTTGCAAAATTTTATAACAGAAATGAAGAAAAATTTATTTTTTTACAGAATTTTCGGTCTTTTTTCTTTTATAGCGCAAAAAATAAAGAACCCAGTGGTGATTAAATACCACCAAAATAAAGCTCTATTTGTGTGAAAAAAAGGACAAAAATTTCATATGGGTACAGTGTTGCATGACTGAGTAATTGTCATTCAAAATGTGAGAGCACCAAAAGCTGAAAATTGGTCTGGTTAGGAAGGGGGTTTAAGTGCCCAGTGGTCAAGTGGTTAATGATGCTTAAAGTGAAAAAAAAGTGAAATATTCCTTTACATATTGTACCTGGGGGTGTCTATAGTATGCCTGTAAAGTGGCGCGTTTTTCCCGTGCTTAGAACAGTCCCTGCACAAAATGACATTTTTAAAGCAATAAAAGTAATTTAAAACTGCTTGCGGCTTTAATGTAATATCGGGTCCCGGCAATATGTATGAAAATCAGTGAGACAAACGGCATGGGTACCCCCCCCCAGTCCATTACCAGGCTCTTTGGGTCTTGTATGGATATTAAGGGGAACCCCACACCCAAATTAAAGAGAGGAAAGGCGTGGGGCTCCCAGTCCCTATATACTGTGAACAGCAGTATACAGGCGGTGCAAACAAGACAGGGACTGTAGGTTTGTTGTTAAGTAGAATCTGTTTGTAATTTTGAACTGGTACATTTTTAAAGTGTAGCTCCAGCCAAAAAAAAAAATATTTTTAAGCTTTTTGGAAAACATAGGGAAGGGTTATCACCCCTGTAACATTTGTTTTGCTGTCTGTGCACCAATTCAGAAGATTTCACCTCACTTTCTGTCCCAATGACAAATGTTTTTTGAAAATTTGGAGTTTTTAGTGAAACAAGGATTGGTGATAAAGCATCAGTGAAGAGGAGACACGTTTTTCCCATATTAACTTTTACAGGTGAAAATTTCCCTTCCTAGGGATAGATTTCATCTCACTTCCTGTTGTCTCCTTCTGTTTGCAAGTAGGAGTCGTTTATAAGTTGAATGTTTGAAAGTAGGGGCCTGCCCTATATACGCTGCAGAAATTGGGACCTTATGTGTTGGTGTTGCCACAACACTGTAAGCCCTCACAGTTACTCTTGTTGGGCGCAGGAACGGGCCCTGCTATGAAATATTAAATCAAGAATTGTAATTACATGCCATTGTTGAACTGTGGCACAAAAATTGGGCCTTTGGTGGTGGTGGTGGTGGTGCTGGTGCCACAACACTGTAAGTCCTCACAGTTACTCCTTGGTGGGCGCTGGAATGGGCCCTGCTGTGAAATATTATATCAAGAATTGTAATTACATGCACCTGTTGAACAGGGGCCAGTGATCCATCCTCAAGACCCAGTAACCCAGAGGATTTTCGGTGGGAAAGGTGTCCAAGTCTGATCTTGCTCCTAGGTAATCCTGCACCATGTGAATCAGACGCTGGCGATGGTTGCTGGAACCGATCAGACCTTGGCACATCAGTCAGACGGCTATCTTCTCCCCTGCTCCTTCTGTGACTGACCGAAGCCTCAGCAACACGTTGTCCAGGAGGACCAGGAAATTGTAACCTCCCAGGCTCTGGAAACGCATTGCACAAACCTTTCAGCAAGGCCTCCCGAAGATGTTTCATCCTCTGCTCTTTCTGCGATGGCAAGATAAGGTCCACAACCTTACCCTTGTACCGTGGATCAAGGAGGGTTGCCAGCCAGTAATCATCACTCCCCTTGATACCATGAATACGAGGATCCTTTCGCAGGCTTTGCAGGATCAGGGAGGCCATGCAGCGTAGGTTTGCTGAGGCATTTGGTCCAGAGTCCTCTGGGTCACTAAGGACGATATGATCCGCAACCACCTCCTCCCAGCCACGTACAAGTCCATGGGTTTCTTCGGACTGTAAATGATCCCTTGAAGACTGATGCTGATGCTGAGTGCCAGGCTCCACCTTCATGCTGACACAATCCTCCTCCTCCTCCTTTTCATGTGTGATCGGCGGGCATGCAGGAACACTGTCTGGATAAAAGGGGCCTTGAGAGGTAAGGAAGTCCTCCTCTTCCTCCCACTGTTCTGCCTCAAGTGCCCTGTCCATTATTCCACGCAGCGTGTGCTCCAACAGGTGGACAAGAGGGACAGTGTCACTGATGCATGCACTGTCACTGCTCACCATCCTTGTGGCCTCCTCAAATGGTGACAGAACAGTGCATGCATCCCTGATCATAGCCCACTGGCGTGAGGAAAAAAAACAAGGTCCCCTGACTCTGTCCTGGTGCCATAGTCGCATAGGTACTCATTCATGGCCCTCTGCTGCGTGTGCAGCCGCTGCAGCATGGCCAACGTTGAGTTCCACCTGGTGGGCATGTCACAGATTAGGCGGTTCTAGGGCAGGTTAAATTCCTTTTGGAGGTCAGCCAGCTGAGCACTGGCATTATATGACCTGCGGAAATGCACACAGACTTTCCTGGCCTGCCTCATGACATCCTGTAAGCCCGGGTACCTGCCCAAGAACTGCTGCACCACCAAGTTAAGGACGTGAGCCAAACAGGGCACATGGGTCAATTGTTCCTGTTGGAGGGCGGAGAGGAGGTTGGTGCCATTGTCGCAAACCACCATACCTGGCTTAAGCTGGCGTGGTGTCAACCACCTCTGAACCTGCCCCTGCAGAGCTGACAGAATCTCTGCCCCAGTGTGGCTCCTGTTCCCCAAGCACACCAGCTCAAGCACCGCATGGCATCTTTTCGCCTGCGTGCTTGCGTAGCCCCTTGAAAGCCTATGGAGCACCGCTGGTTCCGAGGACAAATCAGCACAGGAAGAGGCCATGGAGGAAGATGAAGAGGAGGGGGTGGAGGAGAGAGGTGTGGCAGAATCACCACTAGTAGAATTTTGGAGGCATGGTGGCGGAACAACCTCCAACACTACTGCACCCTGTCCTGCATTCTTCCCAGCTGCCAGAAGAATCACCCAGTGTGCAGTGAAAGATAGGTAACGTCCCTGTCCATGCCTGCTGGACCATGGGTCAGCGGTAATATGCACCTTAACGATGACTGCCCTGTCCAGCAAGTCCAAGACATTGCCTTCCACATGCCGGTAGATAGCCGGAATCGCCTTTCGTGAGAAAAAGTGGCGTTTGGGAGCCTGCCACTGAGGAACTGCACATTCCACAAACTCACGAAAGGGGGCAGAATCTACCAACTGAAAAGGCAGCAGTTGAAGGGCTAGCAATTTAGCCAAGCTAGCATTCAACCGCTGAGCATGTGAATGGCTGGGAGCGAACTTCTTTCGGCGGTGCAGCAGCTGGAGCAGGGAAATTTGCCTGGTACAATCTGATGTCGGTATAACGATAGCAGATTGCCCGCAAGTACTTGGCTGTGACACACCTAATTCTAAACCTTCATTCCTCTCAGTGCAGGTTTCAGAGAGGACTGAAGGTATAGTGGGGTTGGAGATCCCAACTGATGAGGAGCAAGGAGAGGTCTGCTTTGTTCTTTGGTGTGGGTCTTTTGGGTACGCTTGCCAATGAACTGCATGGCAGGTCGACATATGTCTGGTCAAGCATGTGGTGCCCAAGTGGGTCATGTTTTGGCCAAGCGAGATACGCTTGAGACATATGTTGCAAATAGCAGCGGTGGGATCTGATGCACTTGTCTCAAAAAAGGCCCACACCAAAGAACTTTTGGAATAACACGCAGAGACATCAGTGCCCTGCACATGCTTAGCTCTGCAGTGTGATGCAGTCGGTGTGCTGCCCTTAAGCTTGCCCCTGGAGGGCATCTTGCCTCGTTGGAGATGTGTCTCCTCCTCCTCCGCCTCTCTCCTATCAGGCACCCACGTGGAGTCAGTGACCTCATCATCCCTTCCCTCCTCATCACTGGAGCAAAGCTGGCAGTATGCTGCAACTGGGGGAACATGACTGCCAGATTGCTGTCCTTCTTGGGCACCCCCTCTCTCTGGGCTCACGTTATTGCCTACCTCTATCTGGGTACCATCATCAGAGCCTTCAAAACGCTGGGCATCCTCCTGGAGCATTTACCCAACACTGTGGTCAAACAGTTCGGGGGACCTCTCAGGAGGACATGGTGGGGCTAGGGAAGGTGTGACTGATGCCACTGAGCCGAGGGAAGAGGCCGCATTGGCAGCTGCTTTGCCAGACAAAGTACCCTGAGCCTGGGTGAGAGAGGATGAGGAGGATGAGGACGGCTTGGTCATCCACTCTACCATGTCTTCCACATGTTGCGGGTCAACATGGCCAGCTGCCGAAAAAAAGGACAAGCGTGCCCCACGGCCACGTGCTGATGAGGATGCACCGTCTCCAGGACCAGCACTGTTGCCTCTAGACACAGAGCCAGCTTGCCCTCTTTTATTGGCTTGTGACTGTCTGCCTCTCCTTGTTGGCCTTCCACACATACTAATGGCCTGCAGTGAGATTTAGCTGCACAAAGCTGGGATGTATATATATACTGATACTGCAGCTAGCAGAATCAACTGCCTGCCTGTAGTATTATTAGTATGAGAACACCAGCAATTGTCTTCAGGTAGCTTTAGGTGCACATTGTGCAGAGGACACAGTACACTAACTGTAAATACTGTAGCTGCCTACCTGTGGTATTAATAGGATCAGAACAACAGCAATTGTCTTCAGGTAGCTTTAGGTGCACACTGTGCAGAGGACGCAGTATACGAACTGTAAATACTGCAGCTGCCTGCCTGTGGTACTAATAGGATCAGAAGAACACCACCAATTTTCTTCAGGTAGCTTTAGGTGCACACTGCAGAGGACGCACTACACTAACTGTAAATACTGCAGCTGCCTGCCTGTGGTACTAATAGGATCAGAAGAACACCACCAATTTTCTTCAGGTAGCTTTAGGTGCACACTGTGCAGAGGACGCAGTACACTAACAGTAAATACTGCAGCTGCCTGCCTGTGGTATTAATAGGATCAGAACAACAGCAATTGTCTTCAAGTAGCTTTAGGTGCACACTGTGCAGAGGACACAGTACACTAAATGTAAATACTGCAGCTGCCTGCCTGTGGTACTAATAGGATCAGAAGAACACCACCAATTTTCGTAAGGTAGCTTTAGGTGCACACTGTGCAGAGGACACAGTACACTAACTGTAAATACTGTAGCTGCCTCCTGTGGTATTAATAGGATCAGAACAACAGCAATTGTCTTCAGGTAGCTTTAGGTGCACACTGTGCAGAGGAAGCAGTACACTAACTGTAAATACTGCAGCTGCCTGCCTGTGGTACTAATAGGATCAGAAGAACACCACCAATTTTCGTAAGGTAGCTTTAGGTGCACACTGTGCAGAGGAAGCAGTACACTTACTGTAAATACTGTAGCTGCCTGCCCGCGGTACTAATAGGATCAGAAGAACACCACCAATTTTCTTCAGGTAGCTTTAAGTGCACACTGTGCAGAGGACGCACTACACTAACTGTAAATACCGCAGCTGCCTGCATTACTAATAGGATCAGAAGAACACCACCAATTTTCTTCAGGTAGCTTAAGGTGCACACTGTGCAGAGGACGCACTACACTAACTGTAAATACTGCAGCTGCCTGCCTGTGGTATTAATAGGATCAGAACAACAGCAATTTTCTTCAGGTAGCTTTAGGGGCACACTGTGCAGAGGATGCACTACACTAACTGTAAATACTGCAGCTGCCTGCCTGTGGTATTAATAGGATCAGAACAACAGGAATTGTCTTCAGGTAGCTTTAGGTGCACACTGTGCAGAGGACGCACTACACTAACTGTAAATACTGCAGCTGCCTGCGGTACTAATAGGATCAGAAGAACACCACCAATTTTCTTCAGGTAGCTTTAGGTGCACACTGTGCAGAGGTCGCAGTACACTAACTGTAAATACTGCAGCTGCCTGCCTGTGGTATTAATAGGATCAGAACAACAGCAATTTTCTTCAGGTAGCTTTAGGGGCACACTGTGCAGAGGATGCACTACACTAACTGTAAATACTGCAGCTGCCTGCCTGTGGTATTAATAGGATCAGAACAACAGGAATTGTCTTCAGGTAGCTTTAGGTGCACACTGTGCAGAGGACGCACTACACTAACTGTAAATACTGCAGCTGCCTGCGGTACTAATAGGATCAGAAGAACACCACCAATTTTCTTCAGGTAGCTTTAGGTGCACACTGTGCAGAGGTCGCAGTACACTAACTGTAAATACTGCAGCTGCCTGCCTGTGGTATTAATAGGATCAGAACAACAGGAATTGTCTTCAGGTAGCTTTAGATGCACACTGTTCAGAGGACGCACTGCACTAACTGTAAATACTGCAGCTGCCTGCGGTACTAATAGGATCAGAAGAACACCACCAATTTTCTTCAGGTAGCTTTAGGTGCACACTGTGCAGAGGTCGCAGTACACTAACTGTAAATACTGCAGCTGCCTGCCTGTGGTACTAATAGGATCAGAAGAACACCACCAATTTTCTTCAGGTAGCTTTAGGTGCACACTGTGCAGAGGATGCAGTACACTAACTGTAAATACTGCAGCTGCCTGCCTGTGGTACTAATAGGAGCAGAAGAACACCACCAATTTTCGTAAGGTAGCTTTAGATGCACACTGTGCAGAGGGCACAGTACACTTACTGTAAATACTGTAGCTGCCTGCCTGCGGTACTAATAGGATCAGAAGAACACCACCAATTTTCTTCAGGTAGCTTTAAGTGCACACTGTGCAGAGGACGCACTACACTAACTGTAAATACCGCAGCTGCCTGCGTTACTAATAGGATCAGAAGAACACCACCAATTTTCTTCAGGTAGCTTAAGGTGCACACTGTGCAGAGGACGCACTACACTAACTGTAAATACTGCAGCTGCCTGCCTGTGGTATTAATAGGATCAGAAGAATACCACCAATTTTCTTCAGGTAGCTTTAGGTGCACACTGTGCAGAGGACACAGTACACTAACTGTAAATACTGCAGCTGCCTGCCTGTGGTACTAATAGGATCAGAAGAACACCACCAATTTTCTTCAGGTAGCTTTAGGTGCACACTGTGCAGAGGACGCACTACACTAACTGTAAATACTGTAGCTGCCTGCCTGTGGTATTAATAGGATCAGAACAACAGGAATTGTCTTCAGGTAGCTTTAGGTGCACACTGTGCAGAGGATGCACTACACTAACTGTAAATACTGCAGCTGCCTGCCTGTGGTATTAATAGGATCAGAACAACAGGAATTGTCTTCAGGTAGCTTTAGGTGCACACTGTGCAGAGTACGCACTACACTAACTGTAACTACTGCAGCTGCCTGCGGTACTAATAGGATCAGAAGAACACCACCAATTTTCTTCAGGTAGCTTTAGGTGCACACTGTGCAGAGGTCGCAGTACACTAACTGTAAATACTGCAGCTGCCTACCTGCGGTACTAATAGGATCAGAAGAACACCACCAATTTTCTTCAGGTAGCGTTAGGTGCACACTGTGCAGAGGACACAGTACACTAACTGTAAATACTGTAGCTGCCCGCCTGTGGTATTAATAGGATCAGAACAACAGCAATTGTCTTCAGGTAGCTTTAGGTGCACACTATGCAGAGGACGCACTACACTAACTGTAAATACTGCAGCTGCCTGCCTGTGGTACTAATAGGATCAGAAGAATACCACCAATTTTCTTCAGGTAGCTTTAGGTGCACACTGTGCAGAGGACACAGTACACTGACTGTAAATACTGCAGCTGCCTGCCTGTGGTAATAATAGGATCCGAACAACAGCAATTTTCTTCAGGTAGCTTTAGGTGCACACTGTGCAGAGGACGCACTACACTAACTGTAAATACTGCAGTTGCCTGCCTGTGGTACTAATAGGATCAGAAGAACACCACCAATTTTCGTAAGGTAGCTTTAGGTGCACACTGTGCAGAGGACACAGTACACTAACTGTAAATACTGTAAAGGCCTGCCCGTGGTACTAATAGGATCAGAAGAACACCACCAATTTTCTTCAGGTAGCTTTAGGTGCACACTGTGCAGAGGACGCACTACACTAACTGTAAATACTGCAGCTACCTGAGTTACTAATAGGATCAGAAGAACACCACCAATTTTCTTCAGGTAGCTTTAGGTGCACACTGTGCAGAGGATGCACTACACTAACTGTAAATACTGCAGCTGCCTGCGGTACTAATAGGATCAGAAGAACACCACCAATTTTCTTCAGGTAGCTTTAGGGGCACACTGTGCAGAGGACGCACTACACTTATTGTAAATACTGTAGCTGCCTGCCTGTGGTACTAATAGGGTCAGAAGGACACCAGCAATTTTCTTCATGTAGCTGTAAATACTGTAAAAATACCTGCCTGCCTGTCAGTAGGAAGAGAATAACAGGAATGGATCTAGCTAAACTGAATACAGTATATAAATATATATATATATATATATATATATATACAACACCTAGGATGCATATATATATATATATATATATATATATATATACACAATACACTGTAAGTGCAGCTAACTGACATGCCTGCCTACTCTATCTAACTTAAATCAAATGACACTGTCTTTCTGTCCATCTCTCTCTGCCACCGCAACACACTACACAAGGCCGCCACGCAGGCGGCCTTATATAGTGTGGGGCGTGTACTAAACCCCCTGAGCCATAATTGGCCAAAGCCACCCTGGCTTTGGCCAATTACGGCTCTCTGTGCAGATGGCGCTGTGATTGGCCAAGCATGCGGGTCATAGTGCATGCTTGGCCAATCATCAGCCAGCAATGCACTGTGATGCTGCAGTAAATTATGGGCTGTGACGCGCCAATCGAATTTGGCGCAAACGGCCCACAACGTTCGCAATTCGACGAACGGTCGAACATGCGATGTTCGAGTCGAACATTGGTTCGACTCGAACTTGAAACTCATCCCTAGTCACAAATCAGAATGGCAGATTAACTGCAGAGTAGGGCTTAGGCTGGCCATACATTATACAATTTTCTTGTTCAATTTTCTTTATATTTACTTTCAATCGTGTAGTGCAAGGGCCCACCTGATTGCATACAAATTGAAAGTGTTTAGGTTTGACCTCATATTATATGGTTTTAGTAAATCTAAAGGAAAATTGTACAAGAAAATTCTATAACGTATGGTCAGCCTTAACCTCCCTGGCGCTATGATTATTTCGGATTTTAGGTGCTGAAAGCGGTACAATTATTTTGCATGGAAATTTGGCGTTTTATATTGTAGGCCTGTAATTCTTAACAATAACACACTTATATCTGTCCACCAAGAGTCTAGTAGATATCCCGGGTATGATAAAGTTTGAAACACAAAAACATAAATTATAATATAATAAATAAATATAAATAATTAAAAAAAAATAATAATATAATAATATTAAAATAAATTTCCCCATGATTCACTATCACTCAATTCTGCAAGTGTTCTAATTTACTATCGCTGTTTTCTAGCTGATCTAAAGCCACTTTTGACATAAAGGGACACTTTTTGGTTGCTATGGACAATCTCCAGTTTCCAGGCAGAAAGAACAGTATATATAATATAAAACTGCATGCAGGGCATGGGCCAAAGCACTGGGGACAAAAGGGATGTGTAATGATTTCATACAGTACTGTAATCTGTAAGATTACAATACTGTATGTGTTATGATTTGTACATTTTTTTGAATTTGCCGCCAGGCTCCGCCCCCGTGCGTCGCGCCGCTCGCAGGGAACAGAGCCTGGCACGGAGAGGCTTCAGAGGAGACAGAGCCCACGGACACTGCGGGGGACATCGTAGGATCCTGGGGACAAGGTAAGTAAAGCCGCACCAGGATCCTGCAATGTAATCCCGAGTGTGGCTTGGGGTTACCGCTAATGGTACTGAAATTTAACCCCGAGCCACACTCGGGATTACTGTCAGGGAGGTTAAAAAAAGTGAGTGATAGCATGAAAAGCTGTATCCAGTAAGACAGGCATAGGCCTGCACAGGGGGTGTGCCAGGTGTGCCAGGAGCTTCTAGAAAGCACTGGATGAATGTATTTTATAAAGCTTCTCCTTATCCTCACAATCTGTAGATCAATGATCCTCAGAATGATACCCTGTGATGATGGAACATTAATCTCTTAATTTCCTTTTGAAACTAGGAGCCCATAACAATTCAGGGTCCTTGGTCCAAGACTGCACTGTTATCAACTGCATCAGTCTCTCACTAATGGTTATAAACCACTCTGATTGGTTCCAGAATATGTGATCACTGAATGAGATCACAGGGGATTGTTTACAAAACAAACCCATTAGCTCAGCTGTCTTTGTGCCTTGCATAGGAAAAAGCCCATTGACTGCTGGCTGGGGCTGTTAGGCTTCGTTCAAACCTGAGCGTAGTGCTGCGACAGTTGCTGCACTGTGTTTTTTTTTTTTTTTTAGTCTTTAGCTATTTTTCTAGCAAATTTTTTTGTGGAGTGTTTTTGGAGCGACACCATTCATTTAAATGGGCCTCCCTGTGCTCCAAAAAACGCTCCAAAGAAGCTCATGTACCAAATCTTGGCACAGAGCCAGGAGCATTTGACGGTGCAATTTTTGCTGCAATTTTAGCGACAATCGTTTGTGGTGGCATTAAAAAATAGTGGGATCACAAGCACGTCCAAAATTCTGGAATCGCAGACAGAATCGTGCGATTCTGCCCGCGATTCCAGTACACTCAGGTGTGAATGGAGCCTTAAAGTCAAAGTCAAACAAAAAAATACATTACTGCTAATACTGACATTGCTTAATGCAGTTCATCATTTAGATTTGAATGACCTCTGGTCATTACAGGGTTGTTATTACTGTCTGGAAAAACTGTAACCTAACCGGAGCACGTAACCATGCAGTGGATTGCATCGCCAGTGTAGTTTAAGGTTAATTTAAAATAGGA
The DNA here is from genome assembly GCF_042186555.1 of Aquarana catesbeiana. Taxonomy (NCBI): domain Eukaryota; kingdom Metazoa; phylum Chordata; class Amphibia; order Anura; family Ranidae; genus Aquarana; species Aquarana catesbeiana. The sequence continues at coordinate 132,205,283 of NC_133331.1, read as the reverse complement.
TCATATATTGTACATTCTGATATGTCTGCCACTATCAATCATTAACACATCAGCTGCCCACAGTTAAAATTGATGCAACCAGACTTAGTTTAGGGAGATTTCTGCAGCATATTTGGAAAGAATCACAGTATATATAAAATAATATGCAAAGTGGTTGGAGGGAAGCCTCAGAATGGCAAAGATGTTTTTATTACAAATTATGTGAGCAGACTGCAGCTACTCTTTAATCTTTAATCTGAAAGTTCAAGTCTTTATGTAAACCCTATCTCATGTATCATACGAGCAACAATATAAATAATTGTGTAGCGGCATCCCCGACCCCTAGAGGCCTAATGGTGACTTTCAGAGTTAGGGAGAGCTGACATCCTTTTTCATACTATGGGTTATTAGGCATGGTGGCTGTAATGCAAGTTGAAAACATGGGCGCCAGTCACTTTTTGAATGCGAATAAAAAAGATATATTGTCTCTTAACAAGAACTGAGGGAGAGAGGGTTTAGGGCCAGGACACCCTTAGGCAGATGCAATAGCAATTGGCAGACTCTGAGACAAAATAATAGGCAGACAGCTATACAGATAGAGGGCCTTTCAGCTAGAAGCAGCAACTGTATTTGAAGAACTGCTGTCTCCTATGGCAACTGAACTTTGAACAGTCAATAGAGATCCATACATGTAACTCACAGTAACCCGTTATAGATCTTTTCTCACATCTCACAGTATCCTACTGTAGATCTTCACTCACTGAGCTCCCGGTCTCTAACTAGACTTCAAGATCCCAGACGTCACTGGATCCCCTGAGCTCTTCCACAGCTAACTATACTCCTCAAGCGTCACCCCTGCTAAGCCGCTGGGTCCCTGGCTTGGCACTCTGTTGAAGCTTTTCCAGCTAGGGAATAAGGCTGCTCTAGTACTTCTTCAGACTTCCATAACTGGCCTCTGATAACCAGAGTGGTTGTTGCATAGTTACATAGTAGGTGGGGTTGAAAAAAGAAAAAAGACACAAATCCATTGAGTCCAACCTATGCGTGTGATTATATGTCAGTATTACCTTGTATATTCCTGTATGTTGTGGTCGTTCAGGTGCTTATCTAATAGTTATCTAATAGTTTGCCTGTGGAAGGGAATTCCACATCCTTGCTGTTTTTACAGTAAAGAACCCTCTACGCAGTTTAAGGTTAAACCTCTATTCTTCTAATTTTAATGAGTGGCCACGTGTCTTATTAAACTCCCTTCCACAGAAAAGTTTTATCCTTATTGTGGGGTCACCAGTAGGGATGAACTTCGAGTTCGAGTCAAACTCATGTTCGACTCGAACATAGGCTGTTCGCCAGTTCACCGAACAGCAACCGATTTGGGGTGCTCGCGGCAAATTCGAATGCCGCGGAACACCCTTTAAAAGTCTATGGGAGAAATCAAAAGTGCTAATTTTAAAGGCTTATATGCATGGTATTGTCATAAAAAGTGTTTGGGAACCTGGGTCCTGCCCCAGGGGACATGGATCAATGCAAAAAAAAGTTTTAAAAACGGCCGTTTTTTCGGGAGCAGTGATTTTAATAATGCTTAAAGTGAAACAATAAAAGTGTAATATCCCTTTAAATTTCGTACCTGGGGGGTGTCTATAGTATGCCTGTAAAGGGGCGCATGTTTCCCGTGTTTAGAACAGTCTGACAGCAAAATGACATTTCAAAGGAAAAAAAGTCATTTAAAACTACTCGCGGCTATTAATGAATTGTCGGTCCGACAATACACATAAAAGTTCATTGATAAAAACGGCATGGGAATTCCCCACAGGGGAACCCCGAACCAAAATTAAAAAAAAAAATGATGTGGGGGGTCCCCCTAAATTTCATACCAGGCCCTTCAGGTCTGGCATGGATATTAAGGGGAATCCCAGACAAAATTTTTTTTTAAAAATGGCGTGGGGTCCCCCTCAAAATCTATACTATGTCATTGCTGAGCCTGTCATCTACTAGGACCCCAGGTTCTTTTCCATCCTTGATCCCCCCAGAGGTTCTCCCCCCAGTGAGTAGATTGCATTCATATTTTTGCAACCCAAATGCATTATTTTACATTTTTCCACATTAAAACTCATTTGCCATGTAGTTGCCCACCCCATCAATTTGTTCAGATCTACTTGCAAGGTTTCCACATCCAGCGGAGAAGTTATTGCCCTGCTTAGCTTAGTATTGTCCGCAAATACTGAGATTGAACTGTTTACCCCATCCTCCAGGTCATTTATGAACAAATTAAATAGGATTGGTCCCAGCACAGAACCCTGGGGCACCCCACTTTGCACCCCTAAACCATTCCGAGTACTCCCCATTTATCACCACCCTCTGAACTCACCCTTGTAGGTAGTTTTCAATCCATGTACTCACCCTATGGTCCATGCCAACGGACCTTACTTTGTACAGTAAACATTTTTGGGGAATTGTGTCAAATGCTTTTGCAAAATCCAGATACACATCTGCGGGCCTCCCTTTATCCATATTTCAGCTTATCTCCTCATAGAATGTTAATAGATTGGTTTGGCAAGAACGATTCTTCATGAATCCATGCTGATTACTGCTAATGATACTGTTTTCATTACTAAAATCTTGTATATAGTCCCTTATCACCCCCTCCAAGAGCTTGCATACTATTGATGTTAGGCTAACTGCTCTGTAATTCCCAGGGATGTATTTTTGCCCTTTTTTAAATATTGGTGCTACATTGTTTTTTTTCCAATCAGCTGTTACCATTCCAGTCAGTAGACTGTCAGTAAAAATTAGGAACAATGGTCTGGCAATTACTTGACTAACTCCCTAAGGACCCTCGGGTGCAAGCCATCTGGTCCCGGTGACTTATTAATGTTAAGTTTTCCAAGTCTATTTCTAATTCTGCCCTCTGTTAGCCATGAGGGTGCTTCCTGTGATGTATCATGAGGATAAACACTGCAGTGTTGGTTACTGAAGCCCCCCGATTCCCTCGTGAAGACTGAGAAGAATAAATTCAGCACCTTCACCATCTCCCCATCCTTTGTAACCAGATTTCCTTCCTCAGTCTTTATGTGGCCAGTATGGTCTGTCCTCCCTTTTTTACTGTCTATATACTTAAAGAATTTCTTGGGATTTTTTTTGCTTTCCTCTGCTATGTGTCTTTGGTGTTCTATCTTAGCCGCCCTAATTGCACCCTTACATTTCTTATTGCATTCTTTGTAAAATCTGAATGCTGATGATGATCCCTCAGCATTGTATTTTTTGAAGGCCTTCTCCTTTGCTTGTATATGCATGTTTACATTGGAGTTACGCCATCCAGAATGTTTGTTCGCTCTTTTAAATGTATTTCCCAATGGGATGCACTAGCTAATGCCCTTATTTAATATGCTCATAAAGCAAACCCATCTCTCCTCCGTGTTCTTTGTTCATAAGATTTTATCCCAATTTATATCTTCTAGCAAGGTTCATAGTTTAGGGAAGTTGGTTCTTTTGAAATTCAGTGTCTTTGTATTCCCCTTATGTTTCCTGTTTGTGTGATTTATACTGAAGCTAATTGACCTGTGATTGCTGTTTCCTAAATTGCCCCTTATCTCCACATTCGTGATCAGGTCTGTGTTGTTGGTAATCGGTAGGTCTAGTAACGCTTTGTTTCTAGTTGGTGCATCTACCATCTGACCCATGAAATTGTCCTGCAAGACATTTAGGAACTGGCAAGCCTTAGACGAATGCGCAGTTCCTTTTGCCCAGTCTATGTCTGGATAGTTAAAATCCCCCATTATGATGACACTTCCCATCCTTGCTGCTAATCCAAATTGTGATAGGAGGTTCGTCTCCCCCTCCTCCCTCAGGTTAGGGGGCCTATAGCTTACACCCAGTATTACTTTCCCCTTAGTTTCATCCCTTTGGAGCTCTACCCATAAGGATTCCACCTCCTCCCTAGCTCCCTTATTGATGTCATCTCTGACATTCACTTGTACATTATTCTTGATATACAGGCATACCCCTCCCCCTTTTTTACCCTATCTATCCCTGCGATAAAGGGAATACCCTTGAATGGTTGTTAGCCAATCATGAGAGCTGTTGAACCCAGTCTCTGAAATTCCCACAAAATCTAAATCCTCCTCATACAACAGTATCTCTAGTTCTCCCATCTTGTCTGCCAAGCTTTTGGCATTGATGAACATGCCACGTAGTTTAGACCAGTCACATACTGTCCTCTTATTGTGTGTTGCGAGATTGTAAATAGGACTCGTTACTATACTTACCTCAGGTTTATGTGCTTACTCAACCAACCACTAATGCCCCCAATACTACCCTCTGGAATATGTTTCACGCTGACTATCTCTACCTCTGGACCCTCCCCCCAGTCACCTAGTTTAAAAGCCCCTCTAACTTTTCGGCCATTTTCATTCCCAGCAGATCTGCACCCTCCTCATTTAGGTGTAGTCTGTCCCTTCTATAAAACTGGTGACCGACTGAGAAGTCGGCCCAGTTCTCCAGGAACCCAAACCCATCCTTACTACACCAGCTCCTCAGCCACTTGTTTACTTCTCTAATCTCCCTCTACCTTTCTGGTGTGGCTCAAGGTACCGGTAGTATTTCTGAGAATACTACCTTGGAGTTCCTCTTCCTCAATTTAGCTCCTAAGTCCCTAAAATCATTCTTTAGGACACTGCATCTGCCTCTGACTTTGTCATTGCTGTCAACGTGCACCATGACAGCTGGGTCTTCCCCAGCCCCTTCCAGTAATCTGTCCACCAGATCCGTGATGTGCCAAATCCAAGCGCCCGGTAGACAGCATACAGTTCAGCGCTTCAGGTCTTTGTCATAGATTGCCCTCTCTGTCCTTCTAAGAATTGAGTCCCCTACGACCAGAATCTGTCTTTCCTTTCCCTTCGCTTCCCTCCCACTCTCACTGGAGGAGTTCTTCCCCTGGCAGCTAGGGGAGTCCCTCAGCTCCAGCAGTGCTGGTCCCTGACTGGTTTCCCCAGTGTCACTCAATGGGGTGTACTTATTGGGATGTTCCAGCCCAGGATCGGCCTCCCTGGCACTTTCCCCTCTACCCTTCCTGACTGTCACCCATCTACTCTTTTCTAGTGCCTGCACCTCTTTGTCTCCACTCATCTCAGTGCTGACAGTTGCTTCTCTAGATTCAGAGCCTGGGCTTCCAGGGAAACAATGTGCTTACATTTTGCACAGTAGTATTCGCCCTCGATCAGATGATCAAGGAACGCATACATGCCTCAAGATGTACACAGAGTTGCATCTCCACAGCTGCCGGGCATCGTACCTACTAATTTAATGAGGATTATTCCCTATCCAAATTAACTAACTAGCTTCCTGACACTAATACTCAACAATACACAGGTACTCAACAATACAATACACAGGTACTCACAGCCCACGTGTACTCACAGCCCACGTGTACTCACAGTCTACGTGCACTCACAGTCCACGTGCACTCACAGCCCACGTGCACTCACAGCCCACGTGCACTTGCAGCCCACATGTACTCACAGTTCACGTGCACTCGCAGCCCACCTGTACTTGCAGTCAACCAGCTCTCGCAGCCCACGTGTATTCACAGTCTACGTGCACCTAAGGTTGTCCCTTAATGGCGACTGTGTCTCCGCTGGCACTGATGCAGTTCCATGTCCGGTGGAACCTCTACAACTTGCTTGGGCTTCTGGCCAAAAGCCCCAACCCCGCGCTGCTTCTCTCAAACCTGGATAGGCCTCAGACAGCCTAGCAGCCAGGTGCTCCCGGGATAGGCCTCAGGCTTCTGGCCTAGCAACCTGGAGCCTTGTAACACATGTCCACCCAGACAGCCATCCAGGTGGCACAGAACCCCAATCACCTGACTCCTCCCGAATAAATAGGCTCTCCCAACAGGCCAAGGAGCCGAGCACAACCCCTGCTAATTGGCTGAAACAACCTATCCACTCCTAGTCTGAATTCACTATGCCCCCTGTCATTCCAATGCCACAGGCAACAATGCCATCTAGCAACAGAAAAGAGAGGTGCATCAAATCCAGAGTTAGGGAAAAAGACAGTGAATCCCCTATCAATCAGCCAAGCTAGTTACCACCTAGCAAGCTAAATTTGTTAGCAACCCTGCCTACTATCAGGGTGTTACATTTGTGCAATCTCATAAATGAAAAGCACTCACCGGACACTTTATTAGGTACACCCGTTCAGTCGGTTGGCTGGAAAAGTTTTTTCATCAATCACTCAAGGTATATTGGTAAGTGCTGGGTGAGCAAGGTGTTTAATCTTCAGGTGTTCAGAGAAATCACAAAACAATTTAGTGGCTCCTCTGGGTAGCAGCAATGACAGCTCTCCTTATTTTATTCGGCAAAAGGAACCTCTTAACATGTTACTAAACCCACAACAGTAAAATCAGTGTGTATATGCAGTAAAGCATGCTTGTTATACTCACCGTGCAACCTGAGGGGTTAATCCTCTGCATTGTGTAAAAAGGCTGTTTGATGCTGTCTTCTCGTATCCTCCCCCTCTTCCAGTGTCCCCAATCCTTCTCACGATAAGACAGAGCCTTTGGAGTCACTCTGCACATGCTCAGTTTGGTGTGTATTGCTAGAGTTTTTTTTTTTTTTGGTAGGATGCATGTGATCAGCACAGGGCCAATCAGCACTGTTCAGACAGAGGGTCAGGGGTCATGCAGCCTCATAGGACAATCAGGGAAGAATGAAAACGGCTCCTACAAGCTTTACCCAGACACTGATAGAAGTCATAAGACTGCTATGTACTTCTGATGAGAAAAGGTATTTGGCAGTTTATACTTACAAAAATAATTGCATCTTCATGTTCAGTGTACTGTGGGAGACCAGATATAGTGAATCCAGGGTCCTTTGTTTAGTAACGCTTAAGGGAAATGTCACAACTTAGGCTTGCATCTGACACTTAGGGTTGCCATCCCTCGGCAGCATCACAGTCATGTGACTCTTCCCCAACAAGCAATCATCAAGCAATGGCATCCAAAGCTCAGGAAGGGATCCCCAGCTGTCACAGGTGACAACTGTCTCTACAAGTTCTAGTTAGTACTGTCACTGTCTGTAAATAATTTGAACAACTGCTGGATCTATTCTAAAGAGGCTGTTAATCCTTATTTGCATCACTGATTCTGATCTTTGCCCAGTTTACACACACACTGACTGAAGCCTTTATTTAGAAACATAAAGTATAATATTGTAATCAGCACTTTATATAGGGGTTATTACAGAAATAAACACAAACAAAACAAATCATTCTTTTGGTTTTCACGTAGTTTCATTTTCAGCCAATTACAGATCCAGATATCTGTTAGACTCCCCAGTCCCCACCATTACCTTTTATCTGTCTAATGACTACACATTTAAGTTGCTATATAAAAGAGCCCTAATGCCATCCCAAAAGAAATTTACAAAACAACTTTTAATTTCAGAATTCTGACGTTGGAACTCAAAATTCTGAATTTTAATTTCAGCATTTTGACTTTAGAAGTCAGCATTTTGTTTCGTAAACAATACGATAGCTTCAGGGCTCTTCCATGTTGCTGAACAGCACTGTACACCACAATAGAATATGAATGCTGTAGGGGTGGTTATATGTAAAAATTAATGAAAAATAAATAAGAAAAGAGAAGCAGTCTTTCTCTCACCTAAAACGATGCTTTCTAGCTTGGGTTACCATTCCACAGCCTTCACACAAATATCCCATATTTATACAGGTTCTAAGCTACACTGTTTGTCCCTGAAATTTTGATTTGTTACATGCAATAAATTCATCTGAAAGTCCCTTTAGAAATGCTGTTGACTTCTTGAGAATGTAAGCTTGTGTATGACAGTGTCATCCATCTGCCAGTTTTGAGCACTCCTTGGTGAACCTTTAGGGTTGCTACATTTGTTTTGGAAAAATAAGGACCAATGGGTAGAGTAGGGGCTCAGGCTAACACCAGCGCACTTCATGCCCCACACTAAATTGTATTTAACAAGTGTTACTAAACCCACAACAGTTAAATCAGTCTGTATATGCAGTAAAGCATGCTTGTTATACTCACTGTGGAACCTAAAAAAGGCTGTTCGATCCTATCTTCTCTGATCGTCCCCTTCTTCCACAGTCGCCAATCCATCTCCTGATAGTACAACGCCTTGGGGGCACTCTGCACATGCTCAGTTTGGTGTGTATTGCTAGAGTATTTTTTTTTTTTTTTTGGAGGGGGGGGTGCTTGTGATCAGCACAGGGCCAACTAGCACTGTCCAGACAGAGGGTCAGGGGTCATGCAGCCTCATGGGACAGTCAGAGGAGAATGAAACTCCTCCTACAAGCTTTAACCAGACACCAAGTCACAAGACTGCTCTAACTGCTGATGAGAAAGGGTATTTAGCAGTTTTTATTTACTAAAATAATTGCATTTCCATGTTCTGTCTACTGTGGGAGACCAGATACAGTGAATACAAGGTCCTGGAATTAGTAACACATTAAGGTTACTGGCGTCTGCGCTGGATGATGATGTCACTCTCTTCTTGGCACCACATGGGGAGTCCCCTCATCTGAGTTTCCCCTTTCACATCATGAACCCCTTTCAAGAAATGTCACCTATTGCAGGTGTTTTAGGTGCCTTCTACATGTGCAGCAGCATGGAAGCGGTCGGAAAGGCGGCACAGGTCCAGATAGAGCGCAGATTTCAGACACAGAGTTTCTTCTGGCCTCTTCTGAATACTAAAGGGGCCTTGGAAGTCTCCCACCTTGGATCAATGTCATGCATGTCTCTGGTGTGAGTGGGCTGGCTACCAACACTATAGCAATGCATGATGCCACTATATTTCCACTTGCAGCTAAATTGAGATAATGCCTACTTTATATTTATTACATGTTCTGATTCACAATTCATGTTTAAAAACTGCTGCTTATGTTTTTATTTGCTTTAACATCCTACCTAGCTTTCCCCTTCTATGTAATGTAAAGGTGGAGGCTGTGGAGTTATGTTTACCATAATTAAAATAAAATAAATAAATAAGGTTTTTCCCTTTGATAAAGTCGCAAATCACGTAACAAAATGCGTCAGAAGACGCCATGTGAAGTCATCACGCCCTGTACTGAAAGTAATCTAGTATACACTCATATGCTGGAATCAATGCTGATCCTTAAGGGGATGTAGCACCCTCTACCTAGGTAGGTGCTAGAGGTAGATTTTTGGTGAGTACAGGTAAATTTAGGCAGGCCTAGCTGAAAGCTAGGCTTGTTTGTTTTGATCTGTATGGGCTGGAAGTGGCTCAGAGTAGGCTGGTGACTCACAGATTGCATCACTTCTCGGTTACCTCCCTCTGGCTTCTAGAGGATTCTAGAAAAGAGGAGGGGAAGAGAGGTGGAGCTGTCTGAGGTGTCTCAGTGAGCCCTGACCAATCCCCATTTAGGATTGGCAGGGAGCAGGCCTCCTTGATATACCCAGGGTCAGCCCAGCTGGGAAGGAGTTGTCAGGTGGAAAAACTGAGGATGGAGTGCTAGGCTGTTGGGGCCTTTGAGGGCTCCTCCCCAGTCTGGGGGGTGTATCCTTGGGCCTGGGATTCGGGTACAGGGAGGATCCCTTCAAGAAAGCATGAAGCATCTGGACTGGAGGCACAGAGAGGAGTCAAAGAGGATAGCAGGAGCTAGTACTGCCAGGCAAGTCTTCAGGAGGAAACCACCAGTGTGTGTGTGTGTGTGTGGCCAGGAGGGCCGGTGAGTGACAGGCACAGTTGGGAGGACTGGGAGTGTACAGTCTGGGATGGGTGCAGAGCCAGCAGTAAGGACTGTGATGTCACGGACAGTGGAGTCGGGCAGCTGCAGCCAGGAGGGCTGGCAGGGTCTGAAGAGGGATTGCTGGGAGTAGTAGTCCACCATAGGGCAGCTAGCACTAAAGACTTCCTATTACTATTTGCTACATTAAAAGGGCCCATGGTGCCTGCCTGCAAATGAAAAATTCTAGGTCTGAGCACTGACAGGCTGACCCCCACCCCTTCAACCTCTGGAGCAATGCTGGCAGCACTCATACGTCTATTTCCCAAAGACAACCGCTGGATATGACGCTGAGCATGTGCACTCAACTACTTTGGTCGAGCATGGCGAGAACTGTTCTGAGTAGAACCTGTCCTGTTAAACCGCTGTATGGTCTTGGCCACCGTCAGCTCAGTTTCCGGGTCTTGGCAATCATCTTATAGCCTAGGCCATCTTTATGTAGAACACCAATTCTTTTTTTCAGATCCTCAGAGAGTTCTTTGCGATGAGGTGCCATGTTGAACTTCCAGTCACATAACACCAGGGAGGGAAAATAGCTAATTGGGCTCAATTTGGACATTTTCACTTAGGGGTGTACTCACTTTTGTTTGCCAGTGGTTTAGACATTAATGGCTGTGTGTTGAGTTATTTTGAGGGGACAGCTAATTTACACTGTTATACAAGCTGTACACTCACTACTTTACATTGTAGCAACGTGTCATTTCTTCAGTGTTGTCACATGAAAAGATATAATAAAATATTTACAAAAGTGTGAGGGGTGTACTCACTTTTGTGAGATACTGTGTAGAAAAGTGGGTAATGTATTTGGTGGTGGCAGACACACACTGATGAAAGAAGGAGACAGTCTGCACAGACTTGGCTGTTATTCAATATTGGTGGAACAATTATGTTATTTCACCTCTGTGATTATTTTCACTTGTGGATGATATATGAACACTTAAATAACCCCAGGGACACTTAAATAATTGCATGGACACTTTGCTGGTGATATATGAATACATTTTATTGATAGCACTGTTCATAAATATCAATATTTGATTAGATTGTTTATTATAACAATTGTTTTTGGGGTTTTTTGCAACTATTGGGGTTTTTCTGAAAGAAGTATTGTTTTTTTACATATAGTTATTTATAATTATTGTATTATTTTAGACATCAATTGTTTCTGTTGCTCTGCACTATTTAAACATATTACCATAATTAAGCCTGTCTGTACTTAGCTGTCATATTTCATTATCTGTTGTAAACTAGACGTGCACACTGTTGGCCAAAGCCTAGGTTCACACTTTAGCGGGTCGGGAAACGCATGTAAATCACATGCATTCCCTACTCACAGCCAAGGCACACTGCTCTTTTGCAGGCGCATTGGGGGGTGCCATTAATGCCAGGATAGGCAGCATGTTTTAAGGGGCATAAAACCACATTTTGCCACTGGGGTTTCCCAGTACCTGTCAGGACATTGGCTATTCTCAATACTGGGGATGAGGGGCAATTGCAGTGCATCTAGAAAACAGAGACTCTGTGATGTAGAGGTCTGTTTTCAACACAGAGAGGACAAAGAATTTTCAAACAAAGACAGCTTGGCATATGCTTTTGTGAATATTTTAACCAGCTGGGATAGTGACATTGTCTCTTTAAGTACATTTACTCCTCCTTCTCCCATATTACACACAATCTGCCTGACTAGCCAGGATAGTACACTGCAATGTGGGAGTGGGGTTGGCAGACTGACTTAAGGATGGCACAGAGTTTTTTCACTTTTGTTAGACAAATAAAGCAATGTGAGAGCCATGTGAAAGCAAACCATAAAATGAACTAAGTAGAAGAGAACAAGAAGACCTGGACAGCCGCACACCGGAATGGATAAATCCGTCTTTTTATTCAAAATACAGGATCATGAGGTACACAGAACACGACTGTGGGGTGGTACAAACATAACTGACGCATTTCGCACTTACACCAAGTGCTTACTCATGGATAGCTGCGGCTGTCCAGGTCTTCTTGTTCTCTTCTACTTGCATCAGCATTCAGCCAGCACCTGGGGCTCTTCTCTTCCTGGAGGTAAAGAGACACAAGCACTCTGGTTTAAGCCCCTCTTTGAGCGGAGGATCCCACATCATCTCATAAAATGAACTACCTACTAGTGCCCACATTTTGTTTTGGATGCTCTAATTAGCACAAACCTAAAGACAGCAACAACAACAGATTTTGACTTACCATAACCCCAAAGTATGTGTAACTATGATATTAGGCGTTTGGCAGAGACAGTGGCCATTGCAGACTATATGATTAGAGCCAAAAAATGAACACTTTCTAACTTAGGTGTTTAGAGTTTTAAACTTCAGCAAATCATTTTCTCGATATCACTTTAAAAAAAAAAAAAAAAAACAAACTTAAGTTTTATTTTAAATATATATACAGTATATATTTAGATACATAACTCCAACACAAGTGATTTTGTATTTCAGTCTTTTAAAAAATTATCCCTGTGTTTCAATTTTTAGCCGGCTTTTTTTTTTTTTTTTTTTAACTATGTTTAGCTGTGTTAGTTGTCCAGAACAGAATAGATAAGAGGGCATACAGATCATGTTGTTCTACCTATCTACCTATCACCCAGAACAGCGGGTTCCTCTTTGTAAATAAACAGCTCCATCAGAAAGCAAAGAGTGGCCACCCAGATACGATTCGGGTCATTAACCTTGGTGAAATTGCATGATCAAATTATTTCAAGTGTACTCCCAAAGCAGGTTAACCCCTTTGTGTATATGCTTTTTATAATCATAGTGTTTTATTCAAAACAATAATTAATTTATCAGAACAGACAATTACACATTTAAAAAAGAATGGTACTGGGATTGGGATTTCTGTATAGGTAAGATAGATTTTGGCTAAGGGGTGGACATGTCTGCCAGGGCGGTATACAGCCACCCACGTGTAATGTTTTATTTATTTCTATGTAAACACCTAACTGCTGCCCTCATTGGCATTGTTAAGGGGTGGCTATTAAAGCTGGAGCCCCAAATGTAGAGCCAATAACCCCGAGTGTCTAAGCGCCGGGTCCAGCAGTGTATAGAAAGAGAGAAAAAAAAGGACAGACAGCAGCGGCGGCAGCCGCATCTTACTTGTGTGATCCGACCGTTGCAGCGCCGCCCACTGCACTGACTGTTACCGGCGGAGTAATATGCCACCCGGGCTGAGGAAAGCAGCAGGAGATCAGGAGAACGCCGGCGTGGCAATGCCCCCTTCTCCCTCCGCCTCCAGGGTCACGCTGTGTTAAGCAGCCAGCCCAGCAGCAGGAGAATAGAATAACGGCCGTGGTGGCTGGGAGTGGGACAGAAGATTAAAGAAATATTAAAGATTATAGAAAAAAATGTGTGTGTGTCTCTCTCTCTCTCTCTCTCTGTCTCTCAATCTGTCTCTCGATGGGGCACAGTGGCTTCATTTGACAAGGCACAGTGGCTTCATTTGACAGGGCACAGTGGCTTCATTTGACAGGGCACAGTGGCTTCATTTGACAAGGCACAGTGGCTTCATTTGACGGGGCACAGTGGCTTCATTTGACGGGGCACAGTGGCTTCATTTGACGGGGCACAGTGGCTTCATTTGACGGGGCACAGTGGCTTCATTTGACGGGGCACAGTGGCTTCATTTGACGGGGCACAGTGGCTTCATTTGACGGGGCACAGTGGCTTAATTTGACGGGGCACAGTGGCTTCATTTGACAGGGCACAGTGGCTTCATTTGACAGGGCACAGTGGCTTCATTTGACAAGGCACAGTGGCTTCATTTGACAAGGCACAGTGGCTTCATTTGACGGGGCACAGTGGCTTCATTTGACGGGGCACAGTGACTTCATTTGACGGGGCACAGTGGCTGCAATTGATGGCACAGTGGCTTCATTTGACTTGGCTAATTTTAAATAAATAAACTTAGGCTTTAAGGAAGCAAGGGCAGGTAGGTGCATGTCAGGTAGGTCAGTGTGTGTCAGGTAGGTCAGTGTGGGTCAGTGTATGTCAGATAGGTAGGTCAGTGTGTGTCAGGTAGGTCAGTGTATGTCATGTAGGTCAGTGTATTTCAGCCAGGTAGGTCAGTGTATGTCATGTAGGTCAGTGTATGTCAGCCAGGTAGGTCAGTGCGTGTCATTTAGGTCAGTGTATGTCAGATAGGTAGGTCAGTGTGTGTCAGGTAGGTCAGTGTATGTCATGTAGGTCAGTGTATTTCAGCCAGGTAGGTCAGTGTATGTCATGTAGGTCAGTGTATGTCAGCCAGGTAGGTCAGTGCGTGTCATTTAGGTCAGTGTATGTCAGATAGGTAAGTCAGTGTGTGTCAGGTAGGTCAGTGTATGTCAGCCAGGTAGGTCAGTGCATGTCAGGTAGGTCAGTGTATGTCAGCCAGGTAGGTCAGTGTGTGTCAGGTAGGTCAGTGTATGTCAGGTAGGTCAGCCAGGTAGGTCAGTGTGTGTCAGGTAGGTCAGTGTATGTCAGCCAGGTAGGTCAGTGCATGTCAGGTAGGTCAGTGTATGCCAGGTAGGTCAGTGTATGTCAGCCAGGTAGGTCAGTGTGTGTCAGTGTATGTGAGGTAGTTCAGTGTATATCAGCCAGGTAGGTCAGTGAACTTCATTTGACGGGGCACAGTGGCTGCAATTGATGGCACAGTGGCTTCATTTGACTTGGCTAATTTTAAATAAATAAACTTAGGCTTTAAGGAAGCAAGGGCAGGTAGGTCAGTGCGTGTCAGGTAGGTCAGTGTGGGTCAGTGTATGTCAGATAGGTAGGTCAGTGTGTGTCAGGTAGGTCAGTGTATGTCAGCCAGGTAGGTCAGTGCATGTCAGGTAGGTCAGTGTATGCCAGGTAGGTCAGTGTGTGTCAGTGTATGTGAGGTAGTTCAGTGTATATCAGCCAGGAAGGCACAGTGAATGTCAGGTAGGTTAGTGTGTGTCAGGTAGGTCAGTGTATGTCATGTAGGTCAGTGTATGTCAGCCAGGTAGGTCAGTGCATGTCAGGTAGGTCAGTGTATGTCAGCCAGGTAGGTCAGTGTGTGTCAGGTAGGTCAGTGCGTGTCTGGTAGGTCAGTGTATGTCAGCCAGGTAGGTCAGTGTATGTCAGCCAGATAGGTCAGTGCGTGTCATTTAGGTCAGTGTATGTCAGCCAGGTAGGTCAGTGCATGTCAGGTAGGTCAGTGTATGTCAGCCAGGTAGGTCAGTGTGTGTCAGGTAGGTCAGTGCGTGTCTGGTAGGTCAGTGTATGTCAGCCAGGTAGGTCAGTGAGTGTAAGGTAGGTCAGTGTATGTCAGGTAGGTCAGCCAGGTAGCTCAGTGTGTGTCAGGTAGGTCAGTGTATGTCAGTGTATGTCAGCCAGGTAGGTCAGTGCATGTCAGGTAGGTCAGTGTATGCCAGGCAGGTCAGTGTATGTCAGCCAGGTAGGTCAGTGTATGTCAGCCAGGTAGTTCAGTGCATGTCAGGTAGGTTAGTGTGTGTCAGGTAGGTCAGTGTATGTCATGAAGGTCAGTGTATGTCAGCCAGATAGGTCAGTGTATGTCAGGTAGGTCAGTGTATGTCAGCCAGGTAGGTCAGTGAGTGTAAGGTGGGTCAGTGTATGTCAGGTAGGTCAGCCAGGTAGGTCAGTGTGTGTCAGGTAGGTCAGTGTATGTCAGTGTATGTCAGCCAGGTAGGTCAGTGCATGTCAGGTAGGTCAGTGTATGCCAGGCAGGTCAGTGTATGTCAGCCAGGTAGGTCAGTGTGTGTCAGTGTATGTCAGGTAGGTCAGTGTATGTCAGCCAGGTAGGTCAGTGCATGTCAGGTAGGTTAGTGTGTGTCAGGTAGGTCAGTGTATGTCATGAAGGTCAGTGTATGTCAGCCAGATAGGTCAGTGTATGTCAGGTAGGTCAGTGTATGTCAGCCAGGTAGGTCAGTGTGTGTCAGGTAGGTCAGTGCGTGTCTGGTAGATCAGTGTATGTCAGCCAGGTAGGTCAGTGTGTGTCAGGTAGGTCAGTGTATGTCAGGTAGGTCAGTGCGTGTCAGGTAGGTAACACCCCCCCTCCTCCAACCCCACCATCCCCCCACCCCCCGGTGCTGGGCTCTGACTTCGGGCTGAAGCCCCTGTTTTTTTTGCCACCTAGCAACGCCCCTGGCTGCCCTGCCCACCAGTGCCACCCAGCTGGGTCCTCATTGTTGACTATGCATAAAAAGAGGAAAAAAACTGTACTAGGAATAAACACAAAAATCAAAAATAAAATTGGATGGACCAGTCCAAAAGCAGCAGTTAAATGTGAGATATGGCACAAACGTAATGGAAAGGAGAAAAATTGCACTAATTATAGTCCTTCAAACAGATTGCAGGGCATGACAGATCCAATAGTTGTATGTGGCTGAAAAACTTCAAAGAAGCACACCCCAGTAGTATGATCATAAATAAGTGTACCACCACCTCATAGAAAACACGCTTACCAGATACCAAGCAATTTGGGCAGATGGCTTTAACCCAGCCCAGGCCTTTGCTTTCCACGATATATCAGCATTCTGCATACAGGTTGATATTCAAATTAGATACCATGAGATTCGTAGCTCCGTAGGAGATGATTTACCAATCAGCCCAAAAAAGAAAAAATAATATAGACCATAGCATTATACTGCATTGTATACGGAACACCCCAGTGATCTTGGACACAAACAAGTGCACCACCACCTTACAGAGAGCAGAGATACTTAGATACTGGCCATTCCCTGTCCTCAGCAGTGTCATGGACTGTGAGCTTAGAGAAGAGTGCCCTCCTGTACTGTGCAGTGTTCCTGAGATTGCACTGGCTGCATATAGCCATTCAGTGGTGCAAAGTAACCAGATTCTAAAGATACTTGCCTTATGGACCCCAGCTGTGAGGCCTTATGCCCCGTACACATGGTCGGACTTTGTTCAGACATTCCGACAACAAAATCCTAGGATTTTTTCCGACGGATGTTGGCTCAAACTTGTTTTGCCTCCACACGGTCGCACAAAGTTGTCGGAATTTCCGATCGACAACAATGCGGTCACGTACACCACGTACGACGAGACTAGAAAAGGCCGGTTCAGAACCAAGCGCGGCACCCTTTGGGCTCCTTTTGCTAATCTCGTGTTAGTAAAAGTTTGGTGAGAGACGATTCGCGCTTTTTCAGACTCGTGGCTTTCAGATCATTTTCTGCCGTTCAGTTTGTGCTTGTGGGTTTGTATCTGCTCTTCAGTGCGTGCAGTCAGTTCGTATCAGAGTTTTCTGTGTGATCTTGCCCGCTCGTTGCTGTTTTTCAGGTCGCTCTTCACAGGCCTTGCTGTTCTTCAGCATTCAGCGTTCTGTTACTTCGTTCTGAGCAGCCGACCGTTTTCTAGCCATGTTTCGTATGCGTACTCCTCGTACAGTTCGTGCTGTGCGGGGGCTTGGTGTTGGGGTCCTGACCTTGACACAAGTCCAGTCCATGAACAGGGTGGGGAGGAGTTCATGGACCAAGAATTGGTTGCTTCAGCGTCACCAGTTCTCTCATATGCCTTTGCTCCGTGAGATCCGTGAGAATAATCCTGATGATTTCAGGAACTTTCTCCGGATGACGGACCCCGTGTTTCACCATTTGTTGGCTTTGCTGACCCCTTATATTAGCAGGCAGGATACCTGCATGAGGCAAGCCATCACTCCGGAGCAGAGGTTGGTCGCTACCTTGCGGTATTTGGCCACAGGGAGAAGCCTGCAGGACCTCAAGTTCTCGACAGGCATCTCCCCCCAGGCTCTTCTTTGTGGACATTTACTGCTTGTGTTTGTTTTAGCTGACCCTGACAGAAATGTGTGGAGTCCAGAAAATGTCGTGATTGTGTAACCTTATACAAAGCACTGTTGGCTGTTATTTACTAAATGCAAAGACACTTTTCACTACAAGTGCACTTGCAACTGCACTGAAACTGCACTTGTAGTGCAAAGTGGATTTGCCCTTAGGAAATTACCCCCATTTTCTCATAAAACAACAATTACATCACCCCAAAAGTGTTGTAGCGTGAGACAATAATCCACACATTCTTGATGAACAATCTTTTTAATACCTGCACAATCACATGTGCATTTACCAAAGGTTTTTCTGACAAACCAACATGTTTGTTGTATAACAATTTTTGTGGTGTCATTATCCAAAATCAAAATGTGCATTTTATAGAAAACAGGCCTGTATAAAACCAACAAGAAAGACACAAATCTTGATCTTACAAAGTTCACATTTGGTAGAACTGGAAGGCTATATCAGACATGAGTATTTAGGAACTGTGTTTGATATTGCGTTCAGATGGGGGGAAATCACCCCTGGAAAAGCCAAATTTGGAAGATGCACACCAAGTTCAGAATGTCAACATGTGCTATCTGCCATAAGGGGGGATCAAGGGACGTGTTTTGGGGGAGAAAGCCCTTCCTCACCGCTACTTTATAATTGAGGAAGGGGTTGCACCCCCAAAACGCGTCCATTGATCTCCCGTGATGGCAGATAGCACATGTTGGCACACTGTGTGCATCCTCCAAATTTGGCTTTGGGAAAAATCACAAAAACATTTCGCACATTGTAGCACACAAAAGAAGAAAGTGATTTGGAGGGGTTTTAAACTCGCCCCAAAACATCAATGATGTTTTTATATTTTGGAATAACATCATTGATGTTTTGCTTGATGTTTTCCAATTGTAAATTACACCCCATGATCTCCCCGATCAGGATCTGGGCACTTTCGGATGTGAAAGGATCTTCATCCACAACATCACGATCACCTAAAAAGAGAGGAACCCCAAAATAAATTAGGTTTCAAAAAAATGCCGCAATCCATCTCTTATCTGAGCCTGTGGTTGCAGACACTCACCTGTTGTGGTGACTAGTTCCACCACGTCTTCTTCCTCCTGCTCATCTTGTGTTGGGGGGATTTCCCCTTCTTCCAGAGGGGGGGGGCTCTGGTCTCCTCGGATGAGGGGTGTCCTCCGAGTCTTTTCTCCCCTATGTAAAACAAAAATGGTATAATTAGCACACAGATATTTAATGTCAGAACTATAAAGATGAAACATTGCTTGGAAGTGGGGTAAAATTGTCTATTTTAGCAGAGTTCCAACATGTAGCTTTTTTAGTGTCCTTTGTCAAGCTGCAATACTTTACCTGTTTGGTAAAAGCTTCACAGATGTAGCCCCCCCTATAGTATACACTGGAGCACCTGTGTGGCCCCCTAATAAAAATGGTGTTCTTGTGTCCCACACTAGTGCTCCAGTGTCCAGATGTGAAAACAGCTGCTCAGTGTCCTCTCCTTACACAGAATCTAGTTTGCATTTCATTCTAGTAACAAAGCCATCTACACAACCCAATTCTTTGAAGACAAGTATAGGGCCTCAAAATGGTGGCCAAATGCATATGGCCTAAACAATGGTATTTTATCGTCCGAAATAAAAATGTTTGATCCGAACGAATAATGTGCCCATGAACATGAAAGTTGCCATTTTAAACTGTACAACAGTTCCTAAAAGCACATGGAGCAGCACGAACGTCATAAACATAAAGAATAGGAACACAGCACAACTACTTACTTTTTTGCAGCACTCTCCGGATCTTTCTGTACTGCTCGTGTTCTCGTAATTTCAGGTCCGACCACCGCTTCCTGAGCTGATCTTTCGATCGTCGTACCCCGAAATTCCGGTGCAGACTCCTGACCACTTTCGCCATGATCTTGGCCTTGCGGACATTGGGGTTGGGGTAAGGCCCATACTTTCCATCATAGTCGGCCTTCTTCAGGATGTCCACCATCTCCAACATCTCCCCAAAGGACATATTTGAGTCCTTTAATCTCCTTCTGGATCGGGACGTTTCAGGCTCCAGCCTTTCCTCCTCCTCCTCCTCGTTGCTTCAATTAGCACGATCCTGCTGTCTATCCGCCATGTGCTCTTCCCCCACTGCGCCGAACGAAAAGGGGCGGGGAATAGACTAGAAAGAACGTCAGGGGCGGGCGGAGTTATACGCATGCGCAGTGTGTATAAATCGTAACGCGCGCGTCTTACGTACGATCTGTGAGCGGAGGAAGGAGCATCGGAGACGCCGATCGTGCTAACGAAGGTAGGATCTAAACTTGGGCCTATACTGCTTCGAAATGGAAGCCTATATTGTAACAAGATTAGGGGAGTTTGGCCTGACATTAGGCTTTGTCTTGTGTTGTGTCTTACAGAGAAAATGGATGGGTTCAACGACCACAATTTCCTGCCCCTGTTCATAGACAAGTACAGGGAGCTGCCCTGTCTGTGGCAAGTGAGACACCCCCACTATAATCACAAACAGAAGAGGCAGGCAGCGCTGGAGAAACTGCTGGAGTTAGTGATGGTGGTCCCCACAGCAACCATCCCTTATTTGAAAGCTAAAATTGGTGGCCTGAGGAGCACATATCTTAGGGAGCGCAAGAAGGTCACAGATTCCCAGAGATCCGGAGCTGCAGCAGATGATGTTTATGTCCCCAGGCTGTGGTACTACGAGAGACTGCGATTTCTGTCAGACCACACTGAAGTCAGGGAATCCCTCTCCACTCTTCCTTCCACTCTTCCTTCCACCCCAGCTGAGGCTTCCGATGTCCAACCTGGGCCTTCCAGCCAGGAAGAAGTGGAGGAGCCCAGCTGGAGTCAGGTATAGCATTCTTCTACTGATTTCTGGGCAATAAATAAATGATGTTTATTAGATGTTATTATTGATCACTAATTGCTGATTAAAAAAAGTGCTTTACATATCAATAGACAGTAGTGGGCACCCAAAATTGGGAAAAGAATGAAAACTGCTGGGCTCAGAAGCATAGTCTGTTATATTTGTTAACATTCAATTTGCAGCAGTCAGGAGGTGAAAATTGTGTGTGATTGATGACTAAAAAACTAAAACTATGTCCCTTTTTCATACACAGGAAGACCTCAGCCAGGAGGAGGCTGTGGAATGTGGCAGTCAGGAGGAGGCGGGGATTATTAGTGTCAGCCAGGAGGAGGCGGGGATTAGTGGCAGCCAGGAGGAGGCAGGGCTAAGTGGCAGCCAAGAGAAGCCTGGGACAAGTCGCAGCCTGACTGAGTCTCAGGTCCCTCCCCTCCGCCTGCCATATAAACGAGCCAGGAAGGCCACTCCGAGTCCCGTGCAGGATTCAGCGTACAGGCTGATCCAGGAGGCTTCGGCGTCCCTCCGAGCCTTCCCCAGTCCTGAAGAGGCCTTTGCCTGCATGGCTGCCACAAAATTGCAAGGCATGCAGGAGGGTCAACGCAAGATCTCTGAGGACCTGATTTATAAAGTCTTTCGTAAGGGGGAGAGTGGGGAACTAACACACAAGATGGATGTCATGGAGAGGGACGATCCTCCTCCTCCTCCTGCTGCCACAACTCCACCACCACAGCCAAAGGCTGTAAGGAAGCGTGGAAGGAAGACCAAAGAGTGATGGCCCTGGGTTCAGTCTGGTCTGACAAAAGCTGCAGTCTCTCGTATGACCACAGCCTGGGGACACAGATGTCATCTGCTGCTGTTCATGATCTCTGGGACTTCTGGACCAGACTGCCCTCCCTTAGATAAGGACTCCTCAGGCCACCAATTTTGCTTTTAAATAATTGATGTCTGCCCTGGGGGTCCAAGGCTTCGCCCACTTCTGCAGTTTCTCCAGCGTTGCCTCCCTCTTTGTTTATAGTTGTGAGCCCTTAATAAATTTTTTTGGTAAATTCTACTCTCCTGTGTGTGTTTTCATCCAAAAAGGACAGTTTGTTGGTGATGATTCAGGTACATTTCTAAAGTACAATAAGGGACAACAACACCAAACAATCTCCTACAGATTAAATAGAACAACATATTAGTGGTGTTGTGGGAACTTGTCACCAAAAACACACACAAACATTTTCGGGAATACAAATTAAAATCACCAAAAAAAAAAAAAAGAGAAACACAAAAAAGGAATCTACATTAAAGTCCAAAAAAAACAAAAAATTTTGTTGTCAGATGTGAGAAATCAAAATATATTGAGGGAATCCCGATAAATAGTAACGAAATAAGTTTGTGAGAAGTGTGTGTGAATATGAGCAGCAAAACTACTTAATTCTTGTCACATTATAAAGAAGAAGAGAGTGCGCTGTATTAAACCATTTTGAACATTGCAGCGTGACGAAAGTGCTGTATCCATTCCGAACGCTACGTTTACCAGAACGAGCTGTCCCGTGTCGGAATTTCTTCTGAGCATGCGTGGCACTTTGTGCGTCGGAACAGGCCACACACGGTCGGAATTGACGCGATCGGATTTTGTTGTCGGAAAATTTTATCTCCTGCTGTCCAACTTTGTGTGTCGGAAAATCCGATGGAAAATGTCCAATGGCGCCCACACACGGTCGGAATTTCCGACAACACGCTCCGATCGGACATTGTCCATCGGAAAATCCGACCGTGTGTACGGGGCATTAGACTGTCCAATATTCATTGTTGCTTAAGGAGAAGGTTGGCTTTTCACAGTAAATTGCCAACCATCCCATGCCCCCAGCCCTTCTCCTGTTACAAGTTTTATCAACAATAAATCACAAAAAGACAATCCCTACACTGTTGATGGGAGCCAGAGGGAATGACCTGTTGCTTGGATGGCTGGTAGCCTCTGTGCTATTTGGACAAGAACCAGTTAAAATTAGTGGACCCTGCGGGGGTAGTGCTCCACTCTGAAATGCTCAGCAAGCCAAATCCTTATAGTTTAAGTTGTTCCTGTTCACATTTTAGCATTCAGGCACCTGTAGCTCAACACCTGAAGCTCTAAACAATACATGGGCTACTGTGAAGCAAAATGGCCCCAAATGAGCTCAATAGGAGCCTACAAATAATGATAAAAATATGCAAAAACACTTCTGGGTGTTTTTCATGTGCTCCCATAGTAAAAGAATCTGGGACTAAAAACGATCTTGACCCAATGAAGCGCCTGTACACAAAAATGTACAAAAATGCACAAAAAAGGCCTCAAAATCACCTAACATATGCTATGCTCAAGAGTGAATGAAAGTTAAAAAACAAATATTTTAGTTTACATTCATAAAAAAGACATCTAGAAGTATTTGACTCTTAATGCTTATTTCCTTTTGTAATGCTCACTTTCACTTCCTAAGTGACTAAGCTCGCTTCTATGTAATGATTACCCGTCAAATTTGAAGGATTAATACAATGGGACACTCTTCAAGGGCAAACCTTTGGTGTAGCCTAATGATCTCATTGTTTAGGAATGCTGATCTGGTGTGAACAGTTGGCATTGTCAATGTGACTCATGCCACACGTATTACGGAAACACGAACCTGTGTTACCTGTTTTATTTTAATGCAAAAAATTATCATTTACAGTGCCTTGCAAAAGTATTCACCCCCTTGGCTTTTTACCTATTTTGTTACATTACAGCCTTTAGTTCAATGTTTTTTTAATATATACATAAAACTATTTTTCACAAATAAACTGATAATTGGCATGTGCGTATGTATTCAACCCCTTTGTTATGAAGCCCATAAAACCTTCAGAAGTCACATAATTAGTGAAATGATGTCCACCTGTGTGCAATCTAAAGCCCCGTACACTCGGTCGGATTTTCCAACGGAAAATGTGCGATCGGAACGTGTTGTCGGACATTCCGACCGTGTGTGGGCTCTATCAGACATTTTCCATTGGATTTTCCGACACACAAAGTTTGAGAGCAGGCTATTAAATTTTCCGACAACAAAATCCGATCGCGTCAATTTCCGACCGTGTGTGGCCAGTTCCGACGCACAAAGTGCCACACATGCTCAGAAGAAATTCCGAGACGGAACAGCTCGGTCTGGTAAAATTAGCGTTTGGAATGGATACAGCACTTTTGTCACACTGCAATGTTTTAAATTGTTTAATACAGCGCACTCTCTTCTTCTTTATAATGTGAGAAGAATGAAGCAGTTTTGCTGCTCATATTCACACAGACTTCTCACAAACTTATTTCTTTATTATTTATCGGGATTCCCTCAATATATTTTGATTTGTCACATCTGACCAAATTTCAATTTTTTTGTTTTATTTTTGTTTTGTATTTTTTTCAAGGCTGTTTTAATTTTTTTTTGGTTTGTATTTTTTTCAAGGCTATTTTTATTTTGTGTTTTTTTGTGTTTTACTCCAGAATATTTTTGTGTGTGTTTTGTGTGTCAAGTTACCACAACACCATTATTATCTTGTATTATTTAATCTCAAGGAGATTGTTTGGTGTTGTGTCCCTTGTTAATTTCACATTGTATATTCGAAATGTACCTGCCTCCTCACAAACAAACTGTCCTTTTTGAAGGAAAACACACATAGGCAAGTATAATTGAAACAAAAAATTCCTTTATTAAGGGCTCACAACCAAACAAAGAGGGAGGCAACGCTGGAGAAACAGCATAAATTGGCGAAGCCTTTGACCCCCAGGGCAGACATCAATTATTTTCCAGCAAAATTGGTGGCCTGAGGATTCCATATCTAAGGGAGTGCAGTCTGGTCCAGAAGTCCCAGAGATCCGGAAAGCAGCAGATGACATCTGTGTCCCCAGGCTGTGGTCATACAAGAGACTGCATCTTTGGCCAGACCAGACTGAACCCAGGCCATCACTCTCTGGTCTTCCTTCCACGCTTCCTTCCACGCTGTGGCTCTGGTGTTGGAGATGTGGCAGCAGGAGGAGGGGGATGGGCCAACTTACTCAGGTGGGTATTGGGTGTGATTTTGCCACTGACCCCCTTAGTTAGGACTTTATACAGAAGGTCCTCACACAGCTTGCGTTGACCCTCCTGCATGCCCTGCAGTTTGGTGGCAGCCATGCAGGCAAAGGCCTCTTCAGGAGTGGGGGTGGCTCTGAGGGATGCAAAAGCCTCCTGAATGAGCCTGAGCACTGAATCCTGAACGTGACTCCCCTTCCTCGGTCTTTTGTATGGAAGGCGGAGGGGAGGAACCTGCGATTCGGTCAGGCTCTGACTGGGCCCAGGCTTCTCCTGGCTGCCACTTAGCCCCGCCTCCTCCTGGCTGCCACATTCCACAGCCTCCTCCTGGCTGCCACATTCCACAGCCTCCTCCTGGCTGAGATCTTCCTGTGTATGAAAAAGGGACATCGTTTTAGTTTTGTATTCATCAATCACACACAATTTTCACCTCATGATTGTTGCAAATTGAATGTTAACAAATATAACAGACTATCCTTCTGAGCCCAGCATTTTTCAGTCTTGTCCCAATTATTTTTCAAAACTACTGTCTATTGATATGTAAAACACTTTATTAAATCAGCAATTAGTGATCAATAATAACATCTAGTAAACATCATTTATTTATTGACCAGAAATCTGGAGAACAATGCTATACCTGACTCCATCTGGGCTCCTCCACTTCTTCCTGGCTGGAAGTCCCAGGTTGGACATCGGAAGCCTCAGCTGGGGTGGAAGGAAGAGTGGAAGGAAGAGTGGAGAGGGATTCCCTGACTCCAGTCTGGTCTGACAGAAATCGCAGTCTCTCATAGTACCACAGCCTGGGGACATAAATGTCATCTGCTGCAGCTCCGGATCTCTGGGAATCTGTGACCTTCTTGCGCTCTCTTAAATAAGTGCTCCTCAGGCCACCAATTTTGGCTTTTAAATAGGGGATGTTTGCTGTGGGGACCACTGGCGTCACCAACTCCAGCAGTTTCTCCAGCGCTGCCTGCCTCTTTTGTTTATTATTGTAATGTGGGTGTTTGACCTGCCACAGACAGGGCAGCTCCCTGTATTTGTCTATGAACAGGGGGAGGAAGTTGTGGTCATTGAAGCCAGCCATTTTATCTGCAAGACACAACACGAGACAAACCCTAATGTTAGGCAAAACTCTCCTAATCTTGTTACAATATAGGCCTCAATCTAGAAGCAGTATAGGCCCAAGTTTAGATATTACCTTCGTTATCATGATCGGCGCCTCCGATACTCCTTCCTCCGCTCACAGATCGTACGTACTACGCACGCGTGTTATGCTTTATACACACTGCGCATGCATGTAACTCCGCCCGCCTCTGACGGTTCTTTCAGCGCAGTGGGGGAAGAGCACATGGCGGAGACACAGCGGGTGCGTTCTAATTACAGCAACGAGGAGGAGGGGGAGGAAAGCCTGAAATGTCCCGATCCAGAAGGAGAAGATTTAAGGCATCAAATATGTCCTTTGGGGAGATGTTGGAGACGGTGGACATCCTGAAGAAGGCCGACTATAACGGGAAGTATGGACCTTACCCCAACCCCAATGTCCGAAAGGCCAAGATCATGGCGAAATTGGTCAAGAGTCTGCACCGGAATTTTGGGGTACGACGATCGAAAGATCAGCTCAGGAAACGGTGGTCGGACCTCAAATTAAGGGAGCATGAGCAGTACAGAAGGATCCGGAGAGTGCTGCAAAAAAGTAAGTAGTTGTGCTGTGTTCCTATTCTTTATGTTTATTACGTTCGTGCTGCTCCCTGTGCTTTTATTAACTGTTATCCATTTTCAAAAGGCAACTTTCACTTTCATGGGCACATTATTCGTACGTATAAAACATTGTTCGTTCGGCCTAGAAAACACCATTGTTTTGGCCATATGCATTTGCCCACATTTTTTAGGGCCTACTTGTCTGAAACTAATTTGGTTGTGTAGATGGGTTTGTTACTAGAAGGAAATGCAAACTAGATTCTGTGTAAGGAGAGGACACTCAGCAGCTGTTTACACATCTGGACGCTGGAGCACTAGTGTGGGACACAAGAACACCCTTTTTATTAGGGGGCCCACACAGGTGCTCCAGTGTATACTATAGGGGTGTCTCCATCTGTGAAGCTTGGACAAAACAGGTAAAGTATTGAAGCTTGACAAAGGACAAGAAAAATGCTACATCTTGGAACTCTGCAAAAATAGACAATTGTACCCACTTCCAAGCAATGTTTCCTATTTTTAGTTCTGCCATCAAATATCTGTGTGCTAAGTATACCATTTTTTTTTTTACATAGGGGAGAAAAGACTCAGAGGACACCCCTCATCCGAGGAGACCAGAGACCTCCCACCTCTGGAAGAAGGGGAAATCCACCCAAGACAAACAGAGCAGGAGGAGGAAGACGTGGTGGAAATTGGCACCACAACAGGTGAGTGTCTGCGACCACAGGCTCAGGTAAGAGATGGATGCCGGCATATTTATAATACATGGTGTTTTTTGGTTTCTATCTTTTTAGGTGATCGTGATGTTGTGGATCCAGATCCTTTCACCTCGGAAAGTGCACTGATCCTGATCGGGGAGATCATGGGGTGTAATAGGGACTTGGAAAACATCAAGAAAAACATCAATGATGTTCTTCAAAAAAATAAGAACATCATTGATGTTTTAGGGAGAGTTTAAAACCCCTCCAAATCCCTTTGTTACATTTTTTGACAAATCGGAGAAAAGCCAAATTTTGAAGATGCACACAGTGTGTCAACATGTGCTATCTGCCATCACGGGAGATCAATGGACGCATTTTGGGGGTGCAACCCCTTCCTCAATAATAAAGTAGCTTAGAGGAAGGGGTTGCACTCCCAAAACACGTCCCTTGATCCCCCATGATGGCAGCTAGCACATGTTGACATTCGGCTATTTGTGTGCATCTTCAAAATTTGGCTTTTCTTGGGGTGACTTCACCCCATCTGAACGCAATATCAAACACAGTCTGTAAATACTCATGTCTGATATTGCCTTCAAGTTCTACCAAATGTGAACTTTGTAAGTTCAAGATTTGTGTATTTCTTGTTGGTTTTAAACATGCCTGTTTTATCTTAAATGGACATTTCTACTTTTTCTAATGTGACCCCAAAAATTGTTATACAACAAACATGTTGGTTTGTTTTAAAAACCTTTTCTAAATGCACATGTGATTGTGCTGGTATTAAAAAGATTGTTAATGAATTTTAAAACAGCTTTAAAATGGTAATCCTTCCTAAAATATTATATAAAATGCAAATGCTTCCAATTGCAATCCCAGACATATATTTTAGAAAAATGAATACGCTACTACGAAGGTATATTTGGCAGAATAAAAAGCCTCGTTTAAGTTTGGTGGTACTTATGAGGGATAAGGCAGGGGGTACCGGATATTAAAACTTACTACAACGCAATTCTTATGGCACGGGTTGTTGAATGGGTAAAAAAAAATAAAGAAAAAAGGTGAGTTAAATTGGAAAGTATGATTAGTAAAGTTAATCTCGGGAAAGTGATATGGATCCCGACACACATAAGAGACTTAGACGGGCACACTCACACAATCACACGGACAGCTATGGCAACGTGGGACGGGGTACCCAAACGGGAAAAGTGGGGGTATAATTCCCCTCTGATACCACTAAGCAACACTTTTTATTTTGCACCGGGGGAAGGAGAGGTTTTTTGGTAGATGGATGAAGCATAACGATATACAATTAAAAGATATTACACGCAACGGTAAAATATGCACATATCAGGAACTGATTAATAAAAAAGATGTGTTAGAAATAAATAGGTGGAGGTATGCACAGTTGAAACACTTTGTGGAATCCCTCCCCCAGCCGATTAGATTGGAGGACAGCCTGCTTCCATTTGAGCGGCTGTGCCTGGCAACAGACGGTAGGAGAGGGATTTCGAGGATTTACAAAATTTTAATTAGATTAAAAATATTGGGTCCCCCGCCATTTATTAAAAAATGGGAGGAAGAGATGGGAACAAGGGGCACGGAGGTAGATGTTTGTAAAATACTAAGGTTGACACACGCTATATCACCGGACTGTAGTTCGCTAGAAATTAACTACAAGTGCTTGGTGCGATGGTACAGAACTCCAGATAAATTACATCAATTTGAAAAGGAGACCTCTAATCTATGTTGGAGAGGATGTTCAGAAATACAGTTCAGAAACTGTGTTCCATATTTGGTGGACATGCCCTAAAATTAAAATCTACTGGAAAGAAGTATTATTTAATAATAGAAGAAATCACTGGCACTAAGATACCTGAAGAGCCATGGGTATGTCTGTTCCACGGGGTCAGCATGTCCATCAAACAATATAGGAGATCACTGCTGCCCCATCTCCTAAATGCAGCTAAAAGTGTAATCCCTCAACAGTGGAAAGACCCCGAGAGGTCTTCACTGAAGCTTTGGCTAGGTACAATTAACAAAATTTACAATATGGAGTTTCTTAGGTTTAGTGGCGAAATAGGAGAAGAAGGGTTCAAAAGGAGATGGAAAGAGTGGGGAAAGTATAAGCATTCAGTATATGCCGAAAGAGGGAAGGTAGTGTGAGTAAAGGGGAGAGGGCTGGACTACAGATACATACAGACAGATACCTGGAGAGATGTGGGGGGTAGATAGGGGTGGGGGGGAGGAAGGTTGTAATGTTGAGACTAATTTTATATGTATAGCAGGGTCGGGGGTGTTATTTCCTAAGGGCAAATCCACTTTGCGCTACAAGTGCAGTTTCAAGTGCACTTGTAGTGCAAAGTGTCTTTGCCTTTAGTAAATAACACCCAACAGTGCTTTGTAAGGTTACACAATCACGCCATTTTCAGGACTCACCACATTTCTGTCAGGGTCAGCTAAAACAAACACAAGCAGTAAATGTCACCAAAGATTTGATTATTTATTTTTTTATTTTATTTGAAAAAGATTTTAGACATTGTCTGGCATATTGATAGCCCCCCCTACCCGCAAAGAATTCAAGGTATCTTAGCCGGACATCACGGGCACTCAGGGGGGGCAAGCCAGGATGGCCACTTTCAAGCGCGCTTGGTTCTGAACTGGCCTTTTTTAGTCTCGTCGTACGTGGTGTATGTCACCGCGTTCTTAGCGAGCGGAAATTTTGACAACTTTGTGTGATCGTGTGTACGCAAAACAAGTTTGAGCCAACATCCGTCTGAAAAAATCCATGGATTTTGTTGTCGGAATGTCCGATCAATGTCCGATCGTGTGTACGGGGCATAAGTGTCACATGATCTGTCATTACATATACACACCTTTTTGAAAGGCCCCAGAGGCTGCAACACCTAAGCAAGAGGCATCACTAACCGCATCACTAACCAAACACTGCCATGAAAACCAAGGAACTCTCCAAACAAGTAAGGGACAATGTTGTTGAGAAGTACAAGTGAGGGTTAGGTTATAAAAAAAATATCCAAATCTTTGATGATCCCTAGGAGCACCATCAAATCTATCATAACCAAATGGAAAGAACATGGCACAACAGCAAACCTGCTAAGAGATGGCCGCACACCAAAACTCATGGGCTGGGCAAGGAAGGCATTAATCAGAGAGGCAGCACAGAGACCTAAGGTAACCCTGGAGGAGCTGCAGAGTTCCACAGCAGAGACTGGAGTATCTGTACATAGGACAACAATAAGCCGTACGCTCCATAGAGTTGGGCTTTATGGCAGATTGGCCAGAAGAAAACAAAGTGGCACGTTTTGAGTTTGCAAAAAGGCATGTGGGAGACTCCCACAATGTATGGAGGAAGGTGCTCTGGTGTGATGAGACTAAAATTGAACCATCAAAGAAAATGCTATGTCTGGCGCAGCGCAAACCCAACACATCACATCACCCAAAGAACACCATCCCCACAGTGAAACATGATGGTGGCAGCATTATGCTGTGGGGATGTTTTTCAGCAGTCGGGACTGGGAAAATGGTCAGGGTTGAGGGAAAGATAGATGGTGCTAAATACAGGAATATTCTTGAGCAAAACTTGTACAACTCTGTGTGTGATTTGAGGCTAGGACAGAGGTTCACCTTCCAGCAGGACAATGACCCCAAACACACTGCTAAAGCAACACTTGAGTGGTTTAAGGGGAAACATGTAAATGTGTTGGAATGGCCTAGTCAAAGCCCAGACCTCAATCCAACAGAAAATCTGTGGTCAGACTTAAAGATTGCTGTTCACAAGCGCAAACCATCCAACTTGAAGGAGCTGAAGCAGTTTTGCAAGGAGGAATGGGCAAAAATCCCAGTGGTAAGATGTGGCAAGCTCATAGAGACTTATCCAAAGTGACTTGAAGGAGCTGGAGCAGTTTTGCAAGGAGGAATGGGCAAAAATCCCAGTGGTAAGATGTGGCAAGCTCATAGAGACTTATCCAAAGTGACTTGGAGCAAAAGGTGGCTCTACAAAGTATTGACTTTAGGGGGGTGAATAGTTATGCACATGAACTTTTTCTGTTATTTTGTCCTATTTGTTGTTTGCTTCACAATTAAAAAAAAATCTTCAAAGTTGTGAGCATGTTCTGTAAAATAAATGATACAAATCCTCAAACAATCCATGTTAATTCCAGGTTGTGAGGCAACAAAACACGAAAAATGCCAAGGGAGGTGAATACTTTTGCAAGGCACTGTAAAGTGTTACTAAACCCAGGACCCTGCATTCATTATATCTGGTCCGCCACATTGCACAGAACATGGAAATGCAATTATCTTAATAAATATAAACTGCTAGATACCTTTTCCCATCATCAGTATATTGTAGGGTTGTATCTAGTATCGGTATCGGTGCCAATACCAAGCATTTGCATAAGTACTTGTACTCCTGCAAATGTTCCGATGCTTGATCCGATACTTGGGCAGCCTCAGAGAGGATCAGTGCGGCGGTGGGGGGGTGGTAGTTACAAGCACCAATCTCTCTGTATAGCTTTTCTGACAGACGCGTCTCCTCCTCTCCCTCCCGCGGCTGTCAAGGAGATTGGTGCTTGTAACTGCCCCCACCGCCGCACCAATCTACCCTGGCTGACCCCCTCTGTGCTCCCCATGTCCTCCTCTGGGTCCCCCTCTGTGCTCCCTGTGTCCTCCTCTGGGTCCCAATCGGTTTCTTCCTCCGGGTTCGCCCTCTGTGCTCCCTGTGTCCTCCTCCGGGTCCTGATCGGTTTTGTCCTCCGGGTCCCCCTCTGTGTCATCCTCTGGGTTCCTCTCTATGTCATCCTCCATGTCCCATTTCGTCCTCCCTGGCTCTCCGTGTCATCCTCCAGGTCCTGATCCATTTCATCCTCCAGGTCCCCCTCTGTGTCACCCTCCACATCCCCATGTGTCCTCCCCAGGTCTCTGTGTCCTCCTCCGGGTCCCCCATGTCCTGGATCTTTCAGGATGGAGAGCGGGAGGAAGGAGCTGGTAAATCTGTCATTTACCGGCTCCATCCTTTTATGAATGCACAGAGTCAGTGATCACTGAGGATGCAGAGAAAGGGACTGGGGAATCTCTATCCTCAGTCCCTTTCCCTGTCTCAAAGGGGAGATATGACCCCTGAAAGCTCACCAAAGCCCCAAAGCCCCCCCCCACACCCGATAATAAAAAAGAAAAAAAAAACTGTAATAAATATTTCAAAGTTGTAAATTGTAAATTGTAAAAAAGAAAATTGTAGAAAAAAAAAAAAAAACTACTGACACGGTCAACGCCTCATCAGTGCTCATCAGTGTCACCTATCAGTGCCCATCAGTGCTGCATGTTAGTGCCACATGATATGATATCGTTAATCAGTATCGGCGAGTACTTGAAAAAGTATCGGTACTTGTACTCGGTCTTAAAAAAGTGGTATTGGTGCAACGCAACTCTAGTATACAGCAATCTTGTAACTTCTAACAGTGTCCAGCTGAGCATTGGTTAAAGCTTGTAGGTGGAGTTTTCATTCTCTTTGACTGTCCAATGAGGCTGCATAACCCCAGACCCTCTGTCTGGACAGTGCTGATTGGCCCTGTGCTGATCACATGCACCCACCCAAAAAAAAAAAAAAAAAAGTCTTGCAATACACAAGAAGCTGAGCTATCAGCCGATGGATTGGGGACAGTAAAAGAAGGGGAGGATCAGAGAAGACAGGATCAAACAGCCTTTTTACATAATGCAGAGGATTAACCCCTTAGGTTCCGCAGTGAATATAACAAGCATGCTTTATTGCATATACACACTGATTTTACTGTTGTGGGTTTAGTAATACGTTAAAGGGAAGCATGATTGCTTTGTCGTTAGTATTGTGGCCTTGCAGTGATTGTTTCTTGGATCAGTTCTGTCCATGGATCCTATCTTTTCCATGAGTTCATATGGGTTTCCTTAGGTGATCTTGTTTTTGCACCATTCTCCAAAAGCATACTGATAGGGTCATTGAGTTTCAACCAAAATGTGTGAAAAAGACCAATTATAAAGTATTTACTCTTCCCCTGATTTTATAATTTGTAGTAAAATAGATAGGCTCAAATTTCCCACTGATCTCTTTCAAGACTTTAAATGAAATGAAGTAAATCATCTTCACTTTACATAGTGTATGCTTTTGTTTTGTTAAAACGTGAATGTTCAAATAGCTTACTCACTTAAAATGCAATATTCAAAGAAGATTAAAAGTCAAGATTTTTACTTTAACATGATTAGGTGAATGGGATAAACACAGCTTCACCTCATTTTCTAAGCAAAGTGAGCATATAGTTTGCTAAGTGAACAGTCTGAATGCCTTTTTTAAATCAAACCCACTAAACATGTAGTTTACCTATTCACAAGACCTTGGTAACATGCTTTGAGCTTACACAGCTTGCAAATTGCATGGGGAACACGGGGGGGGGGGGGGGGGGCACCAGATTAAGTGCAGTATTAATTAAACTCCAGTTAATTAAAAGTGAGACAAATTGCAACTCACATCTTAGTAGATTTATAGAGCGTGTATAAAATCATTATGGTTAGTCCTCGGGCTCTCCTGGGTGGTCCTGGTGGAAAAGCAGCATCAGGCGATGGATCTGTATGAGAATCATGAGGTCAAAGGAACTGCCTGAAGAGCTTAGAGACAGAATTGTGTCAAGGCACAGATATGGCCAAGCTTACAAAAAAAATTCTGCTGCACTTAAGGTTCCTAAGAGCACAGTGGCCTCCATAATCCTTAAATGGAAGACGTTTGGGACGACCAGAACCCTTCCTAGAGCTAGCCGTCCGACCAAACTGAGCTATCGGGGGAGAAGAGATCACTGTGGCTGAGCTCCAGAGATGCAGTCGGGAGATGGGAGAAAGTTGTAGAAAGTCAACCATCACTGCAGCCCTCCACCAGTCGGGGCTTTATGGCAGAGTGGCCCGACGGAAGCCTCTCCTCAGTGCAAGACACATGAAAGCCCGCATGGAGTTTGCTAAAAAACACCTGAAGGACTCCAAGATGGTGAGAAATAAGATTCTTTGGTCTGATGAGACCAAGATAGAACTTTTTGGCCTTAATTCTAAGCAGTATGTGTGGAGAAAACCAGGCACCGCTCATCACCTGTCCAATACAGTCCCAACAGTGAAGCATGGTGGTGGCAGCATCATGCTGTGGGGGTGTTTTTCAGCTGCAGGGACAGGATGACTGGTTGCAATCGAGGGAAAGATGAATGCGGCCAAGTGCAAGGATATCCTGGACAAAAACCTTCTCCAGAGTGCTCAGGACCTCAGACTGGGTCGAAGGTTTACTTCCAACAAGACAATGACCCTAAGCACACAGCTAAAATAACGAAGGAGTAGCTTCACAACAATTCCGTGACTGTTCTTAAATGGCCCAGCCAGACCCCTGACTTAAACCCAATTGAGCATCTCTGGAGAGTCCGGGAAGTGGTTGTGTTATCCTGACTGGGCATCATATGACGTCCAGCAGGATAACATGCCGGCGCGCACCCGCGGGAGTAGTAGTAGTTTGAGTAGTAGTAGTTTGAGAGTAGTCGACCTACCTGCTGGAAACCTTTAGTAGGCTGCAGGCAGGGCTGGTGCAAGGATTTTTGACACCCTAGGTGAAACCTCATTTTGCCCCCCCATTGACTCCACCCCCTTTGCCCTGCCCATGTATACCCCACCTTTTTATGAAGCGCCCATCAAATGCAGCCTCACCAGCGCCCATCAAATGCAGCCTACCAGCACCCATCAATGCAGCCTCACCAGAGCCCATTAAATGCAGCCTACCAGTGCCCATCAATGCAGCCTACCAGTGCCCATCAATGCAGCCTACCAGCACCCATCAATGCAGCCTACCAGTGCCCATCAATAAATGTTTGCTTGCTTCCATTCATTCGGGAGTCGGGACACAGTCCTCCACCAGCATTGCGCCTCTGATACTATGTGCGAATGGAGCAGCGGCTGTTGATGCTGAGACTTAGTTGCTTGCTGCTGAGAGTAGGAACACCAGTGACCGGGCGCCCTAGGTGGTTGCCTAGTTTGCCTAGTGGTAGCACTGGCCCTGGCTGCAGGGCTGATCAGTGTATTTTGACAGCAGAGGCATCCAGTGGAATTCTCTTCTATCAGAATACAATGACACAGTGGGGAGGATTCCACTATCCACCTTGATTGTGTGGATGGGAGAATTGGTTCAGTTTTTTTGATTCAGCCCTCTGGCTGAACAAAAAAAAAACATCCATGAATATCCAGATTTAGTCTGAGTTATACTATATAAAGGACTGAAATAGTCTGATATTCATGTATTTCCACTAGGTGTATTACAAGATATACTGGTACTTACTAATGAATAGAGAGCTGCAGTAGTATGTGTCTTTCCTATCTGCTTGAAATTCAACTTTAACCGAACCCATTCCAGCGATAAGTGAACCTCCTCTCAATCTATCCTCTGTCTATCCAACTATCCATTGAAATGTTTTGCCATTTGCCACGGAGACCTATGCACAACATTTTATGTAATTATTTAATGCTTGTCAAACATTAACAACTTACCCTTTTATCACGTCTGTCATCTTTGAATCAATAAATTAAGAAAAACCTGCTTTATCTAAATGGTTTATTCTGGGTTTATGATAGTGGTTAACCTTAGAAAATGCCAGAATAAATACTTTTATCATATGAATGTCTATGGCAGGTGTGATCTACGCAGGTAGTGTCTGAGAATCTGTGGATGGAAAAGCTTGGATGGCTGTATAGCCTTGCATGGCCTCTATACAATCTGCAATGGAAAGTTCACATTTAAAGGAAAAATCTGAGAAAGAGTGGAAGTAATTCAAATTACTCCCAGAGGGGCTCTTCATTGATTTACTGCCCTCATCTCATTAAAGAGGTAGTAACGTTTGCTTTTTTACTTGTACCTGTAGGTAAGCTTATAATAAGGCTTACCTGTAGGTACAGTGAATATCTTCTAATTGTGCACCGTTTAGGAAATATTCACGTTTGTAGCTGCTGGTGATGTCACCGGTGCATGCGCACTGGGCTTTGCACTCTGAATTGACAGCACACTGGAGTGTGCCATCCATTCAGAGCGACCATGACTCCTGTGCGTATGCACAGGAGTGACATCATCGTGGCCCAGTCATTCATACGCTTGGAGCATGCAAACCCAGAAGGAAGACTGGGTGAAGATGGAAAACCTGTCAGCAGTGACAGTGCACTGCTGGAGGGATCTGCTTTACAGGTAAGTCTGTCATAATGTGGTAGTATGCAGTGCATATTACCACATTATGACATTACCCTTCAGATGCCATTTTTTTTTTTTGTTTAAAGAGAGAAAGTTTACTGCCGCTTAAAAGAAAAAAAAATGTACTGAGACAAATGCAGAGCATGCCATTGTAGTGGCTGACCTGGAACAAGTATGCAGTTAGAGAAGTCAGAGGGAAGTCAGTACTTCTAAAGCTCAACTCCACCATCCTGCCTCCCCAGTCCTCTCCTGCCCACATAAGCCACCGCAAAACTTGTACATTTTGCTTCTTATTTTTTCTTATGCCGCGTACACACGATCGGACTTTCTGGCATACTTGGTCCGGCACAC
Source organism: Aquarana catesbeiana (assembly GCF_042186555.1). NCBI lineage: Eukaryota > Metazoa > Chordata > Amphibia > Anura > Ranidae > Aquarana > Aquarana catesbeiana. Next base: position 132,168,836 of record NC_133331.1, on the reverse strand, counting down.
TTTCCAACAGACTTTGTCCGCCAGGTGCGCCGGACTTTAAAACGGACGGACTTGCCCACACACGACCGGCGGGCTAGGTCCGCCGGTCTTTCCGACGGACTTTCGCCTGAGTTACAGCGGACTTTCAGAATGAACGGATTTGCCCACACATGGACAAGTCCGTTCATTTTGAACGTGACTCAGGTACGACAGGACTAGAAAAGGAAGTCAATCTTGCTGCTTTTATCGGCAAGATTGACACTTTGCGAGCCCCGTCGCGGGTCATACCAGGCTCTTAGATCTGGTATGGGTTATAAAGGGAACCTCCTACACCGCACGCAGCCCGGCCGGTCAGGAAAGGGGGTGGGGACGAGCGAGCGCCCCCCCTTCTGAACCGTACCAGGCCGCATGCCCTCAACATGGGGGGTGGGTGCTTTGGGGGAGGGGGCGCCCCCCCACCCCAAAGCACCTTGTCCCCATGTTGATGAGGACAAGGGCCTCTTCCTGACAACCCTGGCCGTTGGTTGTCGGGGTCTGCGGGCGGGGGGCTTATCGGAATCCGGGAGCCCCTTATAATAAGAGGGCCCCCAGATCCCAGCCCCCCACCCTATGTGAATGAGTATGGGGTACATGGTACCCCTACCCATCCACCTAGGGAAAAAGTGTCAATAATAAAACACACTACACAGGTTTTTAAAATAATTTATTAAACAGCCCACAGGGGTGGTCTTCTTCCGGCTTCGGGGGTCCCTCCGGTCCCTCTTCTCCCGGCGTCCGGTTGGTTCTTCTCTGCTCTCTCCGGCCTCTTCTCCCGGTGTTCCAGCTCTTCGGCTGGCTCCTCCGCTGTCTTCAGGCCGCTCTTTTGCCAGCGGAAGTCTGGACTTCTGGGCTTCTTGTCTTCTTCCCTCTTCTCTTCTCCAGATGTTGACACGACGCTCTCTCCGGCTGGACTGCTCTCTGAGCGCTCCGTTGTGACTTATATAGGCGTGGTCAACATCACCCGGTGACCACGCCCCCTAAAACGTCACAGTCCCAGCATGCCCAGGGACTGTGACATCATAAGGGGGCAGGGTTTCCGCCTATATAAGTCACAATGGAGCGCTCACAGAGCAGTCCAGTCGGAGAGAGCGTTGTGTCAACATCTGGAGAAAAAGGAAAAAAGAAAGAAAACCTGCGCTACCAAGCAAAAATTAGTGTGACTGCAGCTGCAACAAAAACCACAAATATAAATGAGGTGAAAAATGTAAATAAAAAGAAAAAAATTTGTGCGCTTGCATTAGATACTTAAATCTATATTTCTGTGTGATTGTCATAAATAGATGAATAAATGAATAAACACCATCAGAGTTAATTTTAAGTGTAAGTGAATAAAAAGTCGCTATGCGACACAGCAAATAGCGATATGTAAATCAAATACTAATATTAACCATTCCATACAGATAAATATAGAAAACTTGTGTGCAAAAAACAAGGTTATTCCACCCAAGTGCAAAGTCATAAGTGAAAGAGTTCAAAATTGCATCATAAGTCGCAAAAAAAACGCATATCCAAAGTTCATAAGTTGCATTCCTTAGTGTGTATAAAGGAATAAGGGGACGTGAAGGGACCTCCAACCACCAGTGGATCCAAAGGTTGATAACAGATGTATCCTTGCCAGACGCGTTGGACCTCCTTTATAGCAAGGTCTTAGAAGCATACAGATTTAGCCCTCTGCAGGGACAGGAGATGGCAGCTCACCACACGACCGGAGATGATTCCGACACTTCCGTGTTGATGTAAATACTCCCTCGCTTTAAACTTAGCGGTCTGCACCGGAAGTCACGTGGAGAAGAGGGAAGAAGACAAGAAGCCCAGAAGTCTGGACCTCTGCTGGCAAAAGAGAGGCCTGAAGACAGCGGAGGAGCCGGCCGAACAACTGGAACACCGGGAGAAGAGGCCGGAGAGAGCGGAGAAGAACCAACCAACCGGACGCCGGGAGAAGAGGAACCGGAGGGACCCCCGAAGCCGGAAGAAGACCCCCGAAGCCGGAGGAAGACCCCCGAAGCCGGAGCTGTTTAATAAATTATTTTAAAAACCTGTGTAGTGTGTTTTATTATTGACACTTTTTCCCTAGGTGAATGGGTAGGGGTACCATGTACCCCATACTCATTCACATAGGGTGGGGGGCCGGGATCTGGGGGCCCTCTTATTATAGGGGGCTCCCGGATTCCGATAAGCCCCCCGCCTGCAGACCCCGAGAACCAACGGCCAGGGTTGTCGGGAAGAGGCCCTTGTCCTCATCAACATGGGGACAAGGTGCTTTGGGGTGCACCCACCCCCCATGTTGAGGGCATGCGGCCTGGTACGGTTCAGGAGGGGGGGCTGCTCGCTCGTCCCCACCCCCTTTTCTGACCGGCTGGGCTGCGTGCTCGGATCGGGGTCTGGTATGGATTTTAGGGGGGACCCCACACCGTTTTTCCGGCGTAAGGGCTTCCCTTTAAAATCCATACCAGACCCAAGGGCCTGGTATGCCCCGCGCTCGCCGCAATAGGAAAATGTGTTTTTCCTATTGCAGCGAGCGTGAAATGCAATACCCTGCCCTTGTGTCGTATCTGGTCCGTTGGACCAGCATACAGACGAGCGGGCTTTCCGTTGGACCAGCACACAGACAAGCGGACTTTCCGCCAGAAACTGAGTCCGACGGAAAGATTTAAAACATGTTTCAAATCTAGGTCCAGCCGGCTTTTGGGAAAAAGTCCGCCAGAAAAGTCCGCCGGAGCCTACACACGGTCGGATTGTCCGGCGGAGAGTCCGCCGGACCAAGTATGCCGAAAAGTCCGCTCGTGTGTACGCGGCATAATACTTACCTTTTTCCAGATATCTTCAGGTCACTTACATGGTGCATGGGATCCTCTGACTGGGTGAGCCTACAGCGGGAGTCAGCAATCAGTAGATCGCAATCTGCCAGTAGATCTCGGTCAGGTGACTGGTAGATCACAGTCTGGGCTTGCTGACCTGTCTTTCCAGAGCATAAATTCCCCTCCTCCCAGTACAAATCTGCCCCAATGCTGAAATCCTCCCCGCCAGCACAAATTTTTGCCCCCCCCCACTCCCCCTCCAAGCTCAAATTCTCCCTCTCTGCAAATCCCCTCAGCACAAATCCCCTCCCCCCCAGAAATAAAATCATCCCTCCTAGCATAAAACCTCTAACCCTCAAATGTACCCTCCAAGCACAAGTCCTCTCCCCCCACTCCAAATCCCCCCCACCTAACACAAATTCTCCCCCCTCCTAGCAAAAATTCTCCCCCCATCCCCATCTTCCACAACAAATCCCCCCCCCCCCTAATTTCCTCTCCCAGCATAAATATCCATAATCATCCCTAGTAGCACAAATTCCCCCCTCCCAAAAAAAAATTCCACTCCTAGCACAAATTTCCTCCCCCCTCTGCCATATTTCTAGTACAAATCCCCCCTCTTAGCATAAATCATTTTCCCCCATGCAACTAATGCCGCATACACACGGTCGGACTTTCCGACGTAAAATGTGCGATTGGAGCTTGTTGTTGGAAATTCCGACCGTGTGTAGGTTCCATCGGACTGTTTCCATCGGAATTTCCGTCACACAAAATATGAGATCTGGTTCTCAAATTTTCCGACAACAAAATCCGTTGGCGTAAATTCCTATCGTGTGTACACAATTCCGACGCACAAAGTGCCACGCATGCTCATAATAAATTAGGAGACGGAAGCGCTCGGTCTGGTAAAACTAGTGTTCGTAATAGACATAGCACATTCGTCACGCTGCTAATTTTAAAATCTTTTAATGCAGCGCATTCTCTTCTTCTTCAGAATGCTAGAAGAATGAAGTTGTTTTGCTGCTCATATTCTCACAAACTTCTTTCCTTATAATTTCTCGTGATCTCATGCATAATATTATTTTTTTTTTCGTCAGATCTCCATAATACTTTTTTTTTTTTTTTTAATCAAGATCTGCATTTTTTTTGTTTTCTAGTGCTCTCCATAATATTATTTCTTGTTCTGTATGTCAGGTTACCACAACACCATTATTATCTTGTATTTTTTTTTAGGAGGTTGGTTGGTGTCCCTTGTTAATTCGACCTTGTATTTTAGAAATGTACCTGCCTACTCACAAACAAACTGTCCTTTTTGAAGTAAAACACATAGGCAAGTATTTGTAAAAATAAATATCCATTTATTCTGGGTCATAACAAAATAAAGAGGAAGGCAACGCTGGAGAAACTGGTGACATTTGCAAAGCCTTTGTACCCCATGGCACACGTCTATTATTTTACAGTCAAAATTGGTGGCCTGAGGAGTCCATATAATAGTGAGCACAATCCGGTCCAGGACTACAAGAGATCAGGAAGAGCAGCAGATGACATATCTGTCCCCAGGCTGTGGTCATAAAACAGCCTGCATCTTTTGTCAGACCAGACTGAACCCAGGCCATCACTCTCTGGTCTTCCATGGTTCAACTTGCAAATGTTGCTTTGATTTGGTGAGTTTGCCCCTCAACCCCTTATTTAGGGCTTGCAAGATCACTTCCTCACATAAGAGGCATTGGCCCTCCTCCATTTCCAGCATTTTGCAGGCTGTCATGTAGGCATAGTCCTCTTGAACGCTGGGGGGGTTTCTGAGGGCCGCAGTAGCCTTCAGAAATAGGCCAATTGCTGCCTCCTTCAGGTTACTCCTCCTTATCCTGGCACTTTTTTGTGGAAGGCCAAGGGGAGTGACCTGGGATTCGGGCAGGCCACTTACCCCCGCCACCTCCTGGCTGCCACTTTCCATGGCCTCCTCCTGGTTGAGAATTTCCTGTGTATGAAAAAGGGACATAGCTTTAGTTTTTGGTTCATCAATCACACACAATTTTCAGCTCATGACTGTTGCAAATTGAATTTAATAAATAGAAAAGACTACCATTCTGACCCCAGCATTTTTCATTCTTGTCACAATCATTTGTGGCCACTACTGTCTATTGATATGTAAAACACTTTGGGAAATCAGAAATTAGTTATCAAAACTAACATATATTTAACATCATTTATTTGACAACCAGAAATATTTTTAAGAATGCTATACCTGACTCAAGCTGGGCTCCTCCACATGTGGCTGCCTGGAAGGCCCAGGTTGGTCATCAGAAGCCTCAGCTGGGGGGAAGGAAGCCTTGAAGGAAGACTGGAGAGTGCTGGCCTGGGTTCAGTCTGGCCTGCCAGAAAATGCAGTCTGTGGTAGTACCACAGCCTGGGTACATAAATGTCTTCTACTGCAGCTCCTGATCTCAGGGAATCCTGGACCTTCTTGCGCTCCCTAATATAAGTGCTCCTCATGCCACCAATTAGGCCTTTCAAATAGGGGATTGCTGCCGTGGGGATCACCGGCTTCACAAATTCCAGCAATTGATCCAGCGCTGCCTTCCTCTTTGGTTTATTGTTATAAAAGGGGTGGTTTACCTGCCACAGACAGGGCAGCTCGCTGTACATATCAATGAATATGGGGATAAAGTCCTCATCAATTCATCCATTTTCTCTGCAAGACACAACACAAGACAAACCCTAATGTCAGGCGAAACTCTCCTAATCTTGGCCCAATATAGGCCTCAATCTATAAGCAGTATAGGCCACTGGTGCACCAACTTAAAATTGTACCTTTGTTATAACGATGGTTGCTTCCGTTACTTCGCCCCCACTCACAGATCGTACATACGTACGATGCACACGCATTCCACTTTACATACACTACGCATGCGTGAAACTTAGGCCGCCCCTGACGTTTTTTTAAGTCTATTCCCCGCACCTTGTCTTTCGGCGCAGTGGGAGAGCACATGGCAGAGAGACAACAGCTGCATGCAGAGGAGAGCAGCAAAGACAAAAGGCCAGAGCCCCGATCCTCACGATCCCGGAGGAGATTGAAGGCCTCAATTATGGCCTTTGTAGAGATGGTGGACATCTTCAAGAGGGCCGACTATGATGGGAAGTATGGACTTCCAAACCCAAATGTGAGAAAGACCAAGATCATGCCTAAAGTTGTGAAGAGTCTGCACAGGAATTTTGGGGTACGGCGATCCAAGGATCAGCTGAGGAAACAATGGTCAGACCTCAAATTGAGGGAGCAGGATCAATACAGAACAATCAAGAGAGTGCTGCAAAAAAGTAAGTATTTTGTCGTGTGTTCCTATTCTTCTTCTTAACCTTTGTGCTGCTCCATGTGCTTTTCTTTACTGTTGTACATTTTAAAATGGCAACTTTCGTTTGTTCACCCACTTATAAGATGTTTTAGGCAGATACAGGTTAGCTACATTTGTTCATGCCTATTTGTATTAAAATAAGTTTGTTGTCTAGATGGGTTTGTAACTAGAATGAAATGCAAATTTGATTCAGTGTAAGGAGAGGACACTCAGCAGCTGTTTACACATCCGGACGCAGGAGCACTAGTGTGGGACACCAGAATCAAACTTTTTAGGGTGTCCCACACAGGTGCTCCAGTGGGCACTAGGGGTGTCTCCATGTGTGAAACTTGTACAAAAAAGGGACGTATTCCAGATTTGGAAATTAAACAAAAATGTCTTCAGCTTGGAACTCTGCCAAAACAGACAATTGTACGACACTTCCAAGCAATGTTTCATATTCCTATTTCTGCCCTCTATCTGTGTGCTAAGTATACCTTTTTTTATTCACATAGGGGAGAAAAGACTCGGGACGTCTGAGGACACCAAGGGCCCCCCACCTCCGAAAGAAGGGGAAGTCACCAAAACACAAGCAGAGAATGAGGAGGAAGATGTTTTGGAAGTGTGCAAAATTGTCACCACAACAGGTGAGTGTCTGAGACCACAGCTTCAGGTAAGATATCTGTTCCTGCATATTTATAATACATGGTGTTTTTTTTTTTTTTTTTTTTTTTTTAGGTGATGTGGATGTTGTGAAAGAAGAATCTCATTTCACTAGTGAAAGTGCCCAGATCCTCATCGGGGAGAGAATGGGGTGCAATCGCTATTTAGAAAAAGTTGGTGTTTACAGTGGCAATGGATGTTATTTACTAAAAGCAAATCCACTTTGCACTACAAGTGCAGGTTCATGTACACTTTTAAGTGCACTTGAAGTGCAAAGTGGAATTTCCTTTAGTAAATAACACCCACAGTGCTTTCTAATTTGCCTCAATCATGCATTTTTCATGACTCCACAAAATTAATTCAAGGTGCTGAAATTGATGAATATTTTTGTCAATAATGCATTACATACATTAACAACAAAAACAAGGTGTGTGTAGCAGACCCACAACATAATAATAGTTCGCTGAAGAAGAGATTGTCACCTCATGTATCAAATAAATTACATTTGCACTATTGAAGAAAATGTCCAAAAAGAAAAGCCAATTGGAGAACCTAAGAGACAGCTTAAAAAGATACCCAGGCAGTAAATCAAAGGAAATCTTTCAGTTTAAGTTCAACAATTTAGGATAAAATGTTTCTTAAAGAGTTTCTGGCATATCAATGCCCCCCACCCCCCCACCCTCAAAGTACTCAACATACTTTGTCTTACTTTGCAGGAGCTTTGGGGGGGCAAGCCAGGATGGCCAGCTTCAAGCACCGTCAGGTTTTCTTGTTGAAGTCTGGCCTCAGGCCCAACAACTGAGGCCACAGAGTTCATTGAATTTCTCCTTAAATAGTTGTGAAGAATGCAGTATGCAAGGATTATATGATTAAGTTTATATTCTGCCATGTCGATTGCCGTAAGGAATAGGCGGAACCGGCTGGCCATTATCCCAAAAGCATTCTCCACTACTCTTCTGGCTCTGGCCAGACGGTAGTTATAAACCCTCTGGTCGGGGTGAGGGTCCTCATGGCTTCAAAACGGTCGACTGGTCAGAACTAACTAACAGAAAGCACTGAAAAACAGAAAGGCCGGAGCTGAAAATCAGATACGAGCGGACAGGAACGCACTGAAAATTAAATACGTAATAGAAATACGAACCCACAAGCACAAACTGAAGAGCAGTAACAATCATAAAAGTACAAGGCTGAAAAGCGCGAATCATCTGTCACCAAACTTCTACTAACACGAGATTGGCGGAAGGAGCCCAAAGGGTGGCGCACTTGGTATTGAACTTCCTCTTTCTAGTGCTGTCATACGTGTTTTCTGAATTTTCGAATTTCCGAAATGTCAAATTTACGAAAATTCGCAAATTTGAAAATTTGAAATCGGACATTTCGGAAATTAAAAAATTCAAAATTTCAAAAATTGGAAATTTCGGAAATTCAGAAATTCTAAATTTGAAATTTCGGAAATTCTAAATTTGGAAATTTGAGAATTCAAAAATTTGGACATTTGAGAATTCAAAAATTTGGAAATTTGAAAGTCTGAAAATAAGAATGATGAAAATTCAAAAACCCGAACATCTGAAATAATAACTAACTAATAATAACTTAACTATTACTATTACATTATAGGTATTGGAATTTCCTTTCAAATTTGGCTGATAGTGAACGTAACGAGTACGAATATATCTGAAGTTACGAATTATCTGAAATAATATTAATGAATGCCATATCTAAACGAATGGAATGTAAGGATCTAATAAAAATAAACAACAACAATAATAATAATAAAAACTTTTTATTATTATTATTTATTATTAATTTGTCCCATTCCATTTGTTTAGATCATTCTAAACTTCAGATAAATTTGTATTCGTTACGTTCACAAACAGCCAAATTAGAAAGGAAATTCCAATACCTATAATTTAATAGTTAGTTATTATTAGTTAGTTATCATTTAGAATTTTACTGATTTTCGGATTTTTGAATTTTCGAATTCTGAATTTCCAAAAATTCGGATATTCAGAATTCGAAAATTCGAAATTCGAAAATTCTAAATTTGGAAATTTGAAAATTCGGAATTCAAAAATGTTTGAATTTTTGAATTTCCGAATTTTCAAAAAAAGCAAAAAACGAATGAAACAAAAACGAACAGATTTTTTGTCAGTGCACATTCCTCCTTGATAACCACATCTTACTTGCTGCAATATACCTCCAGTCTTATATTGCAGTGTGTTCAGGATTACTATTCTGGTTTGACTATGGGTCTGTGTGCAATTGCTAGTTTGTGTTCAAACACAGAAACTTTAGCTACTTCTTCTGTAGAATACAATTTTCCTTTGAAACTCTGCTTTGAAAAACAAAAGGAAACTCTGGATACATACAGGTGATACTCGAAAAATTAGAATATTGTGCAAAAGTTAATTTATTTCACTAATGCAACTTAAAAGGTGAAACTGATATATGAGATAGACTCATTACATGCAAAGCAAGATAGTTCAAGCCGTGATTTGTCATAATTGTGATGATTATGGCTTATAGCTCATGAAAACCCCAAATCCACAATCTCAGAAAATTAGAATATTGTGAAAAGGTGCAATATGCTAGACTCCAAGTGTCCCACTCTAATCAGCTAATTAAGCCATAAAGCCTGCAAAGGGTCCCTGAGCCTTTAAATGGTTTCTCAGTCTGGTTCAGTAGGAATCACAATCATGGGAAAGTCTGTTGACCTTTCTGCAGAAAACCATCATTGACACCCTCCATAAGGAGGGAAAGCCTCAAAAGGTAATTGCAAAATAAGTTGGATGTTCTCAAAGTGCTGTATGAAAGCACATTATTAGAAAGTTATGTGGAAGGGAAAAGTGTGGAAGAAAAAGGTGCACAAGCAGCAGGGAGAGGATTGTCGGGAAAAGGCCATTCAAAAGTTTTGGGGACTTTCACAAGGAGTGGACTGAGGCTGGAGTCAGTACATCAAGAGCACACAGACAGATCCTGGACATGGGCTTTTAAATGTCGTATTCCTCTTGTCAAGCCACTCCTGAACAACGAACAACGTCAGAAGCGTCTTACCTGGGCTAAAGAAAAACAGACCTGGTCTGTTGCTCAGTGGTCCAAAGTCCTCTTATCTGATGAGAGCAAATTTTGCAGCTCATTTGGAAACCAAGGACCCAGAGTATGGAGGAAGAATGGAGAGGCACACACTGCAAGATGCTTGAAGTCTAGTGTGAAGTTTCCACAGTCTGTGTTGATTTGGGGAGCCATGTCATCTGCTGGTGTTGGTCCACTGTGCTTCATTAAGTCCAGAGTCAATGCAGCCGTCTACCAGGAGATTTTGGAGCACTTCATGCTTCCTTCCACAGACGAGCTTTATGGGGATGTTGACTTCATTTTCCAGCAGGACTTGGCACCTGCCCACACTGCCAAAAGCACCAAAACCTGGTTTAATGACCGTGGGATTACTGTGCTTGATTGACCAGCAAACTCGCCTGACCTCAACCCCATAGAGAATCTATGGAGCATTGCCAAGAGAAAGACATGAGACCGAACAATGCAGAAGAGCTGAAGGCCACTATTGAAGCATTCTGGTCTTCCATAACACCTCAGCAATGCCACAGGCTGATAGCTTCCATGCCACGCCGCATTGAGGCAGTAATTGCTGCAAAAGGGGCCCAAACCAAGTACTGAGTACATATGCATGCTTATACTTTTCAGAGGTCCGATATTGTTCTATGTACAATCCTTGTTTTATTGATTACAGTTAATATTCTAATTTTCTGAGATTGTGGATTTGGGGTTTTCATGAGCTGCAAGCCACAATCATCACAATTATGACAAATCACGGCTTGAACTATCTTGCTTTGCATGTAATGAGTCTATCTCATATATTAGTTTCACCTTTTAAGTTGCATTAGTAAAATAAATGAACTTTTGCACGATATTCTAATGTTTCGAGTATCACCTGTATATCTTTAAATAGGTATTTATTACTTGAATGTGTGTTTTGTATAAAATACTTGTTCAGGGCTGACATTGTTGACATTCACCATGAAGACTTCTGAAAATACTAATTGCCTGGCTATCTCCGACTTTAGTATTAAGTCACTGGGATTGATTTATGAAAGGCAAATAGGCTATTCATTTTGCCCCAGAGCTTAGTGAATGTTGTAAAATGTCACTTTGCAAAGAATGCACATGCATGGAAAACTGAATTTTTTTTTATATAAATCCTGTATTATAATAAAAATAATAACTTTTATTTGCACATAATTAGATGATGGAAGTCACCTGAGCTTCACTTAATTTACTAAGCTCTGGAAAACATTCACAGTGCAACTCCTTTTGCAGGGGGAAACTCTTTATTTGCCTTTAATAAATCAACCCTACTAGTTTTGAAGACCGTGAAGCCAACTTCTAATTTTAGTATTTGTTTGGTAATTCATTGGCTATATGATCTATTACATTTTCATGACAGCCCTTGCATTTTTTGGAAAAGTGAGCAATAACAGCATATAGTGCCTTGATAAAGTATTCATACACCTTGAAATTTTCCACATTTTGTGGCCCATAATTGTGAAGTGGAAGGAAAATGATAAATGGTTTTCAAATTTTTTTTACAAACAAATATGTGAAAAGTGTGGCGTGCATTTGTATTCAGCCCCCCTAAGTCAGTACTTTGTAGAACCACCTTTTGCTGCAATTACGGTTGCAAGTCTTTTTGGGGATGTCTCTACCAGCTTTGCATATCTAGAGAGTGACATTTTTGCCATTCTTCTTTGCAAAATAACTGAAGCTCTGTCAGATTGGATGGAGAGCGTTTCTGAACAGCAATTTTCAAGTCTTGCCACAGATTCTCAATTGGATTTAGGTCTGAACTTTGACTGGGCCTTTTACGCCAAAAAGTTCAAGTTCAAACTGCAAACGGGACTTCTTATGGCTTTCTTTCAACAATGGCTTTCTTATTGCCACTCTTTCATAAAGGCCAGATTTGTGGAGTGCACGACTAATAATTGTACCGTGGACTGATTCTCCCACCTGAGTTGTGGATCTCCGCAGCTCCTCCAGAGTTACCAGATATAGTATGTATAAGGGCACTCTGAGTAACAGACAAAGCAGATATCAGTTTATGTTGAAATATAAAAGGATCTTCATACACTTACGGCAGCACTTGAAGAGAAAAGCAGACTCTGGAGGTAAAATAGAAAGAAAAAAAGGCACCTCTAAGTGCAGAAGTAAAACTTTATGTATCCCAAAAGGTTTAAAAACACTTACAAAAGGATAGATGGGTAGGAGCACATCATATTAATAATATGGCAGGTGGTCCGGCATTCTGGTAGTTCCAAAGAGTCCCAGGCATATCCGAAGGTGTAACTCTATGGCAGCATGTTCTGAAGTGGCCAGCACAGGGAAGACACAGCTCTCCGGATACTGGAGAGACAGCTAAGCTGTCTGAGACAGCGTGGAAACCAAAACCCGTAAGTGACATCAGTGAGAAGGGACCAGCAACCAGTGTGGACCGCAAGCCAGGAGTGATGTCATCAACATGCAACCCATGTTGAAACCAAAACCCAGAAGTGACATCAGTGAGAAGGGACCAGCAACCAGTGTGGACCGCAAGCCAGGCAACATGCAACGCATTTCGGAACAGCTAATTGGTTCCTTCTTCAAGCTTGGTTAGTTCAGTGTTCTCCCCCACTGAGCTGCTGTGTTCTGACAGGGGTACGCCCCCCCCCCCCACCAAAACACTCCAAGCAGCACTCTCTGCCATTGGCTCAGAGAGCTGATTGGGAGTCGGTTTGGATACTGGTTTTCCAGCACGCACGTCCGACAGAAGCCGTCCAAACAGCCAGCTTCTGTCAAACAGACCGACATACACACAGGCAGAGTGTCGTCCATTCTTTTTTGAACCGCCAAATGTCTCTGGACATTCTGCCAGTGTGTATGGGGCTTAAGAAAAGATTATTATTAGTACATGCATCCAATGCATAAGCAGGTAATCAGCAAAGGACCCAACAAGAGTCCTGGTGGAATTGTGCACATATACCCAAGTATATACAGTATCTCACAAAAGTGAGTACACCCCTCACATTTTAGTAAATATTTTTATATACATTTTCATGTGACAACACTGAGGAAATGACATTCAGCAAAGTGTAATTTTTTCAGTGTTGTCACATGAAAAAATATAATAAAATATTTACAAAAATGTGAGGGGTGTACTAACTTTTGTGACATACTGTATATAGTTCCTAATAGGGATACCTCTTGATTAATGTTGCAACAAGGTTCAGTTACAGAATCCCCTGAGGATGATCATTATGTGGTGTCTGTCTTGGTGTCGGAGACCTAAAGACAAGATTAGCTGTAAAGTAAAGTGTAATGACTGCGCTTAGGACGATAGTAGGTATGCAGCCCCCCTAAAGAAACACCACGGAGGTGCTTCAGAACTGAATATGTATATAGATGGGGTAATGGCGCTCCCTAGGGCTTATTTGGGCGAGTGAAAAGTCAAAAATGACTAAAGTATTATAGATCAGTACCCTGGCTCCAGGCCGGGTTACCCCCCTGGGATAAATAAGATACCTGACGGTGGTAAGCTAGCGACACCCCCTATAGGTGATGTGTAGCAAAGGTGAGTATGAAAATAATTAAAATATAACGTGATAAAGAATCAAAGAAATAATGTATGATAAAGTTTTATATATATATATATATATATATATATATATATATATATATATATATATATTTATATATATATATACATGTAAAACAGCCTCGTCACCATTGTATTGGTAGATGAATGTACCCTAGGTTTTCATGCATTATATGTGAATGGAACCATACATAAGCCTTGTATAGTTTAACCTTGCATACACTATAGTGGTGTAATTAATACCAGTGAATAAATATATAAGTGATGGTAACCTCAATATAACCACCAATTACCAGTAAACATATATGTGACAATATGCCAGTGAACAAAAAATTGATTAGCCTTGAATTAATTTAAGAGCCTTGAGTTAATAAATTGATTATTTAAACATTACATGATTAGTAGAAAGTCCAAAGTTGTGAAGGCATCTTCACCATAGTGGAAAATAAAAAATGAAAAATAAAAATTAAAAATTAGACTAAAAAAACGTGACTTGAGTGCATTCAATGTCTCTGGTGGCTTAGGTGACTTGGTGCTCCCCCTCAAGGATCCCCACTCACCAGATCCATTCACCCCAAAGGGGTAATTCGCATGCAGATGTGGCCTTTGTGATCTCCCTGCCAGCATAATAGATGGACTTCACGGGTGGTCCTCAGCATACACAGGAAAATGGAGTTTTAATAATCATATGAAAAAGACAAGATTAGCTGTGCCTCCAACCTTTGTCCAATCAGCCTGGAACTCCGATTCTCACCAGCTGAAACTGTGATGCGCCACTTATCTACTTTGCCTCTTAGCCCCTATTCATTTGTTATATGTCATGCAACCAGACCTCCGACTACCAAAAGTGGCCATTGAATACCTAACCTGGCTCTAGCCTATGCTTGTTATCAAGCCTAAGCTACCTAAGTTACCTAAGCTAAAACTAGCTATACAATCCCAGACCAGAAGAGACAGGGTTAATTAAAATAACAAGAGTTGCATATAAATTCTATTGCAATAAACAGGAAGTGGCCAAAACATACATACAGTAGCACAGACCTAGCTATCTGGCTCTGTGCATGTGAGATAATAACAATAGGACACAGATACTCTGTCTGTCACAAGGACTCAAAAACACACTCAAGAAATTATAACCGGCTGTTAAACTATTGTAACATAGGAATACTTGCATAATAGTCTCCTCTGGTGTAGAATTAGCCACGTGGACAGGACATGTGGCTGAGACATTCACTCTCTCTCCACTTACTCCTTCTGGGGTTTTTGAAGCTAGCCTCCCAGAGAAATACATAATTAGGCATAACATTGATATTAGCAGCTAACAGTAGAGGACAGCAGACCTTTACAAATGGTAGGTAGGAGGAGGGGGCAGGGAACATTTTTTAAGAATAGTTGGAGATAGGCTTTTGTTCCACTTTAGATTACACTTAGATGGAAGTCCTATGTGGCCTTAAAGCTTGGAAACTGCATCTAAAATATCACATTCACACCACACTCCTGTATTATATATAATGCATAGTAGTAGCCTATAGTTAATGGAGTGTCACTAAATGAATGTGCTTGACTGAAATATGGGTATATTTGGTCATAATGGGAAAGATCATGTTAGACCCGGGGTAAAGTGAAACTGGGAAATTTTACATTCAATCAGCCTTTTATCATGTGACATAATTTATCCCATTGTGATAAAATGTTTATTACT
This sequence comes from Aquarana catesbeiana, assembly GCF_042186555.1. Lineage (NCBI taxonomy): Eukaryota > Metazoa > Chordata > Amphibia > Anura > Ranidae > Aquarana > Aquarana catesbeiana. The sequence continues at coordinate 132,153,692 of NC_133331.1, read as the reverse complement.
CTGATTAATATTTTAAAGTTTTGACTACATTTCTGCTAAATCTACTAATTATACTCAGATATGTGTATCTAAAGTCCCATAACTTGATGGTCTACAGATGAATGTTACATTCTTTACAGTTCGTACTTGCTGACTAATGGAATCATATGCAGGATGACCTGTTTAAAATGTAAACTGTGTGCATTCATTCTGGAATTTCAAACCCAGCTGTCTGCCAGTATAATTCCTTTCATATATAGCTTATGTGAACTGGTGTGAACTTGGCTTGGTTCCCTCAAGTTAAACATAGAATCATTAACTAACCCGAGCACAGTAAAGTATTGATGATGGTTAATGGCAGAAAGTAGGCCAAGGTTATGAAGTTGCATAGAAGCCTTACATCAGTTTGTATATAACTAGTCATAGTATGAGGTCCAAAGTGTTATTTGCCAGGAAAAAGTTGAAAATTCTTTGATAGGAGTATTGAGCATATTTTAGGGTGTTAAAACAAAACTGTACAGTCCAATGATTCCTAGCTTTGTAGAGGTACAGTATGAATATACACTTAAAGCCCAAGTCCCACTTGGGGGAAAATAGAGCAGTTACCAGTAACCTTTTAAAAATGAAAAAGCAGCTCAGGCTTCTATACTAGCCTCCTGTCTGTCACTCTCCTCCACAGACTCACCCACTCATCAATTCAGCACAGATCGCTTCTGGTGAGCCCAGGTTGCCACGTGTATGCACTCTCTTTGTTCCTCTCCCTTTTGTTCAGGTGGCAGGAAAAACAAAAATACCCATAAATACCCAGAATGAAACATAATAGGATATAACAATGAAAATCTTGCTATATAATTATGTAGTGCAATATAACAAAACATATGGGGCATGGAAATTGGTATTCATATGCAAACCAAACGTTAGAAAATACAAAGACTTGCAGCGGCAAGACTGATAACAGGAAAAAAACCCTGGGAGTCCATCTCCCCATCCCTGAGAAGCCTACATTGGCTAACAGTAAAGAATCGGATCACATTCAAGACCCTCTGCCTCACCCACAAATGCATACAAGGTAACGCCCCTCAATACCTCCGAGAGAAAATAAAACATTACACACCGAATCGCAACCTGCGATCATCTAGCCTAAACCTCCTCCTCGTTCCCAAATACTGCTACAAAGCAAGGGGAGAACGAAGATTCGCAGTCCAGGGACCTCGGCTATGGAACTCTCTTCCGACTCACATCCGCATGGAAGAAAACCATCTGGCCTTCAGGAAAAAACTCAAGACCTTCCTCTTCTAATGAAGCTGACAACACAAACGCATTAGCGCCTTGAGGCGATTCAGTTCGCATTTGCAGCGCTTTACAAATCATTCATTCATTCACTCATTCATTCAAAGACTGATTTCCCATCTGTAATTGAATTCCTGGAGACCAGAGTTGGCAAGGCAAAAATCTAGTAGATTTCTTAGGATAGAGGCAGGTTGTAAACTCCACAATGTTGCATTTACAGACTGTAAATCTCTCATTTAACATTACAATAGGAACTCTTTGCTGGAGGGACTAGAGCTGCAAATGAAATAAAAAAAAAAAAATCTCTTTTCAAAGTCTAATATTTCCCTGACCCTGTCACTTTATTTAAACTTAAGATCTTTCTTTTTCCTTTGTGAATTGGACCTGAATGATGCTAAAGAACTCATATTGCACTGCATTTACCTTGTTAGAATATATCTATGAAATCTTATGATTTCATAAGTAGGATTAACCACTTAAGGACCGAGCCTCTTTCTGAGATTTGTTGTTTACAAGTTAAAAACAGTTTTTTTTGCTAGAAAATTACTTAGAACCCCCGAACATTATACATTTTTTTCTAACACCCTCGAGAATAAAATGGCGGTCATTGCAATACATTCTGTCACACCGTATTTGCGCAGCGGTCTTACAAGCGTACTTTTTTGGAAAAAATACACTTTTTTGAATAAAAAAAATAAGACAACAATAAAGTTAGCCCAATTGTTTTTATATTGTGAAAGATAATGTTATGCCGAGTAAATTGATACCCAACATGTCAGGCTTCAAAATTGCACCCGCTCGTGGCGACAAACCTTTACCCTTAAAAATCTCTATAGGCGACGTTTAAAAAATTCTACTGGTTGCATGTTTTAAATTACAGGGGAGGTCTAGGGCTAGAATTATTGCTCTCACTCTACCGATCGCGGCGATAGCTCACGTGTGTGGTTTGAACACTATTTTCATATGCGGGCGCTACTCATGTATGCGTTTGGTTCTGCATGCGAGCTCGTTTAATTTTTTTTTTTTAACTTATTTTACCTTTTATTTTTTATTTTTACACTGTTTTTTTTTTTAAAAAAGCACTTTTATTCCTATTGCAAGGAATGTAAACATCCCTTGTAATATAAAAAAGCATGACAGGACCTCCTACATATGAGATCTGGGGTCAAAAAGACCTCAGATCTCATATTTAGACTACAATGCAATAATAAAAAAAAATTGTCATTTAAAAAAATTATTTTAAAAACTGTGGGCGGAAGTGAGGTTATGACGTCGTTTCTGCCCAGCAATTGTATGGAGACGGTTGGGGGCCATCTTCCCCTCAATCGTCTCCATACCCAGCTACTGAGAGGATGCGATCGCCTCCGCCGCTGCTGACGGCTCCGGTAAGCGGCAGGGGGCACCGGATCGCGGCGGGAGGGGGGCTCTCTCCCTGCAGCGATAAAAGTGATCTTGCAGTGGATCCGCCGCAGAGACCACTTTTATCTTGTAGCGGACCGCCCGCTGAAGACGAGGATACCCAGGTTATGGCAGCTAGCTGCTGCCATAACAACGATATCCTCTTTTAAGCAGCCACCGTATATAAACGGTGGGTGGTCCCTAAGTGGTTAAAACAATAATAAGTAACGGGTGTTAATGTTACTAAACCCACAACAGTAAAATCAGTCTGTATGTGCAGAATAGCATGCTTGTTATACTCACTGTGGAACTTAAGGGGTTAATTCTCTGCCCTGTGTAAAAAGGCTGTTTTATCCTGTATGCATAGATCCTTCACTCCCTGCACCGTCTATCTGGGGAAGGCCAGCTAACACAGGCAGAGTAGCCGACCTGCACATGCTCAGTTGTGTCTTTTATGCTGGAGAGCACATTTACTTATTGATCAGAGCTAGCCAGGTCACATGATATTGACATCACACATGTGGGCGTGTATGCAGGCTGCAGTGGAAATATCCTCCTTCCTGAACTCTCAGCACTGGAGAAACTCTGCAGTTTATCAGGTAACCGTGATATACAGATCATCCAAAATGGTATATAGTGGCAGCATTTTAATGTAAAATGCTATGGGCACTGTGGGGGTGGGGGGGGGATGAACTATTTTCATATTACTGGGTTTAGTAACACTTTAACTTGTAAAGAGCTTGAGGTCTAGAGCCAATGAAATGTCTACAGTGGATAACCCCCAATGTATTGGTACAGATTAGAGCAAATGATATGAGCATAAATGAGCATACAGTGGGTAGATATAAACACAGTCTTCTGGTCAATGTAATCATTACGCAAACATACCTTAGAATAGAGATCTATAACACTAGACTGAAATCAACACATAAATCAGCAAAGTCAGCAATAAACAGTGCAAATAGGCAATAACTGCAATATGAATATTAATATTATAACTAGTCAAGAGTGCACTCTAAAAGAATGGCTAGGATATGGTCCAATAGGTAAAGATCTATGTGTAGGGACAGTCTTTAGGCCTTAATCTTCAGCCAGCTAGTGTTGGGGCCCAATTGTACCTTTGTTGCACATGAAAATGATCCCAGTCTAGCCTGCAGGCAGCAATAAGGCTACAAGATGGCTGTATGGTCAGTTCATAAAGGGCTCAGACTCTCTCTAGCAGCAGATAGTAAATCCCCACAGCAGCAGCTCACCAGTCCCAGCAATATTGCAACTCACCATCAAGCTACATATAGCGATTAGACCACTCTCTGCTTTGCATCCAGGCAACTCTTTCTGTCAGCACCTCTGAACTCAGCACTCCAGATCATGCTCAGGCTGCCGATATACAGCAGTGATGGCGCACACTGGACAGCGATGTGCACTCTCCGGTTTCCCTCATGGCAAAAGAGCCGTGTCTTGCAAAACATGTCCTCATTCTGGGATTTTTAAGGCAATTCAAACATTATTTAGTATATAAAAAAATATATGTTTATTAAATAGCTTGAAAATTGTAATATAAATATAAAAACTGTCAATAATTTTGCAAAACATCATAAATTACAGCATGATATGTAACGAAAATGCCTTCAATAAGACATTACAAACTGCTTTTCGATAAAACAGTAATGAGAGATGCATGAAAGTGGTATTCCCCAACTGCTTGCTTATGAACTGCACCATGATAGTAAGCTGATGGAATTGTCCAGTAGATGGGGATATCCAACACGTCTCAAAATATGCATATAGATATAAATAATTTCTTCCTCAGGGATTTTTACCTCTTCTGCAATATAAGGTAATATCACTTTAGGAATTGATATATTGTAAACTTGTACATAAACTGCGGGAGTGTTTACACCAGTACAATGGAATTTCTTCAACATAATATTGATATACAACATGTAACAAAATATATATGAAAATCAAAAATCAACAAAAACAAAAAAAAATATATAAATATATAACAAATGTATAACAAAAGAAACCCAAAAGTTGTTATCTTATATCTATTTCTCCATCATACAGGTACCAATTATTGAATCATCCCCAGGTCAGAAAGGTGGTCATGTCGCTATCAAAACTAAGAATTATCTGTCCAGTGATTAGTAGTTGAGTGTCAGTTAGTCCATTTTAGAGCCGTGTCTTGTTCATGCTGGCAAAATGCAGCTCTTTGCCCTCCTCCTGGCAATCTCTCTCTGGGAAATGTAGTTCAAAAGCTCTTGATTACAGTGAAATCTCTTTCCTCTGGTTTACAGTTCCCACAGTGCAGTGCTGCCTGACTCAGTCTTTTGAACTTCTCCTGATCAGCAGCTCCCTCCTCTTGCTGATATAGCTGATAACCAGTTCAACACCGCATGGCAGCAGCTATAAAGAGCAGCTGCAGCCAGTGTTTCTCTCACTCTCCATTCTTATCCATGCACCTGGCTGCAAGTAATAAGCAAATATGTGTCACTACGTCAACAGAAAATTACAACCTATGTGAAAACTTTAGTTATAAACGGATAGATCTGGGTGTTCTGGTAGATCATAAGCATAATCATAATAATAAGCATATTAATAAGCAAAATCTGTTTTTTGGATTATTATTTCTTGTAGAGGTATAGACTCCAAAGAGAGAAACATCATTTTGCCCCTGTACAAATCATTAGTAATACCTCTTCTAGAATATGCAGTTCAGTTTTGGGCACCAGTTCACAAAAACGATATCGGGAACTGGAAAAAAGGGCAGAGAAGGACAACCAAACCTTATAAGAGGCATGAAGGAGCTCAGCTATGAGGAATGATTAGAGGAACTGAATTTATTCTCTCTTGAGAAAAGGAGATTAAGGGGGCATATGATCAATATGTATAAATACATAAGTGGTCCATATAGTGAATTTAGTGGTGAGTTATTCACTTTAAGGTCATCACAGAGGACAAAGGGGCACTCTTTAAGTCTGGAGGAAAAGAGATTTCATCTTCAAATATGGAAAGGTTTCCTCACAGTAAGAGATGTGGAATAGACTCCCTCAAGAGCTGGTTCCAGCCAGCTCAGTAGGTTGTTTTTTTTTTAAAGTCCTGGATTCTTTCTTGAATGCAAAAAAAAATAACTAGATACTAATAATTATAGGTAAAGATGATCCAGGGAATATCCGATCGCCTCTTGGGAGATCAGAAAGGATTTTTTTCCCCCACTGGAGCAAATTGGATCATGCTTTATTGGTTTTCTTTAGCCTTTCTCTGGATCAACTGTGGGTATAGGATTGTGTAGATGGAGGTGTTCGATTTGTGTGCGTTTTGTTTTTTTCTCTGTGGGTTGAACCAGATTGATGTGTATCTTTTTGTCAAGCAGACTAAATATGTAAGTATATGAAACACGAACACACTTTGCTAACGTTAGTTACACTTAACTGATCCTTTTCACACATTTACCTAAACAACATTATAAAGGCTACAGGCCATCTTGAAGTGCTTGGACAGCTGAGTGCCGGTATAGTGGTGGCATTGACCCTGAGCAAAAATGCAGCACAAGGTTCTAACTTTCTTATCTGCTTGTTCTGGGTCAGTGACTCATAAAATCAGGCATCTAGTATTCTGACAAAGAGGTCAGCAATGGGAGTTCCTATATTTCCCTCAGTTCAGGTTTCCACAATGTATATTGTAAACTGTCAGCTTTAGGCATTTAGCTGGCAATTTATGAGATGAGAAATTTGTAGCATGCAGAACACACTGGGCCCAATTTACTAAGCTCAAAGGCTCATGGGCAGGAAATGCTGCCAAGGGTTTTTAAGGCTTGCTTGTATGTATGCCTGGAGAATGGGCCTTCGAACATAACAGTCCAGCTCTCGGATGTTACCTATGTTGATCAAATTGTGAACAATAATTAAATTGGCTAAATACTAGCAAAGTTTTTAGATTGATTAATTACAGTGCCTTGAAAAAGTATTCATACCCCTTGAAATTTTCCACATTTTCTCATGTTACATCCAAAAATGTAAATGTATTTTTTGGTATTTTATGTGATAGACCAACACAAAGTGGCACACAATTGTGAAGTGGAAGAAAAATGATAAATGGTTTTTTACATTTTTTTACAAATAAATATGTGAAAAGTGTGGCGTGCATTTGTATTCAGCCCCCCTGAGTCAATACTTTGTAGAACCACCTTTTGCTGCAATTACAGCTGCAAGTCTTTTGGGGATGTCTCTACCAACTTTGCACATCTAGAGAGTGACATTTTTGCCCATTCTTCTTTGCAAAATAGCTCAAGCTCTGTTAGATTGGATAGAGAGCATCTGTGAACAGCAATTTTCAAGTCTTGTCACAGATTCTCAATTGGATTTAGGTCTGGACTTTGACTGGGCCATTCTAACACATGAATATGCTTTGATCGAAAACCATTCCAAACCATTTAAATCTGGCTGTATGTTTAGGGTTGTTTTCTTGCTGGAAGGTGAACCTCCGCCCCAGTGTCAAGTCTTTTACAGACTCTAAAAGGTTTTCTTCTAAGATTACCCTGTATTTGGCTCCATCCATCTTCCCATCAACTCTGACCAGCTTCCCTGTCCCTGCTGAAGAAAAGCATCCCCACAACATGATGCTGCCACCACCATGTTTCACAGTGGGGATGGTGTGTTCAGGGTGCTGTGCATTGTTAGTTTTCCGCCACACATAGCGCTTTGCTTTTAGGCCAAAAAGTTAATTTTGGTCTTATCTAACTAGAGCACCTTCTTCCATATGTTTGCGGTGTCCCCCACATGGCTTCTCGCAAACTGCAAATGGGACTTCTTATGGCTTTCTTTCAACAATGGCTTTCTTCTGGCCACTCTTGCATAAAGGCCAGATTTGTAGAGTGCACGACTAATAGTAGTCCTGTGGACAGATTCTTCCACCTGAGCTGTGGATCTCTGCAGCTCCTCAAGAGTTACCATGGGGCTCTTGGCTGCTTCTCTGATTAATGCTCTCCTTGCCCGGCCTGTCAGTTTAGGTGGACGGCCATGTCTTGGTAGGTTGGCAACTGTGCCATACTCTTTCCATTTTTGGATGATGGATTGAACAGTGTTCCATAAGATGTTCAAAGTCTGGGATATTTTGTTATAACTTAACCCTGGTTTAAAATTCTCCATAACTTTATCCCTGACCTGTCTGGTGTGTTCCTTGGCCTTCATGATGCTGTTTGTTCACTAAGGTTCTCCAACAAACCTCTGAGTGCTTTACAGAACACACACAGGTGAACTCTATTTACTAATTAGGTAACTTATGAAGGCAATTGGTTCCACTAGATTTTAGTTAGGGGTATCAGAGTAAAGGGAGCTGAATTCAAATACACACCACGCTTTTCAGATATTTATTTGTAAGAAATTTGGAAAACCATTTATCATTTTCCTTCCACTTCACAATTTTGGACCACTTTGTGTTGGTCTATCACATAAAATCCCAATAAAATACATTTACAATTTTGATTTTAACATAACAAAATGTGGAAAATGTCAAGGGGTATGAATACTTTTTCAAGGCATTGTAAAAGGTTTGGTGTAGTTCACTGTGGTTTGCCTCCCTGTCTCATTGATTGTAACATATACATGTGTTCCTTTATACTCCTGCCTGTTGTGAGTGTATTTAGCCCCATTTAGAAAATTGTATCATACTTACCGTAATTTTCAAGCGTTGCAGACACCAACCTTAAAGGCAGATTTCATTCCTAAAGAGGAAAAACTGCTCAGCTCCATCAAGACCCACAGAAGAAGCTCCCAAGCTACACTGGCGCTTTTAGCAGCCTGATACTGGGACTTAGTACTGGGAGAGGCTTAACCCAGCCAGCAGCTGCCTGGAGGCAGAGGGGGGAACATAGTACTGCTTACTCTTCACTGGTGCGTGGAGGTAAGAGGACAAAAAGGAGAATGGGGCAGGACCTAAGTGGCCTTTAATTTATGCTATTTCATTGGTCCTGAGGGAGGGGAGAAAGGCGGAGCCTATCACTAGTATGCTGCCATGGTTGCGTCAGGAAACAGTATTCATTAACTATTTCAGCCATTCTTTGAGACCAGAGTGAGTAGCAGCAGCTGAGAGAGCAGTAGTGTACTTGTATATACCTCGATTTCGGTGCTTTTACTATGGATCCCATAATGAGCATATGTGAGGAAAAAAATGCTAATTTTTTAATATATTTAATTTTTAAATTGCAATTGATTAGTATATTTTTTTGTTTAGTTTTTTTATATGCTGTATATGTAATTTCATTTTTTTTTATTCATTTATTTTGTCTTTTTTATGCAAAATTTTATTGCAATTTTTTTAATATATTTAATTTTTAAATTGCAATTGATTAGTATATTTTTTGTTTATTTTTTATTATAAGCTGTATATGTAATTTCATTTTTTTTTATTAATTTATTTTGTCTTTTTTATGCAAATTTTAATTGCAGTTTTTTAAATATTTTTAACTAACACTAACCAGAAACCCTAACCCTAACTTATTCTTCAAGGTAAAAACCCTAACCATAACCATAACCCCCTAACCCTAATGGGAAACCTTAACCCTAACCGGAAACCATAACCAGAAACCCTAACCCTAACTTGTTCTTCAAGGGGAAAACCCTAACCATAACCCCCTAACCTTAATGGGAAACCCTAACCCCTAAGCAGAAACCCTAATGCCACGTACACACGGTCGGAATTTCCGACAACAAATGTTCAATTCCGATCATTGGAAATTCCGACCATGTGTAGGCTCCATCGGACCTTTTCCGTCGGAATTTCCAACACACAAAATTTGAGATCTGGATCTCAAATTTTCCGACAACAAAATCCGTTCTCGTAAATTCTGATCGTGTGTACACAATTCCGACGCACAAAACTCCACGCATCCTCGGAATCAAGCAGAAGAGCAGCACTGGCTATTGAACTTCCTTTTTCTAGTCCCGTCGTACGTGTTGTACGTCACCGTGTTCTTGACGTTCTGACTTTCGGACAACATTTGTGTGAACGTGTGTATGCAAGACAAGTTTGAGCCAACATCCGTTGGAAAAAAAACATGGATTTTGTTGTTGGAATGTGCGATCATGTGTACGCGGCATAACCCTAACCGAAAACCCTAACCATAACCCCCTAACCCTAATGGGAAACCCTAACCCTAACCAGAAACCCTAAGGTGAAACCATAACACTTACCATAACCCTAAACTTGTTCTTCAAGGCGAAAACCCTTACCCTAACCCCCTAACCCTAATGGGAAATCCTAACCCTAACCAGAAACCATAACCCTAACGGGAAACCATAACACTTACCATAACCCTTAACTTGTTCTTCAAGGGGAAAACCCTAACCCTAACAATAACCCCTAAATCCTAATGGGAAACCCTAACCCTATATGAACATAGCAAGCAATTACAAGTTTTTAAAATTTTTTGTAGTGTTTTTTCATCATTTGCTATCATTTTTAAGTGTTGTAATGTTAAAAAATAGGGCACCTGTAAAAACGCTTATAAACGAAATCGCAGCAAAACACCGCTACCACTTTTTGCCGCGTTTAGCGTCGCTTTGCGTCGGAAACTTCGGCGTCTGAACTAATTTTTTTGCCTTCAAAGGAAAGCCTATAAACGCAACTGCCTAAAAACGACATTAAACAAGCCTGTATACATGTACACATAAGATAACATTGGATGAGTTCACGGGCAGCTGAAAAAAGCATCCAACTGCCTCTGAACGTCCGTACCAGCAGCAGTGTACATAAGGCCTTTTGTGGACAATCATACATACGTCATAAAAGGCCAGCTAGACATTTCCATATAACCATAGCCAAACACATATTTGCTTTTGTGCATACTGGTCTAAAGTACAGTTGAAGCTGTGTGAGTTTTCTGAGATGTGAAAAATACAAATAAATTCAACATTGTTGGCCGTGATTGTGTTTTCGCGGGCATGCAAGTGCAGAGAAAAAAGCATGATTAATATCAGTCAGAAGTTTAAAATAGTTTCTTAGGGTTTATGCTTTAATAGCATATAATAAGGAAGAGATTATACATGGGATATTTCAGTTTCATGTATGAAGTGTTCTTCTCTGTGATCATTTTTTGTTCATTGCATTCAGTCACATTTAAACTGGATGCCAGAGTAATCTGATGGACCTGTGGGTGGAGTAAAAAAATGTTTTAGTTGGATATGCATAAAGCTTCCTTGTGCAGGGACGGTGCTAATGAAATATAACAGGGAGGAAGCAAAGTAAATTGTTTCCCTGTGTAAAAACAATATGGATTGGATATTGGATGTTGTCCAGCGGAAAACATTGTTTTTGAAGACTGGGGGGGAAAGATGAGTTTTCAATAAAGTTTACCATGGATACATTTGTGGAAATTGTGCAAACTTGCTGACTGTGTTTGTCTATAAGAAGTTTGTGTTTTAGGGTGCTTATCATTCCTAAGGCATTACATTTAGCTTGCACTTTTTTTCAAAAGATCTTCTAGGAGGAGAAGTAGGGATTAAAAAAAAAGAAATAAGATGTCCAATTAGATCTATTTTTGCATACATTTTTCCTCATCATAAGAAATTATATCTGCTCTACTGCTCGAGATGTTTAGTTTAAGTAGAGATTTAGTGACTCCCTAGGTCATTCTGATCAGACAAAGCTCTGACACTTCCTGGTGGAAGATTTTGGTCTGAAAAGTCCTCAAGTGATATTTTTTAGAATCAGCCAAACCAAAATCTACTTATAATTGTTATATATACACTAAATTGTCAAAATTATGGAAGTGCCTGCTTTTACACACACATGAACTTTAATGGCATCCCAGTCTTAGTCCGTAGGGTTCAATATTGAGTTGGCCCACCCTATGCAGCTATAACAGCTTTAACTCTTCTGAGAAGGTTGTCCACAAGGTTTCAGGAGTGTGTCTATGGGAATGTTTGACCATTCTTTCAGAAGCGCATTTGTGAGGTCAGGCACTAATGTTGGACGAGAAGGCCGGCTCACAGTCTCCACTCTAATTCATCCCAAAGGTGTTCTATCGGGTTGAGGTCAGGACTCTGTGCAGGCCAGTCAAGTTCCTCCACCCCAAACTCGCTCATCCATGTCTTTATGGACCTTGCTTTGTGCACTGGTGTGCAGTCATGTTGGAACAGGAAGGGGCCATCCCCAAACTGTTCCCACAACGTTAGGAGCATTAAAGTGTCCAAAAATGTCTTGGTATGCTGACACCTTAAGTGTTTCCTTCACTGGAACTAAAAGGTCAAGCCCAGCCCCTGAAAAACAACCCCACACCATAATCTCTATAATCACCATAATCTCCCCATAATCTCGGCCAAATGATTTGGACCAGTGCACAAAGCAAGGTCGATAAAGACATGGATGAGTGAGATTGGGGTAGAGGAACTTGACTGGCCTGCACAGGGTCTTGACCTTAACCCGATAGAACACCTTTGGGATGAATTAGAGCAAAGACTGTGAGCCAAGCCTTTTCGTCCATATCAATGCCTGACCTCACAAATGAGCTTCTGGAAGAATGGTCAAACAATTCCCATAGACACATTCCTAAACCTTGTGAACAGCCTTCCTAGAAGAGTTAAAGCTGTTATAGCTGCAAAGGGTGGGCCAACTAAAGGGTGGGCCTGCCTTTACACGAACTTAAAGTTCGTGTAAAGGCAGGCATCCCAATACTTTTGACAATATAGTGTATTTTGGAATGACTTACCCTTTAAATGAATAGGGTTGGTGTAAAAACTTTTTCAATAAATAACCCAGAATGTTTTATGCTAAACAAAAATCTCTATTGTTTGTTGAATGCCTTTTTCCTAAGAATGTTTCTAACATGCACAAGAATTTAAAGTTTGCAAGGTAATTTAAATGGATGAACACTGTAGAGAAAGAAAAACCTTAATTTCCTTTTTCTAAATTCTTTCATTTCCTTTAAACTGCATCCCTGATGGACACATGCAATCATTTTTTGGGATTTGGAATTTGATTCAGCTGAACATATGTTAGAGTTACATAATGATGATATCTAGTGAAGATATGGTTATTAACATTTCAGATAACAGAGAAAAATGTGCAAGCACTGTACTAGTATAAAAGAATATTTCATATAAATTTATGTAATTAATAAATAATGAACATCACATTGTTACATACAAATCAAAACTTAATTTAGCCATATTAAAAAAAAAACATTACAAAAATCTGCTCTGACAGATATTTCACGTTGCAGGGTACATATCTGCAATTGGCTCACACAGTTAACTCGTTAAGTCATTATTTAAATACCTCCATGTCTTAATTTGATTAGTATGGTTCAAAGTCCACCTAAACCCAATAAAACTCATGTAGCACAACCCTGCAGAAGCGCTAGTTTAGTATTCCCTCTGGCACACCCTTTACACAAATAAACCACACCAGTTTAATAAGACCTTGTAATAATTTACCACTGAGCAATGTTGTCACAAAACAGACTGGAGATTTACAGAGATTTTTTTTTTACTAATGGTGACTTGGCCCAGATTCCGCCACAGTTAAAACCTGACCTGTAACAGGACCACCAGAGTCCGAACAGAGAAGCTAAAAGAATGTAGAAAAAACTTCAGGGAGCTAGGCTACCTCGGGGACTCAGGGATAGCCCTGCTAAATCCAATTTACCTATGAGGCTTTGATGGATATATACATACAGTATATATATTGTGGAGAGGCAACCCTAGGTCACGGTCTGTATTAGCATCTTCAGCCTGGTTTTTGCAGGCAGGCATGATGATTGCACACCTGTGGGCTGGGTTTATATTCCCCTCAGGAAGAGAGCTCAGGGCTCACACTTGGGAACAGTTCCACCCTACAGGCAGGTTGCCTGGTGTAGGAGTTGGGAGGGCTTTCAGGTGGAGATGGCTCTGCGAAAGAGTGACAGGCGGTCTCTAGGAGTCTGAGCGTGTATGTCTGCAGGAGGCAGATGTGGCCCGTGACCAAGCAGCACGCAGCTGAGCAAGTAAGCTCCAGGAGGGAGTTTGACTAAATAAGAGTGAGTGAGCCAGGAGGCTGAAGTTTTTTTCTATTATAGAATGATGGTGGAACCCCCTGCGAGGGAAGACTTTCTGTGAAGTTTGTTTCGTTTACATAAAATTGGGCTGCCACGCACTTAAAAATACAGTCTGGACTGACTGGTGTTCCTGAAAATGCACACTTGAGCATAATCACCCCAGATTGTTACAGTATATAAAATATCTTTAATAAAATAAATAATGAGACAGGTTCTAATAATTAGGATCAGAAATGATTGTCCCCAATATGTAATCTTTCTTTTCTTTTTGCTAGCTTAGGTGGGGCCCTTCTTTGATGGTGCACAAGTTGTGAATCTTGGTTAGGTATTTGAATCCTTCTAAAGGTGTTTGTAAGGTGATATTTTAGAAAAGAATGGAAACACTGATAGGTGAAGATAACTTGAAACAAGATCCAACGGGGGGAGGAAATAGGATGAATTCTATTTCTATTGGATGTCCTAAAGCATGTGATATAGCAGTATCTGTTTGTTTCTGTAATTTGTATAAAATGGGTTTGGCACCCCTCAATCAACAATCTTTGTTCGCTGGTCTTAATGGGGGAGGGGCCCCTTTCACTTTATAGCTCAAACTCGAGATAGACTGACCTGATGAATGAGGTATGATGAGGAACCATCAAGTCCATACTAAGATGTATAGACTGTAAGTGATGTTTGGCAAGTATTGCCTTGACTCACTAAGAAGTCACTATAATTGGCCTTAAGTCACTGAGAGGTGTATACAGAAATATACTATCGAACGCCCTTCAAGGAATAACCACTGACCATGCCTTTGTTGAAATGCTAGCCAAGAGTTAAGCTGACAACTGACCCTGGTATTGTTGCTGACTATTCAAGATGTCCGCTGTTCTTTTTTATTTTTAATGAAGCAATGGTGGCTGGAAGTGAAACTGACAGCTTTGTTGATTGTTAAAGATGGCTGCTGTCCTCTCCCTGAGGCATTGGTTGCTGTGGATGAATATTGCTCATTGGTAAAGATCACTACCGTTCTTTTTTTCTGAGGTAATGGTGACCAGAAGGGAAACTGACAGTTTTGTTGATTGTTAAAGATGGCTGACATCCTCTACCTGAGGTAATGGTGGCTGTGGGTGAAAACTGAAACTGAAATATTGCTGACTCTCTCCTCTCTCTAAAGGTAATGGTGGCTGAGGGTGAGGTTTCTTCATTTGAATCCTGTAGCTGAGCCCACCGACAGTCCTATATTAATGAGTATCAAATTGCTGATCCCGGCCACTCTTTGGCAGACGCATCAGCTGTGCTGCCGGACAGGCAAATCCACCAGGCTCAGTGTGGATTCTTCTCCTGTCTGACCACTAAGACCTAGAATTTTCTTGAGGCGTTTCACCTCATTCCTTTGCTCCTCCCCCTCAACCGCAAAGCCAGGCGATATGAAGTGTCTTTAGAGGCTGTGTTAATAGTCACACTGGGACTTATTGTCCCACTAACCACCTTATAAAGCTCTCTTTGGACTTGGGTACTTTATGTTAGCACCTGGCTATCCTCATATTACTGTAAACAAATTAAGGCAATTTCAAACATTTTTAATCTGTTTAAATATCCAGCTTTCATTTAAAGAAAAGCTGCCTTGAAGATCTTTGTTCAGATACTTCCTATTACAGGAACTGTCTCCCCATTGTGCTCCTACATTGTCATATTGTACATATGTGTCCCTGCCAGAGACATCCATGCTCACAGACATTGCACAGCCATGATTCATCATATCAGTAAGTCCAGAGCAATGATGTGCAGCTGACCCAGTGAATTCCGGTGTTCTATCAAGAAACGCCTCCCGTCGAAAAATGCATCCAATGGGTCTGCGCATGCGCAGTCCAAACGTCACTCCAGCAGATATGTTGTTCAGCTGGCGTGACGTCGACACAGCACATGCGCAGATTGTCAGAGGCATTTTTCGATGGGAGACAGCATTCAACGTAATAAAAACAGTGGAGGGAGAACGTACTTGTCAGATTCTGCCTCGCTGTTGCGGGGCGGGTTTTCTGTGTGCTGAAAGGCAGGTTTTACCTGTGTGTAAGGGCAGGTTGCAACACACACAAAACCCGCCCTTAAACACACCCAGAACCTGCCCCGCAACAGCGAAGCTCAAGTTGACAAGTACATTCTCCCTCCGCTGTTTGCATAGCGTCTTATAATGCCTCCGACGGTCTGCGCATGCACTGTGTTGACGTCACGCCAGTTGATCAACATATCAGCTGGAGTGACGTTTGGTACTGCTCATGCCCAGACCCATCCGAGGCATTTTTCGACAGGAGGCATTTTTTGATAGAACACCTGCAGGATGTTGGTGCAAGAGGCAGCACTGATATGCCAAAAGGACAACAAAAGATGAAAACAGTATTTTAGTAAAATGTCATCCAATATGGGTTTAGATCTTCTTTAAATGTCTATACATGAAAGCATCATGTCTAGTGAATCTTAGTGCATCTTAGAACTTAATTGCAAGACCCACTGGTACTTACAGTGCCTTAAAAAATTATTCACCCCCCTTGGCTTTTTACCTATTTTGTTACATTACAGCCAAACAAGTAAGGGACAATGTTGTTGAGAAGTACAAGTCAGGGTTAGGTTATAAAAAAAATCCAAATCTTTGATGATCCCTAGAAGCACCATCAAATCTATCATAACCAAATGGAAAAAACATGGCACAACAGCAAACCTGCCAAGAGACGGCCGCATACCAAAACTCACGGACCGGGCAAGGAGGGCATTAATCAGAGAAGCACCACAGAGACCTAAGGTAACCCTGGAGGAGCTGCAGAGTTCCACAGCAGAGAGTGGAGTATCTGTACATAGGATGACAATAAGCTGGACCTTCCATTGAGTTGGGCTTTATGACAGAGTGGCGAGAAGAAAGCCATTACTTTCAGCAAAAAACAAAATGGCACGTTTTGAGTTTGCAAAAAGGCATGTGGGAGACTCCCAAAATGTATGGAGGAAGGTGCTGTGGTCTGATAAGACTAAAATTGAACTTTTTGGCCATCAAAGTAAACGCTATGTCTGGCACAAACCCAACACATCACATCACCCAAAGAACACCTTCCCCACAGTGAAACATGGTGGTGGCAGCATCATGCTGTTGGGATGTTTTTCAGCAGTCTGGGAAACTGGTCAGAGTTGAGGGAAAGATGGATGGTGCTAAATACAGAGATATTCTTGAGCAAAACCTGTACCACTCTGTGTGTGATTTGAGGCTAGGACGGAGGTTCACCTTCCAGCAGGACAATGACCCCAAACATTCACAAGCGCAAACCAACTTGAAGGAGCTGGAACAGTTTGGCAATGAAGAATGGGCAAAAATCCCAGTGGTAAGATGTGGCAAGCTCATAGAGACTTTTCCAAAGCGACTTGGAGCTGTGATAGCCACAAAAGGTGGCTCTACAAAGTATTGACTTTAGGGGGGTGAATAGTTATGCACATTGACTTTTTCTGTTATTTTGTCCTATTTGTTGTTTGCTTCACAATAAAAAAAAATCTTCAAAGTTGTGGGCATGTTCTGTAAATTAAATGATGCAAATCCTCAAACAATCCATGTTAATTCCAGGTTGTGAGGCAACAAAACACGAAGAATGCCAAGGGGGGTGAATACTTTTGCAAGGCACGGTATGTGCCTATATTTAATGAACAAGGCTGAGTATTTGGTTGGTCAGTACTATGGTTTATTTACATCAATCCTCTTTGCACTTAAATAGTATTTTCACTTTTGCAGACTAATTTTAGAAACCCCCAATATTGGTTTGCATGTCTTCCCATTCACATAGCATACCTAAAATAATAATAAAGAAATAATCATTTCTTACCTTTTTAGTTGATTCTCTGAAACTGGTTTATACAATACATAGAACACTATGGGGGTCATTTACTATAGAGTTGCGGCGCTATTTAGCGCTAATTGCCGCTAATTAATGGTATTCACTATAGCGCTGGTGAGAAAATACTTCCAAAATCGAATTTACTATAGTTCCCTGAAACCAAATAGCGCCCAAACCCTTACTCTGCTAAAACCTGGAGTAGTGCACATGGAAATAATGTTTAGAGCATGATATAATTGCCTAAATGGTACTGAAATATGCGGTATATTATTTAAAGATAATCTGCTTTTAAACTGTACGTCCTTGCCTGCCCGCGGGCGGGGGGTCCGAACGGACCCCCCCACCCCCGGTGCTGCGGCAGTCGGATTCAGGTCAGGGGCGATCAAAGGTGAGGGGGAGGCCACTCATTTGTGGCTCCCCCCTCGTGATCGCTCTTGGCGAATGACAAGCTTCCTCGGCTTCTGTAATGTAAACAGAAGCGGAGGAAGTGATGTCATCTCTCCTCGAGCCGGTCTTTTTCGTTCCGGCGCCGAGGAGAGAAGACATCAATGTGAGTTTGCACAACACTACACTAACAGTAGAACACGCAGGCACACTTTTCACCCCCCAGTCACCCCCCGATCACCCCCCCTGTACCCCCTGTCACAGTGACACCAATAGCAGTTTTTTTTTTTTTTGCATTGGTGGCAGTTTGTGACAGTTATAAGTGTTAGGGCAGTTAGGGTTAGCCCCCTTTAGGTCTGGGGTACCCCCCTTTAGGTCTAGGGTACCCCCCTAACCCCCCTAATAAAGGTTAACCCCTTGATTACCCCCCGTCGCCAGTGTCAATAAGCGATCGTTTTTCTGATCGCTGTATTAGTGTCACTGGTGACACTAGTTAGGGAGGTAAGTATATAGATTCGCCGTCAGTGTTTTATAGTGACAGGGACCCCCATATACTACCTAATAAAGGTTTTAATCCCTTGATTGCCCCCTAGTTAACCCTTTCACCAGCAATCACCGTATAAGTGTTACGGGTGACGCTGATTAGTTAGTTTGTTTTTTATAGTTTATTATAGTTTCAGGGCACCCGCCGTTTATTACTTTATAAAGGTTTAACCCCCTAATTGCCCGGCGGTGATATAAGTTAATGGCAAATCGAAGGTACACTAGTGACGAGGCCTACACGTTTCTGAGCATGACAGATAGTGAAGAGGAAGTCACTCATCTGTCAGATTCAGGCTCAGAATAAGATCCTGTAGAGGACAGCGGCTCCATGACAGATAGCTCTGACGACGGAGTTGTGGTCCCTGCTAAGGTCAGGTGTACCAGACCCCAAACTTCTTCTTCTGTCCTTGAAGTGCAAAAACTGCAGGTCCCTCGTATGGAGCAGAGCAGTACTAGCGCCGCTATTCCTTCTGGTGAACTGGCAAGCACCAACGGCCTAGTACACCGCACTGCAGTATCACGTGGTGACGTGGCGAGTCCCATAAGTGCAGTTCAAGCTGGCGAGGTGGCAAGCACAAGTAGTGTCCCACTGCCACCAAGAAGACGAGCACAGGCCCGTCGTGCCCATAGTGCCCTTCCTGCTGCATTCGCCAATCCGAATTGGGAGCCCACCACTTCTGCAGCACCCGTACTTCCCCCATTCACTGGCCAACCCGGAATTCAGGTGGTTGATTTTACGCCACTGGATTTTTATTCGCTGTTTTTCACCGAAGATCTCTATAGATCTATTGTGGACCAAAGCAATTTATACCCTGGTCAACACATCGCCACTATTCCCCAGTCCTCCCTTGCCAGAGATTGGAGACCAATTACAGTCTCCGAATTTAAGATCTTTCTGGGCCTTTCCCTCAACATGGGCATAACTAAAAAGAGTGAGTTGCGGTCATATTGGTCCACTGACCCAATTCACCATATGCCCTTGTTCTCTGCCTCCATGACCAGGGCATGATACGAGCAGATCTTGCGGTTCATGCACTTCAACAACAATGAACTCTGTCGTCCTCGTGGAGACCCTGAATACGATCGGCTCTACAAAATTCGGCCTCTCGTAAACCACTTCAACCAACGTTTTGCAGACTTGTTTACTCCCCATCAAGTTGTCTGCGTTGATGAGTCCCTGATTACATTTTCTGGCCGCTTGTCATTCAAACAGTACGTTCCCAGCAAGCGTGCCAGATATGGGGTCAAGATGTATAAGCTCTGTGACAGGGCCACAGGCTATACATGTAGATTTATGGTTTATGAGGGAAGAGATAGTCACGTAGAGCCGACAAACTGCCCTGACTACATAGGAAGCGTTGGCAAGATTGTGTGGGACTTGGTGTCACCCTTATTCGGAAAGGGGTACCATTTATATGTGGACAATTATTACACGAGCGTGCCACTTTTTAGTCACCTTTTTGATCATCAAATTGGAGCATGTGGCACCGCGCGACCTAATCGCCGGGGCTTTCCCCAGCGGCTTGTAGATTCCCATCTTAGGCTGGGGGAGAGAGCCTGCTTGTGGTGTAATAATTTGCTCGCTATGAAGTGGAGGGACAATAAGAATGTTTTCGTTCTTACCTCCCTTCATGCAGACACAGCGGTCCAAATTACTACGGCGACTGGTGTTGTGGAGAAACCCCTCTGTGTCCACGAATCTAACCAAAATATGGGAGAGGTGGACCTCAACAACCAGTTGTTGGCGCCGTACCTAGTTGCCCGTAAGGCCAGACGCTGGTACAAAAAAGTGCCTATACTTATTTCAATTGGCTTTGCTGAACGCTCATGTGCTATACAGAGATTCAGGACAGACTGGATCCTTCCTTAAATTCCAGGAAGAGATCGTCAGAGCCCTTCTGTATCCAGACGGTGCTCCACCTCACCTTCCCCAACCAAATGCAGTAAGCCGGCTACATGAGAGGCATTTTCTTTATGCCCTCCCGAGTACCCCTACCCAACGAGCTCCCCAAAGAAGATGTTGTGTCTGCAGAAAGCGCAGATATAGGCGTGACACCCGGTATTATTGTCCCTCCTGTCCTGACAATCCTGGTCTATGCATTGGTGAATGTTTTGAGCGCTACCATACACTAGTTGAGTTTTAGCGTAGGGTACAGCATCGCACAGACTAGGACACACTTTCACAGGGTCTCCCAAGATGCCATCGCATTTTGAGAGACCCGAACCTGGTACCAGTTACAGTTAAAAAAGTTACAGTTATAAAAAAAAAGTAAAAAAAAAAAAGTAAAATGTGCTCTCACATTTTGAATGACAATTACTCAGTCATGCAACACTGTACCCATATGAAATTTTTGTCCTTTTTTTCATACAAATAGAGCTTTCTTTTGGTGGTATTTAATCACCATTGGGTTTTTTATTTTTTGCGCTATAAAAGAAAAAAGACTGAAAATTCGGTAAAAAAATAAAATTTTCTTTGTTTCTGTTATAAAATTTAGCAAATTTAGTAATTTTTCTTCATAAATTTTGGCCACAATTTATACTGCTACATATCTTTGGTAAAAATAAGTACAAATCGGTGTAAATTATTTGGTCTTTGTGAAAGTTATAGAGTCCAGAAGCTATGGTGATAATATCTGAAAATTGATCACACCTGAATTACTGATGGCCTATCTATATTCTTGAGACCCTAACATGCCAGAAAAGTACAAATACCCCCCAAATGACCCCTTTTTGGAAAGAAGACATTCCAAGGTATTTAGTAAGAGGCATGGTGAGTTTTTTGAAGTTGTCATTTTTTCCCACGATTCTTTGCAAAATCAAGATTTTTTTTTTCTTTTTTTTTTCCACAAAAATGTCATATTAGCAGGTTATTTCTCACACACCACATATGCATACCACAAATTACACCCCAAAACACATTCTGCTATTACTCCAGAGTATGGCGATACCAAATGTGTGAGACTTTTACACAGCGTGGCCACATACAGAGGCCCAACATGCACGGAGCACCATCAGGCATTCTAGGAGCACCCAGGCCAATTCTGACATTTCTCTCCTACATGTAAAAATCATCATTTATTTGCTAGAAAATTACATAGAACCCCAAAACATTATATATGTTTTTTTAGCAAAGACCCTAGAGAATACAATGGCGGTTGTTGCAACTTTTTATCTTGCACGGTATTTGCGCAGCATTTTTTTGAACGCTTTTTTTTGGGAAAAAAAAACAGTTTTGTGCTTTAAAAAAAAACAAAAACAGTAAAGTTGGCCCAATGTTTTTGCATAATGAAAGAAAGATGAAGTTACACTGAGTAAATAGATACCTAACATGTCACCCTTCAAAATTGCACACGCTCGTGGAATGGCGCCAAACTTCGCTACTTAAAAATCCCCATAGGCGACGCTTTAAAATTTTTTACTGGTTACATGTTTTGAGTTACAGAGGAGGTCTAGGGCCAAAATTATTTTTCTCGCTCTAACGTTCGCACCGATACCTCACATGTGTGGTTTGAACACCGTATTCATATGTGGGCAGGACTTATGTGTGCATTCGCTTCTGCATGCGCGCACACGGACAGGGGCGCTTTAAACTTTTTTTTTTTTGTTGTTCATTTTACTTTATTTATTTTAGTTTGACACTTTTTTCCAAAAAAAAAATTTTTTTGATCACTTTTATTCCTATTACAAGGAATGTAAACATCCCTTGCAATGGGAATATGGCATGACAGGTCCTCTTTACAGTGAGATATGGGGTCAATAAGACCCCACATCTCACCTCTAGGCTGGGAAGCCTGAAATAAAAAAAAATAAAAAAACGATCCTGGCTTCGATCGTAGCGGTGAGACGGTAGAAGCACCGGAGGGCGGCGGGAAGGGGGGGGGTCCCCTCTCGCCTCCCATAAGAACGATCAAGCAGTGGAACAGCCACTATGATCATTCCTATGGTGTAGGGAATCGCCGGCTGAAAAAGCTGATATCTGAATGATGCCTGTAGCTGCACCCATCATTCAGATATCCCCGCACAAAGTCAAGGGGAAGTGGTTAAAACACATTTTTTTTTAACACAAAGTTGTCCATTTATACAATATTTCTAACACATAGCATGTACATACCAAAAATGACACCCCAAAATAGATTCTCCTACTCCCCCTGAGTACGGCGATACCACATGTGTGAGACTTCCACAGCCTGGCCACATACAGAGGCCAAGTACAGCTGAATATGGCTGAGCATGGCTGCGTATGGCTGCGCATGGCAGGATATGGCAGGGTATGGCTGCGCATGGCTGCGTATGGCTGCGTATGGCTGCGCATGGTAGGGTATCGCTGAGTATGACTGGGTATGGCTGGGTATTGCAGAGTATGGCTGGGTATTGCAGAGTATGACTGGGTATGACTGGGTATTGCAGGGTATTGCGGGGTGTTGCAGAGTATTGCAGGGTGTTGCGGAGTAGTACAGAGTATTGCAGAGTATTGCGGGGTGTTGCAGAGTAGTGCAGAGTATTGCGGGGTGTTGCGGAGTAGTGCAGAGTATTGCGGGGTGTTGCAGGGTATTGAAGAGTATTGCGGGGTATTGCAGGGTATTGCAGAGTATTGTGGAGTATTGCAGAATATTGTGGGGTGTTGCAGAGTATTGTGGGGCATTGCGGGGTATTGCAGAGTATTGTGGGGTGTTGCGGAGTAGTGCAGAGTATTGCAGAGCATTGTGGGTTTTGCAGAGTATTGCGGGGTATTGCAGAGTATTGTGGGGTATTGCAGAGTATTTTGGGGTATTGCGGAGTATTGTGGGGTATGGCAGAGTATTGTGGGGTATTGCGGGGTATTGTGAGGTATGGCAGAGTATTGTGGGGTATGGCAGAGTATTGTGGGGTATTGTGGGGTATGGCAGAGTATTGTGGGGTATTGCGGGGTATTGTGGGGTATGGCAGAGTATTGTGGAGTATTGTGGGGTATGGCAGAGTATTGTGGGGTATTGTGGGGTATGGCAGAGTATTGTGGGGTATTGCGGGGTATTGTGGGGTATTGCGGGGTATTGTGGGGTATGGCAGAGTATTGTGGGGTATTGCGGGGTATTGTGGGGTATTGCGGGGTATTGTGGGGTATGGCAGAGTATTGTGGGGTATTGCGGGGTATTGTGGGGTATGGCAGAGTATTGTGGGGTATTGCGGGGTATTGTGGGGTATGGCAGAGTATTGTGGGGTATGGCAGAGTATTGTGTAATGTTATTTTGTTTTATTGTTAACCATCATTTGCTTAGCAGGTACACCATTCAGTTGCAGTGCGGATTTATTTATCTTGACAGCAACAGCGTTTGCTCCCACGATACATAAAGCCGTGACTCCAGCGCTGTCGGAGGTGATTTCACCACCACAGTTACATACTTCAGCATATATGCTGAAGCGTGGGGGCAGCAGTGGGCGGAGGAGCGATTTGTTCCTACCTTTTGCGGGAGGATGCCCCCATGCTTCGGCATATATATATATTTTAGGCACAGGTTGCGTTAAATGTTTTATTTTTTACTATGTTTTTTTTGTATTTGCTTTGCAGGTAGGGTAAGTCTTACTGTTATACTGTAATATTACTTTGTGTTATTGTTAACCATCATTTGCTTAGCAGGTACGCCATTCAGTTGCAGCGCGGATTTATTTTTCTTGACAGCAACAGCGTTTGCTCCCATGATACATAAAGCCGTGACTCCAGCGCTGTCGGAGGTGATTTCACCACCACAGTTACATACTTCAGCATATATGCCGAAGCGTGGGGGCAGCAGTGGGCGGAGGAGCGATTTGCTCCTACCTTTTGCGGGAGGATGCCCCCATGCTTCGGCATATATAAACGGTGCATATATGCCCATCATTAGAAGTGGGTGGATGAAGGGAGGTATTCTAATGGTGGGCATACCCACCGATCAATCTCTTTTTTTCGTTCAGCCCACAGGCTGCATGAAAAAAAAGTTTACAATATATGCCCAACAAGGACCAGCAAGGTACTGGTATGTTGCTGGACTTTAAGTGGTTATACCAGAATGATGCCTGCAGGTTTAGGTATCATCTTGGTATCATTCTTTTCAGCCAGCAGTCGGCTTTCATGTAAAAGCAATCCTAGCAGCTAATTAGCCTCTACACTACTCTTACAAGCAGTGGGAGGGAATGCCCCCTCCCACCATTTTCCATGTTTTTCTCTGGCTCTCCTGTCCCAACAGGGAACCTGAGAATGCAGCTGTTGATTTGGCCAGCTGAACATAGAGCTGATCAGAGACCAGAATGGCTCCAATCATCTCTATGGCCTAAGAAACCTGAAGCTACGAGCATTTTATGACTTAGATTTTGCCGGCTGTAAACAGCGCCATTGGGAAATTGGGAAAGCATTTTATCACATCGATCTTGGTGTGCTCAGATGCTTTGAGGGCAGAGGATAGACCCCATTTTTTTCAAAATTAATTTTAGCAGTAGACCTCCTCTGTAAATCTAAAGTGGTAACCTGTAAAGGCTTTTAAAGGCTTTTAAAAATGTATTTAAAAATGTATTTAGTTTGTCGCCACTGCACATTTGTGCGCAGTTTTAAAGCATGTCGTGTTTGGTATCCATGTACTCGGCCTAATCATCTTTTTTATTTCATCAAACATTTGGGAAATATAGTGTGTTTTAGTGCATTAAAATTTTAAAAAGTGTGTTTTTTCCCAAAAAAATGCATTTGAAAAATCGCTACGCAAATATTGTATGAAAAAAAAATGAAACACCCACCATTTTATTCTGTAGGGCCTTTGCTTTAAAAAAATATATAATGTTTGGGGGTTCAAAGTAATTTTCTTGCAAACAAAAATAATTTTTTCATGTAAACAAAAAGTGTCAGAAAGGGCTGTGTCTTCAAGTGGTTAGAAGAGTGGGTGATGTGTGACATAAGCTTCTAAATGCTGTGCATAAAATGCCAGGACAGTTCAAAACCCCCCCAAATGACCCCATTTTGGAAAGTAGACACCCCAAGCTATTTGCTGAGAGGTATGTCGAGTCCATGGAATATTTATATTGTGACACAAGTTGCGGGAAAAAGACAAAAATTTTTTTTTCCACAAAGTTGTCACTAAATGATATATTGCTCAAACATGCCATGGGAATATGTGAAATTACACCCCAAAATACATTCTGTTGCTTCTCCTGAGTTCGGAGATACCACATGTGTGAGACTTTTTGGGAGCCTAGCTACGTACGGGACCCCGAAAACCAAGCACCGCCTTCAGGCTTTCTAAGGGTGTAAATTTTTGATTTCACTCTTCACTGCCTATCACAGTTTTTCGGAGGCCATGGAATGCCCAGATGGCACAAAACTCCCCAAATGACCCCATTTTGAGAAGGAGACACCCCAAGCTATTTGCTGAGAGGTATGGCGAGTATTTTGCAGACCTCACTTTTTGTCACAAAGTTTTGAAAATTGAAAAAAGAAAAAAAAATACATTTTTCTTGTCTTTATTCATTTTCGAAAACAAATGAGAGCTGCAAAATACTTACCATGCCTCTCAGCAAATAGCTTGGGGTGTCTACTTTCCAAAATGGGGTCATTTGGGGGGGGTTTGTGCTATCTTGGCATTTTATGGCCTACGAAACTGTGATAGGTAGTGAGGAGTGAAATCAATAATTTATGCCCTTAGAAATCCTGAAGGCAGTGATTGGATTTTGGGGCCCCGTATGCAGCTAGGCCCCCAAAAAGCCCCACACATGTGGTATCCCCATACTCAGGAGAAGCAGCAGAATGTATTTTGGGGTGTAAATCCACATATGCCCATGGCATGTTTGAGAAATATATAATTTAGTGACAACTTTGTGCAAAAAAAAAAAAAAAAGTTTGTCACTTTCCCGCAACTTGTGGCAAAATATAAAATATTCCATAGACTCAACATGCCTCTCAACAAATAGCTTGGGGTGTCTACTTTCAAAAATGGGGTAATTTGGGGGGGGGTGCCATCTGGCCATTTTATGGCCTTCAAAACTGTGATAGGTAGTGAGGAGTGAAATAAAAAATTTACGCCCTTAGAAATCCTGAAGACGGTGCTTGGTTTTCGGGGCCCCGTACGCAGCTAGGCTCCCAAAAAGTCCCACACATGTGGTATCCCTGTACTCAGGAGAAGCAGCTAAATGTATTTTGGGGTGTAATTCCACATATAACCATGGCATGTGTGAGCAATATATCATTTAGTGACAACTTTTTGTAAAACATTTTTTATTTTTATTTTTTTATCATTATTCAATCACTTGGGACAAAAAAAAATAATATTCAATGGGCTTAACATGCCTCTCAGCATTTTCCTTGGGGTGTCTACTTTCCAAAATGGGGTCATTTGGGGGGGGTTTTGTACTGCCCTGCCATTTTAGCACCTCAGGAAATGAGATAGGCAGTCATAAACTAAAAGCTGTGTAAATTCCAGAAAATGTACCCCAGTTTGTAGACGCTATAACTTTTGCACAAACCAATAAATATACGCGTATTGACATTTCTTTTACCAAGGACATGTGGGCAAATACGTTTTAGACTAAATGTATGACTAAAATTGAGTTTATTGGATTTTTTTTTTATAACAAAAAGTTGAAAATATCATTTTTTTTTTCAAAATTTTCGGTCTTTTTCCGTTTATATTGCAAAAAATAAAAACCGCAGAGGTGATCAAATACCATCAAAAGAAAGCTCTATTTGTGGGAAGAAAAGGACGCAAATTTTGTTTGGGTACAGCATTCCATGACCGCGCAGTCAGCAGTTAAAGCGACGCAGTGCCAAATTGTAAAAAGTGCTCTGGTCAGGAAGGGGGTAAATCCTTCCGGGGCTGAAGTGGTTAAAGTGAAAAATTCCCCGTTTTGGACAACTAGGTGCTAACACAACTGAGCATGCTCAGACCTGAAAATAGCTCTCATTTTAACTCAAGTGCCTTTTTTACCCGGCGCTATAGTAAATACCAAAATGAGAGCTAATTAGAGAGCATTTTTTGGAAATGAAAATCTGCTCTATTCTAGTCCAAATCAAGTATTAGCCATTGATTCTGAGGGTCGGTTCACACTGAGGCAGCACGACTTGCAGCGCGACTGCTTCAGGCGACCCAGGACACGACTCAGCGGCGACTTGCAAAACGACTTCTATATAGAAGTCAATGCAAGTCGCCCCCAAAGTAGTAGAGGAACCTTTTTTTAAGTCGGAGCGACTTGCGTCGCTCCGATTAGAACGGTTCTATTGCACAGAACAGGACGCTACTTGTCAGGCGACTAGGTCGCCTGACAAGTCATCCCAGTGTGAACCGAGGCTAATGGAACAATTCTAACTTTTCAAAAAAAAAAAACTTTTAAAGTTGAGATGAAATGTATCCTTCTCTGAAATAAATTTTCCTTTGCAACATTGTTGCTTCTACTTAAAATATTTTGATTTTAAGAATACTAGAATGTGGAATGTTTTGATGTTTTGGTAAAATATATTTTTCTCTGTCACTTTCACTTGTTACTCTCCATCTCACAACAATCTTTACCCAAACTCACACAGGTGTCTTTACAATCCACAAACAATACCATTGCTGATGCAAATTTAAAATGAATCACATTTTTTTTGTGCTTTTTATTATTTCCAAATATTCATAATTTGAGCCCAAAAAATGTGATATGTGTACCAACATCAGAAAGCAAAATGTAACTCCCAAAAATTTGAGGGTAATATCCTACTCTCACCTATAAAAAAACATCAACTATCACAGAATAAATCAAGAAGAATGACTCTTGAGTAATGTAATTCCATCACCTGTATGTCCAAAGAAATGCAGTATTTATGTGTTTTTATGTGTATTTATGTGTAGTTATGTGTAGGAGGCTCTCACATGTGGCAGCTCTGTGGCTTAGAGGTTAGAACTTCTGCTTAGCAGGGGGAGGGGATGACGTGAGGCGTCAGACGGCTGAGGGGAAGGGAGGAGTAACGGGCGTGCCGCCCAGCTGAAGCACTGGCGGACCTCCTCTCCCCTTCTCAGAGCGGGATGACCGGACGAGGCGGCTGAGCGAGGAGCCACGGGTGTAGCGTGCAGGGCAACGGCATGCTAAAAGCCGGCGGGCCCCCCGCTGGAGGAAGGTAGAACACGGACGAAGCGACAGTCTCCACTGCCCGCTCGGGGAGCTCCGCTCTCCTCTCCCGCCCTCCCCCCTCACCCCCCCTGCATACAACATCAGCTTTAATTCAAGCACATAGACGCTGCAGGAAGCTAGCGTCAGAAGCTAGGAGCCTCATAACCGGGAGTGACAAGGAAACAGCTGAGCCTCGCCTGATAACCTGGAGTGGTGACAGGGAGTCATATATGGTGGTGGTAAGAGATAACTAAAACCTAATAAAGCCAAAGGTAAGAATGCTTTAGAGATAAGCTTGGAGAACTAAGCCTGCAGCTATCCTGTAAGAAACACTTGCAAGTGTTTTGCCTCTAATACGGTAATAGGCTGGAGAGAAAAGAGGCCTCTTGTGTACCATATCGCACATCTCTACTGCATAACTATAACTAAACCTAACATAAAGTGTAACACTGTCAAGGGGGGCTGCGGTGGAGTTGTTGAGATACTGGGGCGAAGCAGTGGACTGTTATTTTGGTTCCCTTTTTGCTATATTGGAAACATACTAATGCTTATTACAGGACTGTGTTATCTTCAAGTCTGTATTCCAATGTCTAAGTACTTATAAGGCGGGCATAGTTTGGCGGAAAATATACCCAGGAACCCTCTACATTAGTCCCGCATGTAGGTACGGTTTCAGCCCAGAGATACAAAGGCCTATCCACTGAGTCAATCCTACCCCACCTCCACACCAGCATTTGCACTTTAAACATAACTTTACTGGTCCACCAAAAAAAAAAAAAAAAAAAAAAAAAAGGAAACCTAGGAGACTTACCGGTCACGGTCAGTATCGGTCTTAGCGATCAAACTTAGTAGGTCTGGACATTGATATAGAAATATGAGTCGCAGCTCATCTAAAGCTGGGAGGGGGGGCCCACCGAAAACCCCAAAAGATAACCTAGCTGGTAGCAATCCCGCTAGTACTATCAAGCAATATATGGTTAAAGGGGAGAGTCCGGCGAGTTCCCATCTAGAGTCGCATAAGGCAATTCAGGCTGACAAAAAAAAGAAGGGACGAGGCGAGAGGGAGGACCTGACCCCAGACCATTCCAGAGATGAGCCACTGACTGATGACACGCTGGAAGCATCTAGAAGCTGTGAATATAGCCATGATTCACAGCTCCCCTCGAAGGGAGACCTAGCAGAAATGCTCAAAGCGCTTGAGTCATCAATTAAGGCGGAGATCACTCTGTTGAGGTCTGATTTAGGTAACCTCCTGACAAGAGTGGAAGAGGCTGAGGATAAGCTTAATAGGCAAGGGCGGGAGATCTCCGGACTAAAAGAACAACTTAAAACAACTCAACAAAACCAGATAAAAGCCTGTTATAGGCTGGAAGACCAGGAAAACAGGGATCGTAGACAAAATCTGAGACTTAGAGGGATTCCAGAAAATAGGGGTGAAGATCTGAGGCAGACGGTGGCGACTATCTTTAGCCCACTCCTGGGGCTAGGAAGAGAAGACTTCCCAAAAATTGAGCGGGTGCACCGGGTAGGTAGGTTAGACACCAGATGGACTGAAAGAAGCCGAGATGTAATCGTGAGGTTCAGATTTTACGAAGACAAGGAAAACATCTGGTACAAAATCAAGGGTCATGCCCCACTGCAGTTTGAGGAGGCAAGAGTTCATGTCTTTGCTGACCTAGCCAAAGGTACACTGGCAAGAAGACGACACCTAAAACCCCTACTAGAGCACATGGTGAACCAAAATATTAAATATACATGGGGATTCCCAGCCTGTCTGGTGGGCACGAGAGATGGGAGAACCGCAATCCTTAGATTTCCAGGAGAATTAGATGAGTTCTGCGAGAAATTGGGGCTACAGGCGCCTCCAACATTGGACTGGTCCATGGAACGATGGATTGAACTGAGCATGGGTTGAGGGAATTTCCCGGCGGGAGGGGATAGAGGGGAGAGGGAGTAAAAGGTCATGTAGGGTAACAAAGTTGTTGCTAGGGTAATACAAATCCAGAGACGGTACGCCTAAAACTTCACCTTCAGAGGAGGAGACCAATGGTGGGCCACAATGATTGTGACCCTCAATGGTCCAAGGGTTCGTTAGGGACCAAATGGGGGGGTGGGGGGCGGGGGGGAGAGCGGAGGGAGGGTGGTGGGGGGGAGAGGGGGGGATGGTGGGGGGTTGGAGGGACCGGAGGGGGAGTGTGGGGGGAATGGGGAGGGGGTGTTTTTGGATTAGAGGGGTGGCCATAACCTTAACCCCAAGAAAAGGGGGAACTCTCCAGGGTCTAAAGAAAAGGGCTATTCTGAGAGGCCTTAAAGGGGGCGATGGCAACAATAAAATTTACAAGTTATAATGTTAAAGGTCTAAATTCACTTAAGAAAAGATTAAATATTTTCAATGAGTTAAAATTACTGGGACCAGACGTGGTGTTCCTTCAAGAGACACATATTTCACTCCAATCGAGACTTAGATTGTTCTCTGGGGAATACCCGGTCTGGTTTCAAGGAGACACTATCTCAAATAGGTCACGGGGAGTAGCTATTGGCTTTGCAAAGAAAACAAGGTTTGTGCTGGAGGAAAGGCTAGTAGATCCTGAGGGAAGGTTTTTGTGCCTAAGAGGTAGATTAAATGAGGAAAAATATACGTTAGTCAACATCTACGCTCCTAACAAAAATCCGTTGAAGTACCTGGCTAACATATTGGGGAAAATAATGGAGTTTAGGAGAGGGCACTTGATTTTGATGGGGGACTTTAATTTTTGCCTTAACCCGAGCATCGACAGTACGGCCCGTCCCCAGAGGAAGGACTGTACTTACTTAAAGAAGATAAAGCAAAAGCTCTCCTTCTGGCAACTAGTGGACATCTGGAGGG
This sequence comes from Aquarana catesbeiana, assembly GCF_042186555.1. NCBI lineage: Eukaryota > Metazoa > Chordata > Amphibia > Anura > Ranidae > Aquarana > Aquarana catesbeiana. The sequence goes on along the minus strand of NC_133331.1, from coordinate 132,122,275 downwards.
TTCAACATCCACATAAAAGAGATTATACGTTCTACTCCCCTGTACACGGGTCTTATTCGCGGATTGATTGGGGCCTAATCGAGCACAGGGGAATCGATAGGGTTAAGGGATCCATGATAGGAAACATAACCTATTCAGACCATGCTCCCATGACCATAGAAGTGATGTCCGAAAGAGAACAAGCCGTGAGGGGACAGTGGAGGTTAAATGAGGAGCTGATAAGTGATGTCGAGGGGTATAACAGAATCATACAGGAATTAGAGAACTTCTTCGAGATTAATGATACAGGAGAGACTTCGGAGGCCATATTATGGGAGGCTGATAAAGCCTATGTTAGAGGAGTGCTTATTGAAATGGGTACGAGGAGGAAAAAGAACAGACAGGGAAAAATCAAAAAATTAACTGACGAGCTCACGGGACTAGAACAAACACATAAAAAATTTTCCGACCAGCGACCCCAAGAGATACACCATCGGATGGTCATTAAAAGATCTGAACTAAAAACGCTACTGGAACAGGAGTCTAGAACATCACTAAATAAGATAGCCTGGGAAAGACATAGATGGGATAATAAACCCAGCAAGCTGCTAGCAAAAAGGGTACAAAAGGAAAAAAACAGGAATTTTATAGAAAAAATTCAAACTAAAGAGGGACATATAGAGTATTCAACTAAGAAGGTGGCAGAAACTTTTAGAGATTACTACAAGGAGATTTATTCAGCTCCCAAGCAAGACACTCCCTCCATAAATAAGATACTAAGAAATAACAACTACATTAAAAAGGCGGCGCTCCCCAAGATATCTGAGGAAGATAGAGAACTGCTAGAAAGACCAATCTCTGAAGAAGAAATAAATAAAGCTCTGGCGGGAATGGCACTTGGGAAAAGCCCTGGCCCAGATGGCCTAACAATACTCTATTATAAAACATATAGAGAGGTCTTAGTACCAAGGCTATGCCGCTACCTAAATGGGTTGGGCGATAGATTTGAGATGAGTAGAGACGCATTGAACGCATCTATTACAACAATATTGAAAGAAGGGAAAGACAAATTACTGTGCTCGAGCTATCGCCCAATCTCCCTCCTGAATAACGATACAAAAATCCTCGCAAAAGTCTTGGCAGAAAGACTGAAGGAATTCATGAACCTCTTAGTTGATCCAGACCAGGCGGGGTTTGTCCCTAATAGGGAGGGAAAGGATAATGGGATTAGAGCCCTTCTCCTGACCGGGAAAATGAGGGAGGATGGACCCCCAGGACTACTCCTGTCTATTGATGCCGAAAAGGCCTTCGACAGGGTAGACTGGGGGTTCATGTTTCAGACTCTGGAGGCTGTGGGTCTGGGCCCTAAAATGATCAGTAAGATAAAGTCCCTTTACCATCATCCAACCGCGGCAATTAAAGTCAATGGCACTACTTCTCAACCTTTTGAGATGGAGAGGGGCACGAGACAGGGCTGCCCCCTGTCTCCGCTTCTCTTTGTCTTAGCCATGGAACCCTTTTTGGCCTCAATTCGAAGAGACCCTGATATTCGAGGAGTCGTGGTAGATGGCGAGGAGCACAAAGTCGCAGCATATGCGGACGATGTGCTATTTTTTATAACAGACCCCACCACGACGATGCCAAACATATTAAAAGCAATAAGGAAATACGGAGAGGTATCCAACTTTCAAATAAATATGAATAAATCAGAAATATTAAATATAAATATAAGTAAGTCAGGGATAGAAAGTCTAAAAAAAAGAATTTAGTTTTAAATGGACCAAAGAACTAAAATATCTGGGTATTAAACTAACGAATTCAATCAAGAAGACGTTTAACACCAACTATATGCCCCTACTAGACGCAGTAAGATCAGAATGCAATAGACTTTATTGCAAGGCCCTATCCTGGATTGGTCGCATCAATGTCATTAAAATGGTTTTATTACCCAAGATTACGTACCTCTTTCAGATGCTACCAGTCCCACTGCCTCAGTACTATCTGAAGATGCTTAGGAAAATTCTCATGACCTTTATCTGGAAAAATAAAAAACCGAGAGTCTCATTTCAGACATTAAAACTAAGAAAATTGGATGGGGGCCTGGCTGTCCCCGATGTGCAGTTGTATTATAAAGCCGTAGTCCTATCCAGGATTGTAGAATGGGCGACAAGAGGTAAACGGAAAAAATGGGTGAAATTAGAAGAAGATTTAAGTAAAACGCAATTAGGCACTATAGCTTGGAACCCCCCACACTTTAGATCACTGGCAGATAGTACACATACAATAACTAGAAATGTTTTCAAAATATGGGACGGGGTCTACAAGAAGGTGAATGGGAAGTATAATTCACCTTTGATCACTTTAATAGACAACACATTGTTTACACCAGGAATGGAGAGTATAGGAGGAAAGGAAGCACTTTGGGGGAAAACACAATTGAGAGAAGTCACGAACGAAGGTAAAATTTTGTCACTCCACCAGCTTACACACGGTAGGATCACACGGGGCTTGGATGGATGGCGATATCTCCAATTAAAACATTTTTTGAAAAGGCTCCCGCAGCCAATTAGGTCGGGTGAGCAACTAACAGACTTTGAAAAATTGTGTGATAAGGAGGCGCCAAGAAATATAGTCTCCCAGATTTATAAAATCTTGTTGGCTTCAGAAAAATTGGAGTTACCGCCATATATAGTTAAATGGGAGAAGGATTTAGGCACTAAAAAGGACACAGATACAATTAAAAGAATTTTCAAAATGAGCGCCAATTCAAAAATAGATTCTCGAACGGCCGAAATGAATTACAAATGCATCAGTAGAAGCTACCTGACCCCTGAGATATTAAGTAAATATCAAAAAGGGCCAGCCACCTGCTGGCGAGGCTGCCAGGCTATTGGAACAATGGGACATATGTGGTGGGGCTGTCCTACAATCCAAAGCTTTTGGTGCAAAATATTGCCTCTTATTAAGGAAATTACAGGAATAGAGGTAGCAGATGACCCCTGGGAGGTCCTGTTTCTCGGGGGATTAAGGGACTCAAACAACTGCAAACAGTCCTTAGTTCCACTGCTCCTGAATGCGGCAAAACGAACGATCCCAAGGAACTGGCAGAAGAGGGAAAGCCCTGAGCTATGGGAGTGGTTTGACGCAATAGAGGAGAGTTGCAATATGGAGACACTAGGGAGTAGATTGGAGGACTTAAGGAGTAAAAATTCGGGCAGGTGGGACGGTTGGAAAAAATTCAAAAAAACTTGGAACTACGCCAAAGAGATCCAATCTATAGCCTAATAATAAAAAAAAAAAAAAAAAAAAAAAAAAGAGTGGTTAACCGAAACTAGACCCTGGAGAGGGGGAACGGGAGGGTTGGGTGGGGGGTAGGTGGGTGGGTAGGGGTAGTTGTAGTAGAATTCAATACTTCTATCACATATGAGCGACACTAGACGAGATTGAGTAAATCCACTAGCCTTGGGTACATAGTGGCTTTAATTGTTCAATTGTTCTTTTACACTTTTGATATGGCAAAGAGTCACGATGATGAGACAAACGAGAGAGGGACAGTTATGGAAATGAACTGCAAAGTTGATTTACACCTCTCGGTATGGTCGACTGATGTGACAAAAAAGAAAAAAAAAAAAAAAGAACTTCTGCTTAGTATCCCTGAGGGTCTGCGTTCAAATGCACATGGGTTGGATGAGAAGGCCTGGCTCGCAGTCTCTACTCTAATTCAGCCAAAGGGTGTTCTATCGGGTTGAAGCCAGGACTCTGTGCAGGCCAGTCAAGTTTCTCCACCCCAAACTTGCTCATCCATGTCTTTATGGACCTTGCTTTGTGCACTGGTGTGCAGTCATGTTGGAACAGGAATGGGCCTTTTCCCAAACTGTTCCCACAAAGTTGGGAGCATGAAATTGTCCAAAATGTTTTGGTATGCTGACGCCTTAAGAGTTCCCTTAACTAGAACTAAGAGGCCAAGCCCAACCCCTGAAAAACAACCCCACATCATAATCCCCCCTCCACCAAATCATTTGGACCAGTGCACAAAACAAGTTCCATAAAGACATGGATAACTGATTTTGGGGTGGAGGAACTTGACTGGCCTGGACAGAGTCCTGACCTCAACACAACAGAACACCTTGGGGATGAATTAGAGAGGAGACTGTAGGTCAGGCCTTCTCGTCCAACATCATTGCCTGACCTCACAAATGCACTTGGAAGAATGGTCAAACATTCCCATAGACACATTCCTAAACCTTGTGGACAGCCTTCCCAGAAGAGTTGAAGCTGTTATAGCTGCAAAGGGTGGGCCAAATGAGTATTGAACCCAATACTAATACTGGGATGTCATTACAGTTCATGTGCGTTTAAAGGCAGGTGTCCCAATACTTAGGCCAATATATTGTATATTGCTTTTGACACTGAGCATGTCTATGGACTTAGGGCTGGTTCACACCACAGAGATGCAGAGAACATGTGTGGGGCTGCCTGGTGGCTAAGTGGGTAGCAGTTCTGTCTAGCAGCACCTGGGATGTTGGTTCAATTCACCAACATGCTAATCCTTGTGTTGAAGTTTATATGTTCTCCCTGTGTGGGTTTCTCACCATGATCCAAAGACATGCTGGCACCCTATTTGTCTCCTGTCAAAATAGGTTCTAATGTAAGAAAGTTAATTTTGGACTTTATATTGGAAGCTCATTGCAGCCAGGGACTGATGTTAATGTTTGTCAGCACTAATCATGCCCAGGGACTTGGACATTTCAAATTTTAGGGTTTACACTGCACGGGTACATATGTTTAGAAAACTGTTGCTTTGTTTATGTGGATGCAAATGGACTTTGTTCTTTGTCCTGTAGTTGGAGATTTGATGCACATAGCCAAGGGCTAACACAGTTGCGAATAGTATTATGTGTTCCTGCCCATCAGGTGCAATCACTTTAGACATACACGAAGAGTCAGATTGAAGGATACTGGTGGGCGTGTACTTCTACTGGGTGTGTCAGTGTGCTAACAATACAACCTCTCTTATATAAAGGCCTGCAATAGGGGGGTTCATTTGGCCTGAGAAGGTCAGGTTTTTTTCTGTGATTTGTGGGGGAGAAGGAATGATATTGTGCATATTGACAAGTGCCCAATCAGGGATATTTGATGAAATTCTTGTGCAATTTTTCAATCAAAGTGGGTTTATATGGTCATGCTGTCAATGTTGTGTTTGTATTGTTCCTGTCTGATCATGCAAACATCATTTGGAAGCATCTGCTGATCTTCTACCCTTTTTGATCTCGTTAAATCGTGTACACCGAAATGCAGCTTCCAGCAGAACATGGCATATTTTTATTCTAAATCTATATCCACTTGGATGGTGAGGCTTGAACCTGGACTCAAGGCAGAATGTAGTGCGTAGGCACCGTGTAGAGCTGACGATCAGCTGTTCAACTTCGGAGACTGTAGGCGGCTCCGTAGTCGTTCATACTGTGCAAGCGCAGCGCATGCGCAGTACAGGGGGGTCCTTATCCACCGGGGAAACTTTCTCGGCAAGACACCGGCTATTAATGAGTAGGGATGAGCCGAACACCCCCCTGTTCGGTTCGCACCAGAACATGCGAACAGGAAAAAAGTTTGTTCGAACATGCGAACACCGTTAAAGTCTATGGGACACGAACATGAATAATCAAAAGTGCTAATTTTAAAGGCTTATATGCAAGTTATTGTCATAAAAAGTGTTTGGGGACCTGGGTCCTGCCCCAGGGGACATGGATCAATGCAAAAAAAAGTTTTAAAAACGGACGTTTTTTCAGGAGCAGTGATTTTAATAATGCTTAAAGTCAAACAATAAAAGTGTAATATCCCTTTAAATTTCGTACCTGGGGGGTGTCTATAGTATGCCTGTAAAGGGGCGCATGTTTCCTGTGTTTAGAACAGTCTGACAGCAAAATGACATTTTGAAGGAAAAAACTCATTTAAAACTACCCGCGGCTATTGCATTGCCGACAATACACATAGAAGTTCATTGATAAAAACGGCATGGGAATTCCCCAAAGGGGAACCCCGAACCAAAATTAAAAAAAAAAAATGACGTGGGAGTCCTCCTAAATTCCATACCAGGCCCTTCAGGTCTGGTATGGATATTAAGGGGAACCCCGGCCAAAATAAAAAAAAAAAAAATGACGTGGGGTTCCCCCTAAATTCCATACCAGACCCTTCAGGTCTGGTATGGATTTTAAGGGGAACCCCGCGCCAAAAAAAAAACGGCGTGGGGTCCCCCCAAAAATCCATACCAGACCCTTATCCGAGCACGCAACCTGGCAGGCCGCAGGAAAAGAGGGGGGGACGAGAGTGCGGCCCCCCCTCCCTCCTGAACCGTACCAGGCCACATGCCCTCAACATTGGGAGGGTGCTTTGGGGTAGCCCCCCAAAACACCTTGTCCCCATGTTGATGAGGACAAGGGCCTCATCCCCACAACCCTGGCCGGTGGTTGTGGGGGTCTGCGGGCGGGGGGCTTATCGGAATCTGGAAGCCCCCTTTAACAAGGTGACCCCCAGATCCCGGCCCCCCCCCTGTGTGAAATGGTAAGGGGGTACATAAGTACCCCTACCATTTCATGAAAAAAGTGTCAAAAATGTTAAAAATGACAAGAGACAGTTTTTGACAATTCCTTTATTTAAATGCTTCTTCTTTCTTCTATCTTCCTTCATCTTCTGGTTCTTCTGGCTCTTCTGGTTCTTCCTCCGGCGTTCTCGTCCAGCATCTCCTCCGCGGCGTCTTCTGTCTTCTTCTCCTCGGGCCGCTCCGCACCCATGGCATGGGGGGGAGGCTCCCGCTCTTCTCTTCTTCTTTTCTTCTCTTCTTCTCTTCTTCATTTTCTTCTCCGGGCCGCTCCGCAATCCATGCTGGCATGGAGGGAGGCTCCCGCTGTGTGACGGCGCTCCTCGTCTGACAGTTCTTAAATAACGGGGGGGCGGGGCCACCCGGTGACCCCGCCCCCCTCTGACGCACGGTGACTTGACGGGACTTCCCTGTGGCATTCCCCGTGACGTCACAGGGAAGTCCCGTCAAGTCACCGTGCGTCAGAGGGGGGCGGGGTCACCGGGTGGCCCCGCCCCCCCGTTATTTAAGAACTGTCAGACGAGGACCGCCGTCACACAGCGGGAGCCTCCCTCCATGCCAGCATGGATTGCGGAGCGGCCCGGAGAAGAAAATGAAGAAGAGAAGAAGAGAAGAAAAGAAGAAGAGAAGAGCGGGAGCCTCCCCCCCATGCCATGGGTGCGGAGCGGCCCGAGGAGAAGAAGATAGAAGACGCCGCGGAGGAGATGCTGGACGAGAACGCCGGAGGAAGAACCAGAAGAGCCAGAAGAACCAGAAGAACCAGAAGATGAAGGAAGATAGAAGAAAGAAGAAGCATTTAAATAAAGGAATTGTCAAAAACTGTCTCTTGTCATTTTTAACATTTTTGACACTTTTTTCGTGAAATGGTAGGGGTACTTATGTACCCCCTTACCATTTCACACAGGGGGGGGGCCGGGATATGGGGGTCACCTTGTTAAAGGGGGCTTCCAGATTCCGATAAGCCCCCCGCCCGCAGACCCCCACAACCACCGGCCAGGGTTGTGGGGATGAGGCCCTTGTCCTCATCAACATGGGGACAAGGTGTTTTGGGGGGCTACCCCAAAGCACCCTCCCAATGTTGAGGGCATGTGGCCTGGTACGGTTCAGGAGGGAGGGGGGGCCGCACTCTCGCCCCCCCTCTTTTCCTGCGGCCTGCCAGGTTGCGTGCTCGGATAAGGGTCTGGTATGGATTTTTGGGGGGACCCCACGCCGTTTTTTTTTTTTTTTTTGGCGCGGGGTTCCCCTTAAAATCCATACCAGACCTGAAGGGTCTGGTATGGAATTTAGGGGGAATCCCACGTCATTTTTTTTTTTTTAATTTTGGCCGGGGTTCCCCTTAATATCCATACCAGACCTGAAGGGCCTGGTATGGAATTTAGGGGGACTCCCACGTCATTTTTTTTTTTTTAATTTTGGTTCGGGGTTCCCAGTGCAGCCTTGTTTGATCGCCGCGATCGCCGCCGACATACACAGCTGTGTGTAAATTCAAATATGGCGCCGAAACTGCAGGGACTCGTCGGAGCCGAGATACACATACCCGAGTGTCCTCGGCTTTTTTCCCGCTCACAGTCACGCCTAGTCGGACATAACACAGGTCCAATGGTGGGACTGGGCGGGACTGTGAGCGGCACCAAGAAAAGCCTCTCCCCACATCAGAGGAGAGGAGGAGAAGCGCTTCAGAAGGGGGTTACCTTGCGCGCTCGCTCCCGAGTCCATCATTCAGCGTCCATAGCCACCGAATGTATGACTGTATGACTCGGCCCCGCCCCCCGCGTCATTGGATTTGATTGACAGCACCGGGAGCCAATGGCTGCGCTGCTATCAATCTATCCAATCAAGAGCCGAGAACCCCAGGCAGAGGGACAGTGCGTCCCCTCCAGGTGAAGTTCCAGGGCTCAGGTAAGTAAAATGGGGGGGAGCTGAGGGGCCAGTCACTGCCAGGTGTTTTTTCACCTTAATGCATAGGATGCATTAAAGTGAAAAAACACAAGGGTTTACAACCATCAACATACAAATACCATACTGGTGACCCCACAATAGGGATAAAACTTTTTTGCTGAAGAGAGTTTAATAAGACTCATGGCCACTCATTAAAATTAGAAGAAAAGAGGTTTAACCTTAAACTACGTAGAGGGTTCTTTACTGTAAGAACGGCAAAGGATGTGGAATTCCCTTCCACAGGGGGTGGTCTCAGCGGGGGGCATCGATAGTTTCAAGAAACTATTAAACACCTGGACGACTGCAACATACAGGGATATACTATGTAATACTAACATATAATCACACACATAGGTTGGACTTGATGGTCTTGTGTCTTTTTTCGACCTCACCTACTATGTAACTATGTAACCCCTTCAAGCCCATCACCATCTCCTAACTAAGCCCATACATTGCTGAAAATATCAAGGATTGAGTCCAAATGCTGACTCATTCTCATGACTGTGAAGCTAACATTATGAAACAGTCTGGCAATCTTCATCATTCCTCATAATAAACATTAGGATATTCTAAGGGCTGTAAAATCAGGCTGTCTCCCAGATAGGTAACATTACACTGTGCTACATTATGGTGATTGGTTATTGCACAATCTACAGTGTAGATCTGCATGCCTGATCTGAGGAATAGGAAGGCATAAACAGACACTCGGGCTTTAAGCTGAGCAAACTCTTCCTGTATTTACAGAGTAGTCACCATATAAAGACATTCTTATGTCTGCACTGGACCCATAATTATGGTTGTGGTAATTATCATTCCTGAGCCAACAGAACCTTGGCAGCTCAGACGCATTAGTTCCTTTTTTGCTTTTTTCTTCTTTAAATAAGAGCCCAGAAGAGATAAATATGTCTTTGGCTTACTTGTATGACTCTATAATCGTCCAATTATAACCCTTTCAGAACCAGAGATATAAGACTGGTTACAAAACTCTATACTAGTCCTAATGCCTTGATGCCTTGACTTTATCAATTATCGGTGGAACCATGTATTAATTCTGTAGTTTAGTCTTGCACACGGTACTGTACCTTTGGAAGCTTTGTTACTCCAGTGTAGTGGAGCATTTGTTCAGTGCAAAGGGTAGCGACATTCCCAAAATGTGTTTACCATTGTGTTTAGATTTTTTCTTGGGTATTAATCTCTAAACAGCTGTGGAAATGTTTTGCAGGAAATCTAAAGCACAGTGAGCAGTCAGGACCACATTTTTGCATAGCCAACAAATTCCGTGGCCTAGGGTAGCAGGGCTACTGGAGGTGGAACAGAGCCTCCCAAACACCATGCTACTTACTGTCAGTAACACATTCCCTCTTCATTCTATTTACCAAGTGTCACCAGGCTTGCCACTGCAATTCACCCTAGGTGCTCACTGTTACTGCTGCTGCAGGTTTTTCTTTATTGGTGAAATAGTTTAGTGTGTACTTCCTCTTCTGTTTTAAATGCCTCTATATGCATTGACATACCTCCATAGATCTCTATCTAACCAGACAGTATGGTCAACTGCAGACTTGCCACCATGCACAGACAGCTTAAGTCTTCAATAAGACAGAGAAGTTATATATAGTTCAATGCAATAGCAGAAAAATATATGTAAATGGGAAAGGACAATTACAATTCCCCCACTCTGGCTCCATACACCTAAGACTAAACTGCTGGATACTGCTTTAGTCAGGTTTAGTTGATGTCAAATGCCTTCCAGACCCCTGCCTTGGCAAGCCTTTTGTGCCTATGACATCTAAATTACTTAAAGTGATAATAAATCTGCAGTTTAGTTAAACAATTTCAGCTGCTGATTTCATTATTTACTGAGTATGCAGCCTATTTATCTTTTAATCCTTGACAAAGTTTTAGTTTAAGCTGGAGCCATGGCCAATACCCCAGGTTTCCTGCTTCAGAGTGCCTCCTTTCTCTTGCAGCAACCTTTTTAGCTACCCTTGTATGTACGGATTAGGGCTGTCTCTCTCTACACTACACTCATTAATAGAAATACACAACTCTGTAGCCTAGGATGTGACGTCACTCCCTTTCTCCTCCTCACCCTCCCTTCGGTCCCTTTCACACCAGCGGACCGAATGGGTCCGCCTGTCAGTTTTTCAGGCGGACACGAGCAGACCACCTACTGTTTTCTATGGGGTGGCGGATGTCAGCGGACATGTGTTCTATGCTTTGAGTCGTTGTCCTGTTGCAACACCCATCTTCTGTTGAGCTTCAGCTGGTGGATAGATGACCTTAAGTTCTCCTGTAAAATGTCTTGATAAACTTGGGAATTCATTTTTCCTTCGATGATAGCAATCCGTCCAGGCCCTGACGCAGCAAAGCAGCCCCAAACCATGATGCCCCCACCACCATACTTCACAGCTGGGATGAGGTTTTGATGTTGGTGTGCTGTGCCTCTTTTTCTCCACACATAGTGTTGTGTGTTTCTTCCAAACAACTCAACTTTTGTTTCATCTGTCCACAGAATATTTTGCCAGTACTGCTGTGGAACATCCAGGTGCTCTTGTGCAAACTGTAAACGTGCAGAAATGTTTTTTTTGGACAGCAGTGGCTTCCTCTGTGGTATCCTCTCATGAAATCCATTCTTCTTTAGTGTTTTATGTATCGTAGATTCGCTAACAGGGATGTTAGCATATGCCAGAGACTTTTGTAAGTCTTTAGCTGACACTCTAGGATTCTTCTTCACCTCATTGAGCAGTCTGCGCTGTGCTCTTGCAGTCATCTTTACAGGATGCTCACTCCTAGGGAGAGTAGCAGCAGTGCTGAACTATCTCCATTTATAGACAATTTGTCTTACCGTGGACTGATGAACAGCAAGGCTTTTGGAGATACTTTTATAACCCTTGCCAGATTTATGCAAGTCAACAATTCTTAATCGTAGGTCTTCTGAGAGCTCTTTTGTGCAAGGCATCATTCACATCAGGCAATGCTTCTTGTGAAAAGCAAACCCAGAACTGGTGTGTGTTTTTCATAGGGCAGGGCAGCTGTAACCAACACCTCCAATCTCATCTCATTGATTGGACTCCAGTTGGCTGACACCTCACTCCCATTAGCTCTTGGAGATCTCATTAGTCTAGGGTGCACATACTTTTTGCACCTGCACTGTGAATGTTTACATGGTGTGTTCAATAAAAACATGGTAACATTTAAATCTTTGTGTGTTATTAGTTTAAGCAGACTGTGATTGTCTATTGTTGTGACTTAGATGAAGATCAGATCACATTTTATGACCAATTTGTGCAGAAATCCATATCATTCCAAAAGGGTTCACATACTTTTTATTGCAACTGTATACATTGAGACACACACTGCTAACTCCTGCATTCTGTAAGTCAAGCACTCCAGAACCCTGCACTCTGCCTTTCATACTGCAGCTCCTTGCACTCTCTGCATTACACATGTCTGTACCGTGCACTCTGTGCATTATGCACTGCTGTGCCCTGCACTATATACTCTATGTTATACATTTCATACTCCTGACCACTGCACTCTGTAGGCTGAGAGCCCAAAGCTTCCCCAGGTCTTTCACAACCCTTGTGATACATCAATAGCATCCTTTTTGGTTAACTGTTTTTGATTGTTTAAAAAACTCTCCATTAGGTGTTTAGGAATAAAGATTCTATGACCAAGCTCCTAACAGAGTGAAGCACGTAAGAGAAGCAGGTGGATTATCCCTATACCAAATAATATAAAAAAAATTACTTTGGACTTTCAGAAAATGAGCAGCTTCGTTCTTGCTTTAGGTGCTATAATGCCAACAATTAAAATGAACCTGTGCCCAGATCATGCATATATTCCGAAGACTCCTTAAAAGCCCTTTTAAACAAACAAGCACTCAATGCCCTCTGTATCTATGGGCATTGTGCAGAAATTCATTTTCAAAGTTCACAAAATTGGTGTTGAAATCGTGGCTTTTTTCAGTGACAGCAGAATCTTTGCAGCATGACAAACTTCTAATGCAAACACCAGATGTTTCTAAGCTGTTAGAAACCCAACTTTGGAGTATTGTAATTTTTGGCCAATTTAGGGCCATGCCCTGCCCAGCGTCAGAGTATGTCTGCGGGAGGGATCACAGATGATTGCGAATAGCCTCTGCCTGAAAGCCTATACAAGGCAATGACATGTTCACAGACCCCATGGTTGTGTGGTTACATGTGATTCTGGACAGATGAGTCTCCTTGGTTGCAGGCAGTTGGTGCCGCTTGGAGGTGCATGGCCCTAATTAGGCCTATACTTTGCATTACAAGCAGTTATAGAGGTGAGTAAGGGCTTACTGTAAAGCTCCTTTACTGCTTATAAGAATATGTAAATGGTTTATGTCCATAGTCCAGGCACATCTACCAAACACTACACCATGTACAATCGGGAAACTAACAAGGTACTGCATTGGGAAATATTTCAGAATAAATATGTTTGCTAGTAACACTTCTAATACGGCTTTAAGCTGGGATACCTGTCACCATTTCTAGCCCCTTAAATGTACAGTGTTTATGATCATCTTATGTGATTAATGGATTAACCAGTGAATGTGACAGTCTGCTTTTAAGAATGGTGACTTTATGACAACAAATCCCAGAAGCCATCAGCAGGGACGATAGCTGTAAGAAGTGCACCTGTAACCGAGTAAGATATTGAGGTTTTTAGTACACATCTTCTATAAAGAATATGTATCTGCTGCTAAATATCCTTGTGAAGTATTAACAGGTTAAGGGTGAAGAAGCAGTCACACATTAGCACATAATCAGCCTTAGTATGTTGACTAACAGCTAAAGCAGCTTTATGGCTGGTTGAGTTAATGCCGCCTGAGGGTTGTTATTGGTCTCAGCACATGCAATGCCCTTTAATATTTTACTAAGGCAGTATTTAGAAATGCGTCTTGTACTATATATGCTAAGAATTGAGGTAAAATCCCCAAAAATCTTGAAACAAAAAAAAAAAAAAAGACGACCACTTTGGCTCTCACACCTGTTCACTCCTTATGGACCAGAGCAATTTTAAAATTTCTGCTATGAACCTGTTTATTAGGTGATAATGTTGTCATCACTTAACCTCTTGCCGACCCGCTCACATACATTTACGTCGGTAAAGTGTCTCATTCCTGAGAATCGCTGTACCTGTACATTGGCTCCTTTAAGAGCCATAGCAGGTGCCTGCACTGCATGGTGGGGGACCCGATGCCCATGTTTGCCGGCCACGCGCGATCGTGGGCACAAGAGCCAGAACGGGCATTTGTGTATGTAAACACACAAATCGTCTTTCTGACAGGAGAGGACAGGAGAGGAGAGACAGATTGTCTGTTCCTAGTAAATAGGAACAGCGATCTGTCTCCTCCTGCAGTCAGTCCCATCCCCACACAGTTAGAAACACACAGGAGGGGACACATTTAACCCCTTGATCACCCCCTAGTGTTAACCCTTTCCCTGCCAGTGACATTTACTCAGTAATCAGTGCATTTTTATAGCATTGATCGCTGTATAAATGTTAATGATCCCAAAAAAGTGTCAAAAGTGTCCGATCTGTTCAATCAATATACGCTTATTGGAATTTTTTTTACCAAAAATATGTAGAAAAATATATATTGGCCTAAACTGATGAAGACATTTTTTTTTTTTTTTTTTTAAATTTGGGATATTTATTATAGCAAAAAGTAAAAATGATTGGGTTTTTTCAAAATTCTCGCTCTTTTTTTGTTTATAGCGCAAAAAAAAACCCCAGAGGTGATCAAATGCCACTAAAAGAAAGCTCTATTAGTAGGGAAAAAAAGACGTCAATTTTGTTCGGGTACAACAGCGTACGCAATTGTCAGTTAAAGCGACGCAGTGCAAAAAATGGCCTGGTCATTAAGTTGAAAAATTTCCGGGGCTGAAGTGGTTAAGATAACGACATAATACATATATTGTTTTTTGCAAATATTGTCCTGCAACAATGATTTTTTTTTTTGCAATCCTTAGACAATTAAACATAATAAAACTAAACAGAAGGCACTTTTTTTTTTGAGCAGTGTTAGTTTACCTACCTCCCGCCTGCTGTATAGTAAAATGATGGCGGGCGGGATCCCCTCTCGTTCTGGGGCGGTGTCATATGACATTTCCCCAGTGTCAGCAATATCGTGCGCCCCCACAGGGCACGCAGCGCGGCAATCACGGTCGCGCCGTGTTCCCAGGACACGGCACGCCCCCGACCTGGGTAAAGAGCCGATGACTCAGCTCTTTAACCATGTGATCGGCTGCATCCAATCAAAGCCAATCACATGTAAACACAGAAGTGCTGTTTTTCGGCTCTCCTCGCTTCAGACTCTGTCAGTGTGAAACGAGGAGAGCTGATCAATATCATCTCCTGGCAGCAGAGTGTGTAGAGGTAATCAGGGCACTGATTATCAATGTAGCCCCAGCAGTGCTGCCTATCAGTGCCCATCAGTGCCTGCTCATCAGTGCTGCCCATCAGTGCTGCCCATCAGTGCCCATCAGTGCTGCTTATCCGTGCCACCTATCAGTGCTCATCAGTGCCGCATATCAGTGCCACCTACCACCTATCATTTTTTTCACACAAATAGAGCTTTCTTTTGGCGGTATTTAATCACTGCTGGGTTCTTTATTTTTTGCTAAAAAAAAAAATTAAAAAGACCAAAAATTTTGAAAAAAAACCTATTTCATAGTTTGTTATAAAATTTAGCAAACAGTTATACCACTGATGCCACCTCTCCTTCATTGATGTGCGCTGATGAGGCTGCACTGATGGGCACTGATAGGCTGCACTTATAGGCACTGATAAGGCGACACTGATGGGTAGTACTGATGGGCATTGATGAGGCGGCACTGGTGGGTACTGATAGGTGGCACTGGTGGGCACTGATAGGTGGCACTGAAAGGTGGCACTGATGGGTGCCACTGATGGGTGGCACTTATGGTCAATGAAGGACACTGATAGGTGGCACTGATGGGCACTGATAGGCACTGGTAGGTGACACTGATAGGTAGCACTGATAGGTGGCGCTGATGATGAGGCACTGATGGGCACTGATTGGCAGCACTGATGGGCAGTGACAGGTGGCACTGGTGGGTACTGGGGGCATAGGTATTAATGAAAAACATAGAAAAAAGAGAAATTATTTCTATCTTCCTTTGCAGTTTTAAGCAAATCCAGCTGACTACAGAATATAGTATTCTGTATGATATTAAAAAAACAAATTGATGAATTAGTATTACTTGACTTGGAATGTGTATGTTTAACTATAAAATTATTCAAGCTCAACTAACATGTGGTTGCTGCATGAAGCATGTTGACTTGTATATCCACAACAAAGTAGGCTAAAAAATACATAAAGCGTATGTGCTTCCTCTCATTGGATCTTGTTGATTGAAGTGTCTGAAATTAGAGCCTTACACTGTCCTGGCATATATGCACAATAAAGTTGATGTTAACCCTATCTGCGGGTTGATAAAGTACAGTGTATCACAAATGACTGCTATTTAGTAAAGTGGTATCTAAGTCAAAACCAAAAATATCATTTGTTCTGGGTTCTCAGTCTTAGAGCCGGTGGGGGACAGATGCAGCATGTCACCAGCAACTACATCTTACGCTGTTTGTTCTCCTGGGTCCTCACTGATCCTAGTCCCACAGCTCCCGGGGCAGTCATCCCAGGTGGTCACCATTGGAATATGATCATGTGCTTTTAATACTTTTTGAAGCTTTACTATGTATGCATGCATTAATCCCTGATTAAGTGAACGCTGATTCACGAAACGCATCGGGACCAAAAGATGCATTTGTTGAACGAATTATGGACTGACTTGTTTCTTATTCTGGAAATATTGCATTTTGATATGGAAAGATCATGTTCACTATTAAAAATCTGCTTGATAATATGCCATCTGTCTTTTATGTTAACCGCTTCAGCCCCGGAAGATTTTACTCCTTTCCTAAACAGGGCACTTTTTGCGATTTGACACTGCATCGCTTTAACTGACAATTGCGCGGTTGTGTGACGTTGTACCCAAACAAAATTGACATCTTTTTTTTCCCACAAATAGAGCTTTCTTTTGGTGGTATTTGATCACCTCTGCAGTTTTTATTTTTTGCGCTATAAACAAAAAAAGAGCGACAATTTTGAAAAAAAAACACAATATTTTTTACTTTTTGCTATAAAAAAAAAATCCGTATTTATTTTTTTAAAAAAAGCTAATTTTTTCTCAGTTTAGGCCGATATGTGCGCTTCTACATATTTTTGGTAATAAAAATCGCAATAAGTGTATATTGATTGATTTGCACAAAAGTTATAGCGTCTACGAAATAGGGGATAGATTTATAGCATCATTATTATTTTATCTTTTACTAGTAATGGCAGCGATCTGCAATTTTTATTGTGACTGCGACATTATGGCGGACACATCGGACAATTTTGACACATTTTTGGGACCATTGGCATTAATACAGTGATCAGTGCTATAAAAATGCATTGATTACTGTAAAAATGTCACTGGCAGTGAAGGGGTTAACACTAGGGGGCGATCAAGGGGTTAATTGTGTTCCCTAGTGTGTGTTCTAACTGAAGGGGGGAGGAGACTGACTAGGGGAGATGACAGATCGCTGTTCATACTTTGTATGAACAGACGATCTGTCACTTCTCCCCTCAGAGAACCGGGATCTCTGTGTTTTTACACACAGAGATCTCGGTTCTCACCGTGTTACGAGTGATCGCGGGAGCCCGACGGTCATCGCGCCACTAGTGGCCACCAGAAGGAGCGACATAACATAATGGCGATTCGCCTGCCGTTGCCATTCTGCCACAGTACAACTGCGGCAGCTGGTCGGCAAGTGGTTAATTTATGAATATTGTACTTTTCAATGCATTTATATACTATTCGTTTATTTTTTTGTTCGCCACGCCTCATTCAATGTCCTAAGGGCAAATCTATGTTTTTAGGAAGTCCTAAAAACTTCCTATCTGGTCTTGGATATTGCTTACAAAAATTAATTCATAAAGGGTCAGTGAGGGAAATGCTTCTTACATTGGTGGTCAGTGGGAAGAATACCACTTTACAATGGTGTTCAGAATGCCACCTTTACAAACAACAAGAAAACCTCATTGTGTTTAAGTGCTGGTTTTTGCCCTGGAACTATGCAGGCACCATCAGATGGGAGTGCAATCAGCCACACTTTGAGGAACCCCTAGCAACCTCTGCAGGAACTCTAGAGGAATGGCTGGTCTATGAATTCAAAGAATTTCTGTGCCCCTCAATGAACAATAAAGAAATACTGTTTTCATTCTTTGTTATACTTCAATGCTGCTGATCTCTCCTGCAGTCTTTTACAGCCACATCCTATTTGACTGTATGGCTTTTCTCAGGATGGGTATCTTGTTGGTGACAATAGTCAGCCATGTTTGTGTAAAGTGTGTTAAAGTGGCCATTTGTAGTCTGCATCAAAAGACCATTGGATAGTTGCAATGCAGAAGCACAACCAAGAAGTAGGGCTAGAGAGTTGTTACCGAATAAGGGCCCTAATAGCAGGATTACTTGAAAAATACTATTATATTGGCTTGTTAACCACTTCAGCCCCGGAAGGATTTACTCCCTTCCTGACCAGGGCACTTTTTGCGATGCGGCACTGCGATGCTTTAACTAACAAATGTGCAGTCCTGCTACATTGCACCCAAACAAAATTGACATCCTTTTTTTCCCCACAAATAGAGCTTTCTTTTGGTGGTATTTGATCACCTCTGCGGTTTTTATTTTTTGCGCTATAAACAAAAAAAAGTGACAATTTTGAAAAAAAGCAATATTTTTTCCTTTTTGCTATAATAAATATCCCCCAAAAAAATATAAAAAAACTAATTTCTTCTACATATTTTTGGTAAAAAAAAAATGCAATAAGCGTATATTGATTGGTTTGCGCAAAAGTTATAGCATCTACAAAATAGGGGAAAGATTTATGGCATTTTTATTATTATTTTATTTTTTATTAGTAATGGCGGCGATTTGCGATTTTTATCGTGACTGCGACATTATGGAGGACACATCGGACACTATTGACACTATTTTGAGACCATTGTCATTTATACAGCGATTAGTGCTATAAAAATGCACTGATTACTGTGTAAATGACACTGGCAGGAAAGGGGTTAAACACTAGGGGTGATCAAGGGGTTAAGTGTGTCCTAGGGGAGTTATTCTAACTGTGGGGGGATGGGCTACCACTCACATGACAGCGATCACTGCTCCCAATGACAGGGAGCAGTAGATCTCTGTCATGTTGCTAGGCAGAAAGGGGAAATACATACTAGTGAGTGTAGCGCTGGATATATAAAATTAAATAATTATGATGACTGGTGACTACAAAGATATTGTGCACAATCTAGTGAGACTAGAATATCAATTAGACAGGATAACCATCGTGAAAAAATGAGAAGTGACAAAGGTGCAGCATCAAATTAATAATACAATACCAAAAAATCGCATAAATTTAAATATAAAATTCAAATAAGTGATAAGAGAAAAGTTCTACAAAGTGTCCCAAATCACACTGTGTTAATTCCAAAAAAGATCCAGAAGAGATGTTTTTGCAGAGTTCGGGGATGTTTGGTCCACCTTTCGTGCGGCCCACCACCAAATGGAAAAAATGAAGGCTTACCGACAAGCCTGCGACCGCCCTTATTCAGGGGGGTCAAAACAGGCTTAGTAGTGGAAATCTCCTAGGATAATGGACCCTCTGAACTCGCTCTCTCCTCGTTAATCCAGCAGCCCACCGCAACAAGGACATCCGTGAAGAGATGTACTCATAGGGAATCCTTTAGTGTTCATCTGATTAGTTTGGGTCTGATATGATTGCTGCTGTAAGAAATCGTCCTTTCCGGTTCCAGTCTTTATAACACACCTTCTTGTCACAGACCTCGTATATGTGGTTAAAGCTAAGGTGATCTTTTACTTATTAGGTTTACATATACATTAATATTTTTATACAGGGCTTCCTATATCCAAGCTTCTGTATACTCAGGCAGACTGTTATGTGTTCTGACCAGTGCAGGATGCGGAATACAACCCCTCCTCTCTGTATGATTCCATCATGGCCTTAGGGTTACATTTACAGCTGTTCAAATGAGTTACTCGCCTGGGTGATTAAGAGTCGCTGCCAGTATACACAGAAAACAACCCCACAGTGTGCAGAATAAAATCCAGATATCAGAGGAGCAAAGCATGTTCTCTTCCAAGTAAGCCATTGCCAAATGAAATCTGTATCATGACAAGATGTTAGCATAGCACTGGCTTAAAAAGACGACACTGAAAACTAACAGCGGTTCTCTCAGGAAGTTCAACAAAAATAGAATCCTGAATATGAAAGCAGTCTTCTGTGATGTCTATTGAGAGATCATTCATTAGGGGTTCAGATAGACTGTGAGTCTGTCACCAGTTGGGTAATGTTTGACCAATGTATCAATTCAGGAAAACATAATAAATATATTATATACACTTATTTTTACAGTCGCGTTTTTTTTTTAATTCATTAAACATTTTTAGTTTATAGATCAGCTGAGTTTACCACATACATGTTATAATACTGATTTTAGCATGTTAAAATATTGTTAACTCCTTGTTGGCAGTGAGGTTTTACATGGTGGAAAAGATGTAGCAGCAAAAAAACAAAATATTGCAATAAAACAAATATTGACTAAGTGTAAACCAGACTAGAAGTGGTATTCCTATTCAACCCAAAACCAACAGTGATTATTGAATAATGAATATCAGGATTGCTAAAACATATTAGCGTATATGATAACACAAGTGAGTATGGGATATTGTTCATCAGTGGTATAACTGTTCATCAAAAGCAGAACTGTCCAAAACACAAAATCCATAAGCCAAGAGTATACGTGGAAATGATAGTGACAAATGCTCCATCGCAAACAAAGTGCCAACACCACATAGAGTGTGCGCTTACCATAAGGCAAGCTAAGTAAGCTTGCGGCCAATTACCTGGCCATGGCCTTTATCCAGATATGGAAAACGGTGCCTCAATAGGATCCGAAGTGTATAGTCAACAAACAGCACGAATCCCCCGGGCCAGAAGGTTCCAGCAGAGTGAATATCCAAGATTTAAAACAACAACAAACAGCCGGCCGGCTTGTGCGAATGCCCGTCCGCTTAGACTGCAACACGCGATGACGTCAGCACGTCAGCTCCTCCCGACGCTCGTTTCGTCATATAATGATGTCATCTGGGGCACCAGACATGGTGTCCACTGAGTTAAGCAAGAACCATTTTTAGTGGTGTTAAAGTGGATGTAAACCAGATTCATGAAATTTGAGCTGCGCACATATATGTGTTTTCTAATCTCTCTTCAAAGCAGTGATTCTTTCTCCTGCTCAGTTCTTCTGTTATCAGCATGATAACTTTTGACAAGTTCTCTGACACATGAGATAAAACCAGCCTGAAATTTGTGTCCTGGGAGGTTGCTATAAATAGATTAGCAGAGAACTGAACTATTCACAAAACAGCTTTTCAAGTCTCTGCCTGTCTCTGCCTATGGGGAGTGGGGGTGTGTTACGTTTCCTCCAATCAGCTGTCTTGGCTGTGTGCCCAGACTTCTCACTCAGTGCTGAACAGGAAGAGAAAATCTGTAACACGATCTGCATTTTATAAAGAATATATAAAGCTGAAGACAGACAATATGCATGTAAAACCTATGTAGGGAGATTTGTTTAATCTCTGTGTATCATCTGAGGCTCTTCACTTCATTGGGTATGTGTGAGGGTTTACATCCACTTTAAGGGCTTGAAGATAAAGAATTATACTGTAGTTATGTAGTGAACAAGATCCGCCCAATGATGCTAGATAGATTCTGTGCTGTACTGGTTCTCCCCACACCTTTGATTTTTTTTATAAGAAAGAGAAACCTTTAGCTAAATGTTCATTTCATGTAGAAAAATAATCTGGGGAATTTTTCAATGGTGTCATATGCTAACTTTAGAATTTGTCAAAGCGCACCCAATTATTAATTATTAACATTTTAGAGACAAGTCCATGAATCTGTCGGTGCCTGTACAGTGGTGAACTCCCGCCCTCCTTCGCTGGCCACTGCACCTGTCATAGCGATGAATGCATGACTGAGTTTTGTAATAGGGGTTTGCGAAGCCTGATGGGGGACCGAGAGACTAGTTTCCCATCAGGTCTGCTTTACTTTTGATTCACAACACACAGCAGTGGGTGGATCCATAGCTACTATTCTGTCCAATAGAGGCTTTTAAATCCAGCCAGTTCCCCATCAGGCTCCGGTCCAGTGTTGCCAACCTACCAGATTGAAATGTACTGACACGACACCCAAAATTTCCTGGCACAGCCAAGTTTTTACTGACATTTCCAAAAGTTACAAAATTACAGTGCAAATTTTAGTATTTAGGCTACAAACAAGTACAATATGCAATTAGCAATGTGATTTAAGGTAGATATTAGGGCAAAAAACCTATTTCTTATTTTATTTTCGATATAGTAAGTAAGTAGCTCAGGGACAGGACTGAGGAGGGCAAGAAATTAGAATAGAAAGGCACACATGAAGTTGACTCTTGGTCCCTTCAGTCTAAACAGCACTGACAGTCCCGCTCCCGACCTGCCCTGTTCCTGTCCTGCAGACCCACACACGAGGCTCTGGACGCTCTGCTTGGTTCCCTTGCACCATGACATCACACGACACGATCGGGCACTGCTTCCACCAGACCCGACTGATCACACTGTAGCAGGAATTCAGATGATCTCAGCTGGCTCTGGACCGAGCCGAATATCACAGTCATATTTTTTTACTGGCAACTTTTTTCTTTTACTAGCATTTACTGGCAGGAGAAAATTGCCTGTTTTTTACTGGCTGCCAGTAAAAATACTGACGGTTGGCAACACTGCTCCGGTCACCCAGTGACAAGTCATTTCCCAGTTATGGGCATTGCCATATTTGGGTAATGACATCATCTGTATCCCCACCCCTTTGTTTGCATTTAAGTTTCACCTGGGGAATCTCCCAGCCAACAGGTCAATAGGGCCGGGGATACCATACATTACATCTACCTAGCATAGACATGCCCCACTATGACTACTGGGGTACAGATGTACGCCAGCTCGGAGTTGGTCTTAAATATTAATAGACATGTGCAATTTGTTTCGTTACAAATTTGTTTTCGGATTCAACCTACGAGTTTAACAAATCAATTACATTTGGATAATTTAGTTTTTAGTATTTTCGTTCTATCTATTCGTTATCGATGAATATAAGGAAATAATGGAATGCATTTTTATTCTTTAAATACATGTGCTAGTAGCTGTCTGAGGCCTACAAAATTATTCCCAGGGCCACACGGTGACTCGGAAACTCGGGAATAATGAATGAAACAAAAAAATCAGAAGTAACACATGCTGCATCTAAACGAATGGAATGAAACAAATACGAATGCTTCCGAAGTTACTAATGATCCGAAGTAATGAATGCTGATCATAACGAATGATCCGATGAACGAAAAAAAACAAATGAAACGAAAATAAGCACATTTATCAGCATAGTACATGTCTATTACTAGTTTCTTAATCTGAAAACTGGCAGTTATTCTTTAAGAATCTGTCGCTGCCATAGCAACAGGTTCTTAAAGTGGCACTAGTAAGAACTACCTGAATTTGCCACATGTATCAGTAATGTTACAGACACTTGCCTAAATTAGGCACAGGTAGTTCTTAGGCCTCATGCCCATGGACGTTTTTACAGCCACTTTTTTTAACGTTTTTTGCAGCTTAAAAACGCCTCTCCATGTTAGCCTATGGCCTCATGCCCACCATGGTGTTTTTGAGCTGAAAGTGGCATAGGCATTTTTAAGCGCCAAAAAAACCCCAGGACAAGTCCGTTCTGAGGTTCCAGCGCTAGACCTGTAAAACGCCAGACGCCAAAGGTGTTAAACACAATTTATCGGGGCTTAACGCTGCATACACAGCATTATGCACCATCCCGCGTTTCTCTGTCTCTATTCAAAATCTATGGTTCCCTATGGGAGCCCATTGATTTGAGTGGAAGTCGCATCAGAAGTTGGATCAAGATGATCCGACTTGCGGTGCGACTTGTGTGCTGAGAATCTTGAAGTGGAACCCTGACTAAATTTTGCATGAGGTTCCGCCCAAGATCCATACCAGACCCTTATGCGAGCACGCAGCCCAGCAGGTCAGGAAAGGGGGAGACTAGCGAGCGCCCCCCCCCCCCCGCCGGACCATACCAGGTCACATGCCCTCAACATGGGGGGTGGGTGCTTTGGGGCAAAGGGGGCCCCTGCCCCCCCATCCCAAAGCACCTTGTCCCTATGTTGGATGAGGACAAGGGCCTCTTCCCAACAACCCTTGCCCGGTGGTTGTCGGGGTCTGTGGGCGGGGACTTATCGTGATCTGGAAGCCCCCTTTAACAAGGGGCCCCCACCAGATCATGGTCCCCCAGCCTAGGTGAATGCCCCGGGTGATGACATCACGGCCCCCATAATGCCCCGGGTGATGACATCTCAAGGGGTGTGTCCTCTAACTTACGTCATCAGGTGGCCCCGCCCCATGCCTATATAAGTCGCAGTGGTTTTTTTTAATTCATTAAAGTAATTTTTTCCAAAAAAATTGCATTTGAAAGATCGCTGTGCAAATACAGTGTGACATAAAATATTGTAACAACCACCATTTTATTCTCTATGGTCTCTACTAAATATAAATATATATATATATATATATATATATATATATATAATGTTTGGGGGTTCTAAGTAATTTTCTAGCAAAAAAAAGATTTTAACTTGAAACCAGCAAATGTCAGAAAAAGGTTTAGTGTTTAAGTGGTTAAACTTTCTTCATTTACACACAAGTCTATTCCATTGACAAATTGTTACAATGTTTAGACTTAGTTGAACTGCTAAAAAATGTTGTGATTCTAGGCAGACTGCCCGTTTTTTTTCTTCCTTTCTTTTGACGGCTGTGGCTTCAGAAGAGCAGAGAGAATTCTTTGCATAGCAAGAATCGTTAAACACTTTTGTCAAGATCGCAACGGGGAAAAAATTGCGATAACGATTCTTGACGATTAATCGTGCAGCTCTACTGGTGATCCTGCCATGAAGGTCTTTGTTCTGGCCCTTTCTGATATAAGGTGACAACACTTTACCCTGTCTCCCAACTGCTTTCCCAAGTTGTCGCCCAATCACATTCTATTACATGAAGACTGTAAATAGGTGTGCTAACATGTCTGGAATGACAGATGTTTGCAAAGACACCGGCAATTACCTAACTGCAGGTAAGTGCTGGCTGTGTGAACAGTCATGGATAGCTGAGGATGCCATCAGCCTGTCATTGCATTGTACAGGCTGAGCAGCCACAGCTTTTCCCACACCTGTCTTTGCAGCCACAGAAATTTACAGATTTCTTGCCACTGAAAATCACAGTGTGTGTTATTCGCCCATGTGAATGCACCTTTAAAAGTCTGTGAAACTTGCTGCCACGCCCAGACAGAAATACAATGGAGTTTTAAAATCTGATAGACCTCAAAGACGCAAGAATTCTTAGATTTCTGTTTTGAGTCTTATGCAGATTGGTGTGAGGCTTAAAGTGGTTGCAAACCCTTGAGGTTTTTCACCTTAATACATTCTATGCATTGAGATGAAAAAACTCCTGTAATGCTGCAGCCCCCCCCGAGCCCCCGTTTTAATTACCTGTACCGCCTCTATATTGCGATGGGGACAAGCACACCAGTAAAAGCCGGTGTCTCGGGTGCTGATTGGATGGATTGATAGCAGCGCAGCCATTGGCTCCTGCTGCTGTCAATCAAATCCAATGACATGGGCGTCAGGGGGGGGGGGGGAGTATTGCTTTCTGTGACAAAAGACGCAGAAGCAGGACTCAGGAGCACGCCAGCACGGGTGTTCAAGAAGGAGAGCACTTCTCCGACCGGGCACTCGAGAAGAGGAGGAGCCAGGAGCACCGCTGAGGGACCCCAGAAGAGGAGGATCGGGGCCACTCTGTGCAACACCAACGGCACAGAGGAGGTAAGTATGACATGTTGGTTATTAAAAAAAAAAACTGAAGCTTTACAACCCCTTTAACCACTTCAGCCCCCGGAAGATTTGGCTGCTCAATGACCAGGCCATTTTTTGCGATACAGCACTGCGATCATTTAACTGACAATTGCGCGATCATAAGATGCTGTACCCAAACAAAATTGACATTCTTTTTTTTCACACAAATAGAGCTTTCTGTTGGTGGTGTTTGATCACCTCTGCGGTTTTTATTTTTTGAGTTATAAACAAAAGAAGAGCGACAATTTTGATAAAAACACAATGTCTTTTACTTCTTGCTATAATAAATATCCCACATTTTTTTTCAAAAAAACAAATTTTTTCATCAGTTTAGGCTGATACGTATTCTTCTACATATTTTTGGTAAAAAAAAATCGCAATAAGCATATATTGATTGGTTTGCACAAAAGTTGTAGCGTCTACAAAATAGGCGATAGATTAATGGCATTTTTATTATTTTTTTACTAGTAATGGCGGCGATCTGAGATTTTTATCAGGACTGCAATATTGCGGCAGACAAATTGAACACTTTTGACACATTTTTGGGACTACTGACAATTATACAGCGATGAGTGCTATAAAAATGCACTGATTACTGTATAAATGTCACTGGTAGGGAAAGGGTTAACACTAGGGGCGATCAAGGGGTTAACCGTGTTCCCTCATTGTGTGTTCCAACTGTAGGGGGATGGGAATGTCAAGGAGGAGAGAGAGATTGGTGTTCAAACTTAGTATGAACACAAGATCCGTCTCTACTCCCCTGAAAGAAACGGGATTTGTGTGTTTACTCTGTCACGAGTGATCGCAGGTGCCCGGCGGTCATCACGCCCGCCGGGCACGCCCCTAGTGGCCAAAAGGAAAAGCGACGTAAGGTAATGTTGATTTGCCCAGCCAAGCCAACCTGCCGCAGTAAAACTGCGGCGGCTGGTCCGGAAGTGGTTAAAGTGGTTGTAAAGGCAGATTTTTTTTTATCTTATTACATTCTATGCATTAAGATAAAAAATGTTCTGTGTGCAGTAGCCCCCCTCAGCCCCTCCAATACTTACCTGAGCCCATCTTGATCCAGAGATGTTGCACAACAGACTTGGCTGTCTAAGGCTCTCCCTCCTCATTGGTTGAGACAGCAGCCGCCGCACAGTGTCTGAATGGACACACAGAGCAGCGGCTTGGCTTGGGTCCCCCCATAGCAAGCTGCTTGCTTAGGGGGCACTCAACAGGAGGAAGGGGCCAGAAGCGCCGAGAAAGGACCCGAGAAGAGGTGGATCTGGGCTGCTCTGTGCAAAACCATTACACCAGGTAGGTATGTATGACATGTTTGTTATTTTTAAATGTAGCACCCTCTACTAATAGGTAGGTGCTAGTATGGGATTTTTTATGAGGGAGACTGTCAGCACAGGTACATTTAGGCAGGCCTATGCTATGAGCTAGACCTGTCTCTTTTGTTCTGGGGGGGCTGGGAGTGGTTAGTGTAGCAGTGGGTGTGACCACCTGTGCTCTAGTTCTGAGGCGCCTTCCCTGCTTCCAGTGAGAATGTTCTGGAAGAGGGGCAGGGCCTGGAACTTGAGTGGCAGGCAGCTCATGTGGGAGCCCTGACCAATCCCAAATGGTTTTGGCAGGGGGCGGGCCTCCTATATAAACTGAGGTAACATGCCACTGGGGGGAGTTGTCGGCTGGGTGAAGTGGAGAATGGAGTACAAGACAGCAGCGGGAGGGCATCCCCATCTGGGGGGAGTGCGCCGATCGCAGGAGGAGGCCCGGGGAGAACTGTGAAGGAACTTTGCCTTTACACGGTCATTGGCGAAGTCCTCATCATTACACAGTCATTGATGAGGAACTCCTGGAGCAGAGGGGCAGGTGAAGCTGTTGGAAGGTACGGTCCGGTTAAGTTCTCCATCAAGGACTCGGGGCAGAGAAAGGTCGGTGAGTGTACCACAGTGGAGGGCTGGATGTGCCAGGAAGTCTGTGAGGGAACTTTGCTTTTATACGGTCATTAGTGAAGTCTTCGTCATTACACAGTCTTTGATGAGGAGTCCTGGATCAGGAGAGACTGTGGAGAGTAGTGTCAAATCGATGTGGCCTGAGGGCACAGGATTTGCAAGCTGGCTGGGAACAGTAGTCCACCATTCAGAATATGCTTTTAAACTACTACTAGGCCTCCGGGGAGAGGTACTGCAGACCTCTGGCCTAGTAGCAACAACCAGAGCCAGCAGGAGAAACTATTCAGAGTGGGTTCTTTTGCAAACAGAAGAAGATGTGACAGGAAATTAATGTGCTACAGCATAAGTTTGTGCAGGAGGAGAGGATTTTCTGGGAACTTCACCCTTATACGTTCATGAAGTTCTTATTCTTTACACGGTAAATAATGAGGAATTCCTGGGAGCAATAGTCTGCAGGAGTTCCACAGAGGAGGAGCAATAGTCTGCATGGTGATGCAGGAGGAGGACTGTAAATGTTAAACGTGCACATCATTACTTCAGGCTCAAACTATGTGCTAATCTATACAATTTCTAAATATGATGGCAAAGTGATGAGTTCTATGGGCATCCCATATACTCCTTTTCCCCAACCAAATTGTACCCCCCAATAAACAAAAACAAAACAAAGCAAATGACTGATCGTTGTCTCTGAAGTGATATATGGGAGTCTGGCAGCGGGGTGATATGGTGGATATTTGTTACTAGTGGCAACTACACCACTACATAAACAAAAAAAAATGATCACTTATATCAACAAATATGTTCTAGTATAAAATCCGGACACTTCTCCCTACCCGGTGAGTCACAGGTTGAGCATACAGCTGGTTGTACAAGTTATTCAACGTATGCGACTGTACTCGTGTATACTGTATGCCGATGCATTCAGAAACCAGCATAACCACGTGTGTGTGCATTTGACATATTCCCCAAATGATGAAATATGCCATGCGTATTTGCTTCTAGATGGTTTTACAACAGGGCTGCAGTGAGATTGAAGAAATGGATTCTGGACAGCCGCACTCCGATAAAAGCCTTTATTGTAATGAATAGTCAAAGTTGATGGGACAACAGAAGCAGGACAAACAACTGATGCGTTTCACAACATCATCGTTGCTTAGTCATAGCTATGAATCCATTTCTTCAATATTGCTTGTGCTGAGCCAGCACCTGGCTTCCACCTTGAGGAGGACGTTACCCTCAGCCTATCACCCCCAGCGGTTCACCCTTTTGTTCTCTTGTCCAGGGCTGCAGTAAGAGTCTCTGTCTAATGGAGATTTACCACAGGCATTTACTATCGGGCTATTTAACAAGCTTTTGCAGATTCTGGCTTAGATGTTTATGCATTCCATTCAGCCTAGGTTTCACTCTGGTACGTGCGCATTCCTGTGCACATCACATGCAATGTCTGTGCGGTGCGATTTGAGCCATACATTTTGTATGGCTCAAACCGCATTGTATCTGCACCAAAATGGTGCAGGACTCTTTTTTCCCTGCACCTATATTGCATCACATGGGTGTTTACACCCATGTGATGCGATTCGAGCAATCGCACTGGCTTATGCGATCTGTTTCACAAAGACGTTAATCTAACATTGACACCCGCAGCAGATCACATGGATGCTGTGCGATTGCTACGCAGTGTGATGTGGAGAAATGCAGCTAATCTTGTGCTTTTCCCACATCGCATCAGTGTGAACCAGAACGGACCCTTTTTTTCCGCACCTGAATCGCATCGCATTGTTCACACCCACGCGATGTAATTCTGGCAATTGCAGTGCATTTTGAAACCTGTTTTAGGCTGTCGTTAATCTAACATTGATACCCACAGCAGATCTCATGGACGCGGTGCGATTGCTAAGCAGTGCGATGCGGGGAAACGCAGCAAATCATGTGTGTTTCCCGCATCGCTTTAGTGTGAACCAGGGCAGGTCCACATTGTGCCAATATGCCTTGGAGCTGGTTTTTATTTTTCAGTGTATACCTGAGATTGGCCCCTTTTACACATGTGGACCGTATGTCCATATTTCATCCATCCGTTTTCGGATGAAATACGGACATACATGCATCCCTATGGGATAGTGGGTGTCAGCGGATGTACATCCGCTAACACCCGATGTCATCCGGCTCCGCTCTCGTCCGATTCTGCAGACGGAAGAAAATCCTATTTTTCTATCCGTCTGCAGAGCGGATCGGAGGAACACAGACAGACGGTCCGTGTTCCTCCGATCCCCCATAGGGGAGAGCGGAGATCTGACAGGGCGGTCCCTGCACAGTGTGCGGGTCCCGCCCTGTCATCCGCCGGCTCAGCTGGGGAAAACGGAGCGATCCCCGCTGAGCAGCGGATGTTCACGGGTCAGATCAACACGGATCCGTCCCGTGTGAAAGGGGCCCGACTTGCCCATTTTTTAGACAAATAAGGGTGGAAATATGACTTCCCTATTCACTCCACAGTTTGGGGTTCTTCAAACCATATTTCAATCACACCCCCATCATCCACCATAGTTATCATATTGATGTATCTGGTGTTATAGTGTCCTACAGGCTGCAATGCATTTAGCTACTAACTGAATAAAGGAGCTGTTCAGTGAATTTTCACTTTGAAAAGTCTATGTTTATTTCACATTGTGAATGGTAGTAAATATGGTGAAGCTGTTTCCACTTTGTATACCCAATTATATTAGGGAAAAACAGGATTTGTTATTGCACATGATTGGTCCATTGAAATAAACACAGCTTTATTCTATTTTCTAAGCTCCATGAGCATACACTTTGAAAAGTGAACATTCAGTCTACTAAGCGAACAGTCTGTATTTCATTAGCAAATAAGTGAACCCCAATATCTTGTAGCGAGGCCAAACCCTATAACAGTGTCCACCCAATACTGATTAGAATCTAATCATTATACGGTATTATTTTCTCCAGCCCTATTGCTGAAAGAGCTCGCTTATCTCTAGCTAATATTTAGGCTGACTTGAAACTTTATAGACTTTGGCAATGTAATATTTCTGCCAAGCTTTTCTTTCTCAGTGTACCTTCTGTCCACCTATATTTAGAAGCTGGCTCTGCTACAATGTTCACAGTGTGACTACTAAACAACTTGGTAAATGGTCCATGCAAAAAAAAAAAATGATTACATAATAGAACTATTATTACATAATATAACTGGAAGTGAGGGTAAGCTTGGCAAGTGATTCATGTCAACTGTTGCTGACTTATTATAACATGGAAGTGTTGCCCACAGATTTCACTGTCTTCTTCTTAACATATACGTATGTGTGAAGGGTGTATGTGTGAGTACAATGATTCATTTTCTGACATCGGGGTTATTTACTAAAACTGGAGAGTGCAAACCTGGTGCAGCTCTGCAAAAAAACCTTGCAACTTCCGTGTATTTTTTTTTTGTCAAAGCTTAATTGAGCAAGCTGAAGTTAGAAGCTGATTGGCTATAATGCAAAGCTAGACCAGATTTTGCACTCTCCAGTTTTAGTAAATAAACCCCATGGTGTGTGAAGAGAGCGTAAAATTGCATTTCCACATCCCAGAAAAACTTTGTTCAAGGGGACCCCTTGGAAAAGCTTATGTTGCTGGTGCAATATCAGAATATTTTTTTTTGCCAAGGCCATTAACCTAATAGTGGTACGCAGCTTGATCCTTGCATATGCATATCCAGTGTGTGTACAGTTTGAAGTACATGCTGCAAAAGTAGTCAGTATTGGTGGACTTGCATCCAAATTAATCTGGGTAGCTACATCTGGGGACGGAAAGTATTCAGACTTCATTTAAGTTCATTTTTTCCCCTCATTAATATACACACAACAACCCATATTGACAGAAAAACACAGAATTGTTGACATTTTTGCAGATTTATTAAAAAAGAAAAACTGAAATATCACATGGTCCTAAGTACTCAGACCCTTTGCTCAGTATTTAGTAGAAGCATCCTTTTGATCTAATACAGCCATGAGTCTTTTTGGGAAAGATGCAACAAGTTTTTCATAACTGGATTTGGGGATCCATTCCTCCTTGCAGATCCTCTCCAGTTCTGTCAGGTTGGATGGTAAACGTTGGTGGACAGCCATTTTTAGCCATTTTTAGGTCTCTCCAGAGATGCTCAATTGGGTTTAAGTCAGGGCTCTGGCTGGGCCATTCAAGAACAGTTACGGAGTTGTTGTGAAGCCACTGCTTTGTTATTTTAGCTGTGTGCTTTGGGTCATTGTCTAGTTGGAAGGTAAACCTTTGGCCCAGTCTGAGGTCCTGAGCACTCTGGAGAAGGTCTTCGTCCAGGATATCCCTGTACTTGGCCGCATTCATCTTTTCCTCGATTGCAACCAGTCGTCCTATCCCTGCAGCTGAAAAACACCCCCACATCATGATGCTGCCACCACTATGCTTCACTGTTGGGACTGTATTGGACAGGTGATGAGCAGTGCCTGGTTTTCTCCACACATACCGTTTAGAATTAAGGCCAAAAAGTTCTATCTTGGTCTCATCAGACCAGAGAATCTTATTTCTCACCATCTTGGAATCCTTCAGGTGTTTTTTTTTAGCAAACTCCATGCGGGCTTTCATGTGTCTTGCACTAAGGAGAGGCTTCCGTCGGGCCACTCTGCCATAAAGCCCCGACTGGTGGAGGGCTGCAGTGATGGTTGACTTTCTACAACTTTTTCCCATTTCCCGACTGCATCTCTGGAGCTCAGCCACAGTGATCTTTGGGTTCTTCTTTACCTCTCTCACCAAGGCTCTTCTCCCCCGATAGCTCAGTTTGGCCGGATGGCCAGCTCTAGGAAGGGTTCTGGTCGTCCCAAACGTCTTCCATTTAGGGATTATGGAGGCCACTGCGCTCTTAGGAACCTTAAGTGCAGCAGAAATTTTTTTGTAACCTTGGCCAGATCTGTGTCTTGCCACAATTCTGTCTCTGAGCTCTTCAGGCAGTTCCTTTGACCTTATGATTCTCATTTGCTCTGACATGCACTGTGAGCTGTAGGCTGGGTTCACACTGGTCCAACAAACGCTCCGACATTGGGAGCTCATGTCGCATGATGTGTGAAATCCAATGTTTCCCTATGGGAGTCGTCCTAACTGGTCCGACACAAGTCGTTCCAACTTTTGAAAAGCTCCCTGTACTACTTTGGTCCGACTTTGATCCTACTTCAGCCCATTGACTATCATTGAAGTTGGATCAAAGTCGGATCGCCGTCTCGCATGATCCGACTTCAGCATGCGACTTGTGCTCAGATGATCTTGAGGGGGAACTCCGCGCCAAATTTTAAATAAAAAACCGGCATGGGTCCCCCCCTCCAAGAGCATACCAGGCCCTTGGGTCTGGTATAGACCTTAAGGGGAACCCCCCTATGCTGAAAAAACGCCATGGGGTTCCCCCCAAATCCATACCAGACCCTTATCCGAGCACGCAGCCCGGCCGGTCAGGAATGGGGGTGAGGACGAGCAAGCGCCCCCCCCCCACCCGAACCGTACCAGGCCGCATGTCCTCAACATGGGGAGGTGGGTGCTTTTGGGCAGGGAGGCGCCCTGCGGCCCCCCCACCCCAAAGCACCTTGTCCCCATGCTGATGAGGACAAGGGCCTCTTCCCGACAACCCTGGCCGTTGGTTGTCGGGGTCTGTGGTCGGGGGGCTTATCGGAATTCAGGAGCCCCCTTTAACAAGGGGGCCCCCAGATCCTGGCCCCCCACCCTTTGTGAATGAGTATGGGGTACATCGTACCCCTACCCATTCACCTAGGGAAAAAAGTGTCAATGAAAAAACACAGTACACAGGCTTTTAAAGTAATTTATTAGGCAGCTCCGGGGTCTTCTTCCGACTTTGGGGGTCTTCTTCCGACTCCGGGGGTCTTCTTCTGACTTCGGGGGTCTCTCCGGCGTCTCCTCCCGGTGTCCTGATCTTCTGCCAGCTCCTCCGCTATCTTCTGCAGCTCTTTTGCTAGCGGTGGCCCGGACTTCTGCCTTCTTGTCTTCTTATCTTCTTCCCTCTTCTTCCCATGTTGACACGACGCTCTCTCCGGCTGGAATGTTCTCTGAGCGCTCCGATGTGACTTATATAGGCGGTGACCCCGCCCCCAACATGGGAAGAAGAGGGAAGAAGATAAGAAGCCCCAAAGCACCCACCTACCCATGTTGAGGGCATGCGGCCTGGTACGGTTCAGGAGGGGGGGGGGCGCTCGCTCGTCCCCACCCCCATTCCTGACCGGCTGGGCTGCGTGCTAGGATAAGGGTCTGGTATGGATTTGGGGGGAACCCCACGCCATTTTTTCAGCATAGGGGGGTTCCCCTTAAGGTCTATACCAGACCCAAGGGCCTGGTATGCTCTTGGAGGGGGGAACCCATGCCGGTTTTTAATTTAAAATTTGGCGCGGAGTTCCCCCTCAAGGTTCATACCAAACACAGTGCCGGGCATTGGCGGGGATCCAAGTCGGATCCCCGTTCATTGAAAGTCGGACGCATGCCGGCTTCATGTCGCAGGGCAAAGTTGGATCCAAAGTAGGACGGATGTCGTGTTGCACCAGTGTGAACCCAGCCATAAGGTCTTATATAGACAGGTGTGTGGCTTTCCTAATCAAGTCCAATCAATATAATCAAACACAGCTGGATTCAAATGAAGGTGTAGAACCATCTCAAGGATGATGAAGAAGAAAGAAGAAATGGACAGCACCTGAGTTAAATATATGAGTGTCACAGCAAAGGGTCTGAATACTTAGGACCATGTGATATTTCAGTTTTTATTTTTTAATAAATCTGCAAAAATGTCAACAATTCTGTGCTTTTCTGTCAATATGGGGTGCTGTGTGTACATTAATGAGGAAAAAAATGAACTTAAATGATTTGGGCAAATGGCTGCAATATAACAAAGAGTGAAAAATTTAAGGGGGTCTGAATACTTTCCGTCTCCACTGTAACTGCAAACAGAACTATATAAAGGGTCTGATTTGACCTGGTAGTGCACTGCATAACATAAAGGGGGAGTTTTATGATGCTTTGGGACAATGTGGGTATATTTTAACTAGTTTTAATACATAAAAATTACTGTTTTTTAATTTCTTTTGAAAACCTGGCTGTCAATAGTTTAATAATATATACCATGTGTGAAAATTTGAAAAATACACACTGATGTAGCAATGTTGTAAAGTGTACTAAAATGTATCTTTTGGCTGTGTGACTTTATGCATTGTATACATTGTAGCAGCACACCTTTGCTCTCAGTGACGGTTCACACGGGGCGACCTGTCAGGCAACTTAGCCACCTGACAAGTCGCGCTCAATGCATTGCAATGGAATCGTTCTAATAGGAGCGACTCAAGTCGCTCTGACTTAGAAAAAAGGTTCCTGTACTACTTTGGGGCGACTTCAGAGTGGCTTGCATTGACTTATTTACAGAAGTCGTTTTGCAAGTTGCGAGGAAGTCGCGCTGTACGGGGCGGCTTCAGGGTCGGACGACTTTGAAGCCGCCCCTGTGTGAACCAGCACTCAAATTAAGTGTTTTCTCTAGTTTTCCCTAGAGTGGAGCATTGATGACTTCATCTCGTGAAAACCATTTATTTACTGTAGCCAGGAGCGGCATATATACATATTCCTGCAATCAGGAGACACTGTGTAGCGTTGCTGCAGGGGTAGCCGTTTCCCTCTAGTGTTGCTGACCTGTTACCTTCTTAGTCAGAGACAAGGTAGAGCAAAGCATCTTGGGATATGTAGTCCACATGGATGGGATTTGCCCTCTGGCTGAATCATCAGGAAATACAACTACCAGCTGGCTGATGGAGAAGAACAGACTGCTGGGAGAGACTATAAGAGGATGGATTGAGGCCTAGCATGCTCTCTTGGGACCCAGTGTGGATCTGATTGCAGGGATTCTGTGATCGTGTGAGCTGCAGCTGATTCGCAGCCTGCACCAGCAGAACTTTCCAGCAGATCTCTGGAGGGACATCTGCGGGCAGCTCTCCTTAGCTGTCCGGTGGCAGTCTGCAGGCTGCTTCTGTTCCTTTTATCCTGCAGTAATACCAGATTTGGGTGAGCCATAGCGCAGTGTGGTGGAGGCCGGACACCATCCCCTGAGCCACATTCCTAAGGGACAGCCATCATCATCCTCATCATCATTGTTCCTTGTTCCAGTGTGGTGAAACGTCTTTAGATGATACCTCTTTGACGTACCACAGGAGATGTAGAATGTCTACGGAATAAAGCAGGCTTATGAGAAAGCTATGGAACATGCTGCCATCTGAGAGTTGAAAAAAGAGAAGAATTTTGATCTCAAGATGAAGGTGCAAGATTTACAGCCAGGAGATCGAGTGCTGCTAAAGAATTTGGGTGTGTAGGGAAAACATAAATTGGCTGACCGCTGGAGGGCTCAACCCTATGTCATTTGCAAGCAGCTTCCAGGTTTACCAGGAAACCAAATTAAACCTGAAGGAAAACTCAGGCCTCTCAAAATGTAGCATTGTAATCATCTGCTTCCTTTATCAGATGCTGTTTGAGTGCCTCCTGTTTCTCCTCCACTTCCATTGCAATTGAGTCCTCCCAGAACCCTGTTCTCATCAAAAGCTTCCCATTCGCTCTGTGGTGCCGATACAAGAGGAAAGTGAAGATGAGGAGATAGTATCCTGTTGGTTATGGCCTTAAACTACTGATGTTGATGCGGGAATCAGTAATCGAGCTACAGAAGGAAGACCACTAAAAGAGGTGGAAAAGTCACCTGATCAGGAAGTGAATACCTCATCACCGCAAGAATAGATGTTGGTGAAACTGAGAGTATTGTTTCAATTCTGAATCGGGCTGAAAGAGATTTGATCAGTTTTATGGATGGAGATTTACCTGTGCTGAAGCCAGAAAGCCATATGCGGAAGGAAACGTCATTGTTAGATGAAGAAGAAGGTGGAAGCAATATGCTAAAATCTGACCCTGTTGAGGAGTCTGGTCTTAACATTCTTAAATCGGGTCCCTCTACTCCATGCACAGACTTACAATCAGTGATTCATGACCTTACCAATATGAAAAGTCCTGAGAGAAACTCTACACCAGTAAAAAGCCCTAAAAGGAACCCTTCACCAGTGGAAAGCCCTGAAAGGAACCCTTCACCAGTGGAAGGCCCTGAAAGGAACTTTACATCAGAAAAAAGTCCTGAAAGAATGCTTACCCCAAAGCAAGAGGCTCATTCTCCTTTTAGACTGAGGAGAAATATACATCCTCCTAGAAGACTCACCTATGATACACTGGGAGAGAACTCTGATAAATTGATTCCTACAATTCAAAGGCCCACGCCTGACTCTGCTACCATCAATTGGGTAGAAGGTGACCTTGCTGTAACCTCTGACACCACTAGGTGGGACACGGCTATTGCCCTGGCCTGTCAGAAAACGGATTATGAGTTAACTAAAAATGTATACAAATGGTTTCAGCAGAATCCAGAAGTATATCAATATTTGTTGAATTTTAATAAAAGTTAGTGTTGACTAATTCCTTTCTTTCTAGCAATTGTTGATGAAAATCTCTGTCTCTTTGGGGACCAAAGACTTTAAGTGGGGGGGAGGATGTTGCCAGGAGCTGGATATATACATATTCCTGCAATCAGGAGACATTTGTGGCGTTGCTGAAGGGGGAGCCGTTTCTCTCTAGCGTTGAGTGTGTTGTTGACCTGTTACCTTCTTATTCAGAGACAAGACAGAACAAAGCATCTTGGGATATGTAGTCTGTATGGATGGGATTTGCCCTCTGGCTGAATCATCGGGAACTACAACTACTAGCTGGCTGATGGAGAAGAACAGACTGCTGGGAAAGACCCAATGTGGATCTGTGTGCAGGGATTCTGTGACAGTGTGACCTGCAGCTGAGTCGCGGCCTGCACCAACAAAACTTTCCAGCAGATATACAGAGGGACATCTGCAGGCAGCTTTCCTTAGCTGTCCGGTAGCAGCCTGGAGGCTAAGGAAAAATTTTTACAATGAGCCATCAGAGGGTGTGAGGAATCTGATAAGTGGATCTTATATTTTTGTCTTTAAATACTTAAAATAAATGTTATACTGATGTTGGCCAAGAATGTTTGTGTCTAATCTACTTGCAATGTTATGTGCAAAAGTACTAATATTTTTTTCTGTTTTGACTCCAGAGTTTCCTTCAACACCACAGGAATGACAGACTGTGGCATCCCATTTTGCCGACTGTTGGGACTTTCCCAAATGTGGAGGGGCTATAGATGGTAAGCACGTCCACATCGTGCCACCACCCCATTCTGGGTCTTACTATTATAGCTATAAGGGGTTTAATAGTATAGTGTTAATGGCGGTGGTGTCGGCACAATATGAGTTCCTCTATGTGGACATGGGGACGAATGGCCGGATGGAGGATGGAAGAGTCTTCACCCAGACAGAGTTTTACCAACGTCTCCAGACTGGTGGCCTGGCATTGCCACCTGATGTGGATAACGTTGAAGGACTCCCGTTCATCTT